>NC_080540.1:10355226-10655226 GCF_028640845.1 Ahaetulla prasina
TGAGATAACAGGAGATGAGAAGGGCCCGGCTGCGGAGAGGGGCGGCGAGGCACACACATTCCCATATACATGTATAATATATAACACCGGTATGAACATGGTGCACGTTGCACTGGCCCTGCAAGTCTATCATATTAAACCTAATTATGGCGTTATGTTGGGTTCAAAAGTCTGACGGCCCGCGGATAAAAGCTATTTTTCAGCCTATTCGTTCAGCTGGCTATACATCTATATCTCCTGTCTGATGGTACGACAGTAAAGAATTGCTGACCAGGGTTTGCAAAAGGGGCAATATATCTTCCGTGAGTATCTGCCTCTATTAACTTGGCTGGTATATCTTTTCTCAAATATACGACTGCCATGTTTTTTGTCCAAAGCTGAGGCAACAAAATGTTTACCTAACTTTGAGTTTATTAAATACTTTTGATCTGATAATTTAATATGTGTTTCTTGTAAGCAAATCACATCATTTCTAAATTGTTTCAAATAATGAAATACTTTTCTTCTCTTCTGAGCTGAATTCAAACTATTGACATTCCAGGTCAAAATTTTATTTGTCATTACTGGCCTGCTGAAGCTTTTGAGTGATCAGCTGAAGATCGTCCTCCCGTATCTTCGGCCTTGCTCCTCCCACTGCTTCTCTAGCAGAATCCTGAGCTTTACTTTGAGTTTATTGTTCCTTTTCTTTACGCTTGAGGGCTCCCCTTGTCACTCTTTGTTCTTTTTTTTTTATTAAAAAGTTTTATTTTAACATTCATATCCAATAACATATTTAATGTACCGTCATACACAATTAATCGGACCTGCCCGGTCACCACCCCCTTCCTTTAACTCTCTTCCCTTCTCTACCTTCTTCTACTTTCCACAACCATCCTTCTCTTATCATCTTTCCTTCCTTATCCTTTCTTCTCCCTCTTCTATCCCTCTTCCTTCCTCTTCCTCCTCTTCTCTTTCACCTCCTTCTCTCTTCTACTTCCTTCATCATTCTGAAGTGGTAGCCAGGCAGCTCCGATCTTCATTAATTATACATCTTCAATCATCTTTGTACATTGACCATCAATCCATTTCTACTCATTTTTTTCAGACTTCCCAGAATTCATTAAACTAACAATAAAATTAAAATATAATACAAATCATAATCCATAGTCACTCCTTAAAACCTCAACTCCTCTTGAAACAAAGAAAATATTTGTTCAATCCATTATATATCAGACCATTCACTCCTATTTCTCAGAAATTTTCATTGAGTTAGTGTTTGTTCTTGAATAGTTAGTTTTAATATCCAACCTGATCAATCAATATCAAAACAACGTTCCATCTTCCAATATTCACCATGGGTTCTTCTAAAATGTCTTTCTTCCTTAAGCAGTCTCTCAAAAATAGTTCATATTTCCATCTTAATTTCTTAAATTTTTCTATCCAACCTTCAAGGGTAAACAATAGTCCATCTTTTCACATCTTTGACGTTTATATAAATATAAATATAACAACAGAGTTGGAAGGGACCTTGGAGGCCTTCTAGTCCAACCCCCTGCCCAGGCAGGAAACCCTACACCATCTCAGTCAGATGGTTATCCAACATTTTCTTAAAAATTTCCAGTGTTGGAGCATTCACTTCTCAGTTTTCCACTTATTATTTTCTAACACAAAAATTTCTCCTTAGTTCTAAGTTGCTTCTTTCTTGATCAGTTTCACCCATTGCTTCTTGTTCTACCCTCAAGTGCTTTGGAGAACAGCCCGACTCCCTCTTCTTTGTGGCAAAAGATATTGGACTGCTATCATGTCTCCCTAGTCCTTCTTTTTTATTAAACTAGACATAATTCCTGCAATTCTTCATGTTTTAGCCTCAGTCCCTAATCATCTTTGTTGCTCTTCTCTGCACTCTCTGAGTCTCAACATCTTTTACATCGTGGCCCAAAACTGGATGTAATATTCCAAGTGTGGCCTTACCAAGGCATTATGTGGCAAACATTCACGTGATCTTGATTCTATCTGTTTACAGCCCAGAACTGTGTTGGCTTTTTAGCAGCTGATTGGCTCATATCTAAATGGTTATCCACTAGGACCCAAGATCCCTCTTACAGGTACTTATTGAAAGGTATCAGGAATTGCATTGGTTTTTGCCTAAATGTAGAACCTTACTTTTTCACTGTTGAAATTCATTTTGTTGATAGCGCCCAATGTTCAGTCTGTCAAGATCTTTCTGTAACTGAGCCTATCTTCTGGAGTGTTGGCTATTCCTGCCAGCTTGGTGTCATCTGCAAATTTGATGAGTCCATCTATCTCCTCATCCAAGTCATTGATGAAGATGTTGAGTACTGGGCCTAAAATCCTTGACTGCATACTTCCTCCATGTGGATGTAGTTCCATTGAGGACTACACGTTGAGTGGGTTATCACCAGTTACGAATCCATCAGGTGGTGGTGCTGTCTAACCCACATTTTTCTACTTTATCTAGTAGTAGGTTATGGTCCACTTTATCAAATGCTTTACTGAAGTCCAAGTAAATTATATCGACAGCATTCCTCTGGTCTACTAATTTTGTCATTTTGTCAAAGAATGCGATTAGTCTGGCATGATCTGTTTTTGACAAACCCATGTTGGCTTTTGGTTATTACTTTGTTTGCTTCTAGGTGTTCACTGATTCGTTGCTTGATTATCTTTTCCAGAATCTTCCCCGGTATTGAGGTCAGGTTGATAGGTCTGTAGTTTCCTGGATCTGTTTTTTTTTCCTTTTTTGAAGATGGGAACTACATCAGCTCTTTTCCAGTCCTCTGGCAGCTCCCCTGTGCTCCAGGATCTTTGAAAGATATAGTTCAGTGGTTACGAAATCACGTCTGCCAGTTCCTTCAGAACCTTGGGGTGTAATCCATCCAGTCCTGGTGATTTGAACTCATCTAGGGTAGACAGGTGTTCACTTACCATTTTCTTCCCTATTTTAACTTGTGTTTCTAATCTGTTTTTTGTAGTGCTGTTTTTGATAGGTTGGATTGTTTTTTCCTTTTGTGTAAAGACAGATGCAAAATATGAGTTAAGTAGATCTGCTTTCTCCCCGTTGCTTTTCATCTTCTTGCCACTTTCTCCCAGCAATGGGCCAATTGTTTCCTTGACTTTTTTCTTATTTCCTTGACATCAAATAATATTACAAATATCCAATATATCAATTGTAATAATTAAAATCTTCTGGTTCCATCTATCTGAGCAAAGGTCTGAATAAAATCTCATTCATATTTTCCTCTTTAGATTCTCTTAAGCCTTACCCTTATAGCATATTCCATTAATTTATATTGTAATATAACCCTTTCTTCATCTGCCTTATCTACCTTAACTTGAATATCATCTATTTTATTTTCTAAATTCAAATTAATTTGAACTTCATCTATTTTCCTTTGCAAATCTAAATTAATTTGGTTAAGTTCATCCAGTCTTTCTTCTGTCTGAATACTAGATAACAATAATGGGGTAATTGATTCCAATTTTTTTCATCTTTTCTGCTCTTCCACCATATCTTTAAAATCCAGTATTTCTTTCTTCATTTCATTAAATTTTTGATCTATTTCTGAAAGATGAGCCTCCATAAGCTCCTGTAAAAAATTCCTTAGACTGTCTTTAATATCTTCTTTCAATTTCCGTATCTGAAGTGAAGAAATTTCCAATATTTTAGAAGTGGTTAAATCTCTTTGCTTGAAGGCCATTTTAAAACTAAGTAATACCAAGAAGTAGAAAAGGAGAGAGAGAGAAAAAAAAAGAAAAGAAAAAAAATTTTCAATAAGCTTTTCTTCTTAAACACTGTAAGAAAAAGATAATAAAGAGATTTTTTTTAAAAAATTCCATTTTTTAAAAAAAGATCTTGTTATATTCTTCTTAAAGGTTCCACGCCAGCAATTGTAATAAGCATTTCCTTAGCTTTCGCTTAGCTTAGCTTTCACTTTCAATACACAAAACACCATCTTTCATCATCTCCACTCTTGAATACGAATACCTTCTCTGTCAGGGAGTTAAAATTATCTTACAATCAAATGCCAGCACACCTATTTTCAGCTCTGTCCGTGTTAACAATCCTTCAGTAATCCATCAGTCACGGAGATGGACGCTGCGTTTTGTTCTGCCATTAGCAGAAGCGTTCTGGATTCTGGAGCTTTTTTCGAGCTATAGAAGGAGCGTTCCCACGATAGTTATAATAGGAAAAGCAAAAGACAACAATTTATTCCAAACTTATCGTGTCTGCCAGTGGATAATGAAACTCCTTAATTCAAGCAGTTTCAGATGACCTACCAGTTTTAAATTCAGTCTGCTGGGCTGTTAACACTTTCACTTCATGATTTGTGTTTCATCCATAACGGTGCATTCCAAACAGCATAAATCCTCATAAATCTTCATTAATAAGCCCTGTGAAGTGAAGGAAAGGTCCTTAAATATGTGTGTTTTATTGCTGAGGCCAAGGAGTGAATAGTAAAGACTGAATTTGTTAATGAGAAGAATTTAACTGAAGAGTAAATCGATTTTTTGTGTTGGACTGACCGGCAGCAATAGGATTTTACTGGGCGGACAATTTTTTTTATTTTTTTTTCTTCTGAGAGGATTAATAGCTTGTTTATATCACAGATAAAAAAAAAAGGACTTTTTTCTTAAGTTGGAATGAAGCAGTAAATTTCTTATATATTTTTTTTCTTTCTTTCTCCTTTGCTGACGTGGAGAAAAAATGGCGCTGATTATTGTTTAAAAGCTGTGAGGTATCTGTGTTTCTTTGTGGAGTGACTATGAGTCACAAGCTACTGAGAGATAACGAGTGCAAAATAAGCCGCTTCGCTTCAATTAAAAGACTGCCGTCCCTTGATCTTCATTAAGACCCTCTGTAAAATTGGTTTGAAATACTAGTTTGGAAAATTTTTTAAGATTTTTTAAAATGACTCAACAACTTTCAGAAACGCAGCAACTTGCTGCAGCTTTAAATAAAATTGGGGAAAAAATAGCAGGACTATCAGAGCGTATGGATAATATGACATTGGAAATGACATCGGAAATGAAAAAGATGAAACAAGAAATGAATGAAAATTTTGCAAAGCAAAGAGAGGAAATGATAATTATTAAAGATGAAATGGAGCAGATCCATGTACATGAGGTAAAAGTGGATCGGCAAATTGGTGAAATATTTTATAAAAATGAGCAGCAAGATAAGAGAATTTGTCTTTTGGAAGAAGAGATGAGGAAATATAATTTGGTTATCCGAGGGATTTCAGAAGAAAAGGAGGACAAATTGAAACAGCGGGTTTTAAAATGGATTAATGATCTTGATACACAACTTACGTTTACAATAGCAGATCTGGCAAGTGTTTTTAGAATTGGATATAGAAGGCAAAATGGCTCTAACAGGAATGTGCTTGTCAGGTTCGCAAATCTTGGTGACAAGCTGGAAGTTATGGCCAAGGTGAGAGAGATGGGAGATGCTTTGAAGTTTGAAGGGAAGACTATTCAAGTCTTCCCGGATATATCAAGAGAAGAAAGGGCATGGAGATTTTTTTTAAAACCAATTACAAAAGTTTTGAGAGATAATGGAATTAAATATAATTGGAGGCCACCACAACAATTGAATTTTTTTTTTAATTTTTTTTATTTTTTTGGATTGGAAAAATCCAGATTGGAATGTGAATTGGAAGAGTAGAATTATGAGAACTTTATCTATAAGGATTAAAGAGCACAATTATAAAGTTGTTTGGAAATGGTATTTGACTCCAGTAAGATTGTCACAAATGGATAAAAAAATTAGTAAAAAATGTTGGAGATGTGAGATGGAATTGGGGACTTATGAACATATGTGGTATAATTGTGATAAGGTTAAAAAGTTTTGGCAACAATTGGAGAAAATGATATTTGAAATGATGGGGAAAGTAATAACATTGAGAGTGGAAACTATATTATTGTTGGTAATTAAGGAAATAGAATTAACAAAATATGAAAAAGAATTGATTAGAATTATGATTATAATAGGTAGAATTATAATAGCTAGATATTGGAAACTAGATGTGATTTTTAGAATAGAAGAATGGAATTCTGAAATGTGGAAATTAGCTTTAAATGATAAAATGACATGTGATATTAAAATTAGAAGTGGTGTGTATAAAGCAGATATTTTCTGGAAGACTTGGAAACCATTTGTGCACTTTGCGCTTGGACATTGGGCGTTAGTACCTGATGGATTTTGGCAATCATGAGGATATATCCGAAGACCCAAATCTTCCTTTTATGTATAGCACAAGGGTGTAATAATGTATTTTCTTTTTGTTTGTTTGTTGCAAAAAAAGTAATAAAAAAAAATTGAAATTTTTTTATAAAGGAAGGATGCGTACAATTACCCCAGACATAGATGCACTATTATATTTACGGGAGCTTGGACTGATTGAGATGGAGGATTTAATGGAGATAAAAGATCAAATGCTTAAGATGGGTGGAACACACGCAGAAACATCAACCTCAGAAGAAGAAAAAGGGGCTATTGGAGGGCAAGACCCTAAAGGGTTAAAGAGGAAAGAAATATCACCTGTGTTGGTTGAACAGAAGAAAAGTCGTGAGGATACAGTAGGAGAAGAAGCAGATAAGAGTCTTGGAAAATACGAATGCGGAGAGCCATCGCTATCTTTTTCTTGAGTGATGAATTTAAATAGACAGCCCGAAAGAAGTGGCCCGGACATTGGCACGTCCCTCTCCCCATTCTCTTTATAGAGGCGAAACCGATGAGGATGTGGGGAAGAAGATTGTTTGTATTTTATTGTTTGTCTTGTTTTTGTTTTTTGTTTTCTTATGTTTTCTATATGTTAAATGTTGGTTATATGGGAGTTTAATGTTGGGTTTTGGGCACAGAAAGAGGCGATAGGATTGAAAATTTATATTTTAAATGGGAGTAAAAATAATGTCATGGAATGTGAAGGGTACAGGAATCAGATTAAAAGAAGAAGATTGGAATTTAAGATTAAAAGAGATTTACCAGATATTTTATTTTACAAGAAACCCATCAGAAATCTGAAGATTCAAATAGAATGTATATAAAAGGTATGCAAATATATGAAAAGCATTTGGAACTTCAAAAGCCAGAGGAGTTGCAACACTGATATCAGATAGGGTGTATTTTGAAAACATCAGGTAATTTTGGATGAAGATGGAAGATATGTAATAATTGTTGGAAATCTTAATGAGGAAAAAGTGACACTTGTTAATTTATATTTACCGAATGAAAACAAAGAGAATTTCTTGAAAAATAACAAAATTTTGGAGAATGAAAGTGTAGGAAAGTAATTGTGGCTGGGGATTTTAATTTAATCAGAGATAAAATAGATAGTACTAACCCCACCCGCTGTGGAGGAGCAAATAAAATGGGGATTTTAAATATGTGGATGCTTCAGCAGGATGTGGAGAGGTCAAAGGAATTGAAAGAGTATATACTTTTTCTCTAAGATATATAATACATATTCTAGAATTGATTATATTTTTCTTTCTAAAGATTTGTTGAATAATGTGGATAAGGTAGATGTGGAATTTTAAAGATTCTGATCATGCAGAAGTGATTTTAATTTTGAGAAAAAGAAGCTATTGGAGGCAAGACCTAAAGGGTTAAAGAGGAAAGAAATATCACCTGTGTTGGTTGAACAGAAGAAAAGTCGTGAGGATACAGTAGGAGAAGAAGCAGATAAGAGTCTTGGAAAATCTGAAGGAATGGGAGAGAGATCGCTATCTTTTTCTTGAGTGATGAATTTAAATAGACAGCCGAAAGATGTGGCCCGGACATTGGCACGTCCCCTCTCCCCCATTCTCTTTATAGAGGCGAAACCGATGAGGATGTGGGGGAAGAAGATTGTTTGTATTTTATTGTTTGTCTTGTTTTTTGTCTTTTTTTTGTTTTCTTATCGTTTTCTATATGTTAAATGTTGGTTATATGGGAGTTTAATGTTGGGTTTTGGGCACAGAAAGGAAGAGGCGGGATAGGATTGAAAATTTATATTTTAAATGGGAGTCATAAAATAATGTCATGGAATGTGAAGGGTACAGGAATCAGATTAAAGAAGAAGATTGGAATTTAAGATTAAAAGAGATTTACCAGATATTTTATTTTACAAGAAACCCATCAGAAATCTGAAGATTCAAATAGAATGTATATAAAAGGTATGCAAATATATGAAAAGCATTTGGAACTTCAAAAGCCAGAGGAGTTGCAACACTGATATCAGATAGGGTGTATTTTGTAAAACATCAGGTAATTTTGGATGAGGATGGAAGATATGTAATAATTGTTGGAAATCTTAATGAGGAAAAAGTGACACTTGTTAATTTATATTTACCGAATGAAAAACAAAGAGAATTTCTTGAAAAAATAACAAAAATTTTGGAGAATGAAAGTGTAGGGAAAGTAATTGTGGCTGGGGATTTTAATTTAATCAGAGATAAAATAAATAGTACTAACCCCACCCGCTGTGGAGGAGCAAATAAAATGGGGATTTTAAATACGTGGATGCTTCGAAACGGCGTGGAGGATGTGTGGAGAGAGGTCAAAGGAATTGAAAGAGTATATACTTTTTTCTCTAAGATATATAATACATATTCTAGAATTGATTATATTTTTCTTTCTAAAGATTTGTTGAATAATGTGGATAAGGTAGATGTGGGAATTTTTAAAGATTCTGATCATGCAGAAGTTATGGTGATTTTAATTTTGAGAAAAAAAGAAGCTATTGGAGATATGAGGAGAAACTGTATAAAAATGAAAAGGATAAAAAATGGATACTTAAAAAATTGGAGGAAAGTTGGAGATTAAATGATAACGGGGAGGTTAAATTTGAAATTGTTTGGGATGCGATGAAAGCGGTGTTTAGAGGGGAGAGTATTAAATTATCAAGTAGGAAATATAAAAATTATAAAATTAAAATGGAAAGAGATAAAAATCAGATTAAAGAATTGGAAAATCAATTTTTGCTTACTAAAGGAAAAAAAAATTCTTCAGGAGCTTAATATGTTAAGAAATAAAATGATAGAAGAGGATACAGAGTTGGTAAAAAGAAATTTGAGATATTTAAATAGGAATTTTTTTGAATTTAGTAACAGAAATTCTAAGTTATTGGCAAAGATGGCGAAAATAAGAGAAGAGAGAAATTGGAGTTTTGATAGATGACAGAGGTATAAGATGTTATAAAATTAGAGAAATGTGAAGTGGTTAGAAATTTTTTCAGAATCTATATTCAAAGAAACCAGTTAATCGGGGAAAATTGCAAAGCTATTTAGAAAAATATGTGATGAAAATTGATCAAACATATAAGGAATTGATGGAAGAAGATATAACACAAGATGAGATTAATGGAATTATACAAAAATAAAATTAGGAAAGCTCCAGGTGAGGATGGATTACCTGTTGAGTTTTATAAAGAATTTAAAGAATTAATAATACCAAGATTGCAAAATTATTTAATGGAATATTACATGGTGGAGAAGTACCTTCGTCATGGAATAGAACGGTGATATCCTAATTCCTAAACCAGATAAAGATTTAGAAAGGATTGAGTCCTATCGCCCATTTCTTTAATTAATCAGGATGCAAAGATATTTACTGCTATTATAAGTAATAGATTAAATAGATTTATAGATAGATATATAAGTTACAACCAAGTAGGTTTGTGAAGGGTAGATACATGAGTGATATTGTTAGAAGAGTATTAAATATTATAGATGTAGCTGAACATAATGGTGATAAAATTGGTATAGTATCATTGGATATTTTAAAGCTTTTGATTCTGTACAATGGGAAACTATTAAAGTAATTGTGGAGGCTTTAGGCTTTGGTAATAAGTTTATACATGTTATTTCAAAATTGTATCAAAAAAGTAGTGCAAGAGTGAAGGTGAATGGAATATTAACTGAAGAGATAAAATTAGAAGCAGGTACGAGACAAGGATGTCCCTTGTCCCCAACATTATTTTTATTGGCTATGGAAATCTTGACAAAAATGATAGAAAAAGATGAAGAATTAGAAGGATATAAGGGGTATAAGATAAATTTGTATGCGGATGTTACTTTAATTAATTTGAAAAATGTAGAAAGACCTGAAAAAGATATATAAGCATTTGAAAGAATTTGAGGAAATGACAGGTCTGAAAGTAAATTGGTCAAAGTCAGAATTATTGATGGATAGTAATGGTAATGAGTGTGAGAATATGCAAGAGCAATTTGGGATAAGGATTAAAAATACATTGAAATATTTGGGTATAGTGCTTTCACTCAAGGTTAAAGAATTGAAAAAACTTAATTATGATGTGGTGATTAATGAAATTGAGAAGAAGATAGATAAATATAAAATGTTAAAGTTGTCTTGGTTTGGTAGAATTGCAATGCGTAAGATGATAGTGCTGCCCAAGTTTAACTTCTTATTCGAGATGCTACCACTAAATTTGACAGAGAAAGATATTGAAGGATATCAGAAAAATTGGATAAATTTGTAATGGTGGAAAAGACCTAGATTAGTGAAGAAAACGTGGTATCAAAATCAAAAGGAAGGTGGATTAGGAATCCCCAAATTATTTAATTATTACTGTGCGTATGGTATCCGGATAGTGGTAAAAATATTTAAAGGTGAAGATAACTATTGGAGAGACTTAGAGTTAAGGGATATAGAGAAATTTGGATCAAGGTGGTTTTTAGATAAAGCAAACTCAAAATGTGGAATTAGAAGTTATTGGTTAAAGGATTAAGTAAAAATGTGGAATAAATTTGTTAAAATTTTAATTCGGATATAATCTTTTGGGGAGACAATTGGAAAATGGCCGATTAAAAATAATATAAAACGTAATGAAGTGATTAAAGAGGAAAATATAGAAATTATTAGAGATTGGATAAAAGTTATGGAAAATGAAAGGAGGAATAAAGAAATTATTGAAAAATTAGGGTTAAGTTGGTTTGAAAAAATACAGATAGAAAAATGGACAAAAAAATTAAGGGAAAATTATTCGATAAATAGATGTGAAACTGAATTTGAATATTTAGTATCTCGGATTATGAAAGATGAAATTGGGCTAAAGGGACTCGTTAGTAGGGTTTATAAGATTATAAATTCTGATGAAAAATTACAAAGAGTGATGAGGACAAATTGGGAAAAAGATCTTAATATTGAAATACCAGAGTCAGATTGGAATGTGAATTGGAATAGTAGAATTATGAGAACTTTATCTATAAGGATTAAAGAGCATAATTATAAAGTTGTTTGAAATGGTATTTGACTCCAGTAAGATTGTCACAAATGGATAAAAAATTAGTAAAAATGTTGGAGATGTGAGATGGAATTGGGGACTTATGAACATATGTGGTATAAATGTGATAAGGTTAAAAGTTTTGGCAACAATTGGAGAAAATGATATTTGAAATGATGGGAAAGTAATAATATTGAGTGGAAACTATATTATTGTTGGTAATTAAGGAAATAGAATTAACAAAATATGAAAAGAATTGATTAGAATTATGATTATAATAGGTAGAATTATAATAGCTAGATATTGGAAACTAGATGTGATTTTAGAATAGAAGAGTGGAATTCTGAAATGTGGAAATTAGCTTTAAATGATAAAATGACATGTGATATTAAAATTAGAAGTGGTGTGTATAAAGAAGATATTTTCTGGAAGACTTGGAAACCATTGTGGACTATGCGCTTGGAAAATTGGACGCTTCAGTACCTGTACCTCGAGAACGTGGATTTTGGCAATCATGAGGACATATCCAAGACCCAAATCTTCCTTTTATGTATAGCACAAGGGTGTAATAATGTATTTTCTTTTTGTTTGTTGTAAAAAAAGTAATAAAAAATTAAAAAAAAAAAGAAGGAGCGTAACAAACCACCAGAAATCTTTATTTCCTTCTCTTCAGTGAATGACCTTCTTTGCCCAAGGGTAGAGATTTACGAGCTGCTGACAGCAGATTAACGCTGTCTAAACAGCTCTACAGAATCACACAGAACTGGCGGACTAAAATAGCCCGCCATTAACGAAGCGGAGCCACCGGAAGCCCCGTCACTCTTTGTTCTTGTGGTTGTTCCTCAGATGGTAAGATCACTGGGATCACCTCAGCTTCCACACCCATTGAGTCTCTTGAATTCTTTTTTCTATTATTTCTATTTCAAGTTTTAGCACAGTAGAAAGAAAATCTTTGGCCTTAAGCACAGTGTCAATACGATATCTTCTTCCTTGATAATACACTGTCAAACCAACTGGAACCTCCCATCTAAATTGCATCTGGTGTTTCTTAAGTTTTTGTGTAAAAAATGTAAAGTCCTTTCTATCCCTTAACATCTTGGGAGGAATCTCTTTCAAAACCTTCATCTCCTGTTCTCCTATTTTCAAATTTTTCTGAAATGCAACTTGCAAAATCTGATTTCTCACTGTCCTTTTCAAAAAATAAACCACAATGTCTCTAGGAAGTTTCTTCTGCCTAGCAATCCAGGAATTAACTCTAAATTTTGTCAATTTGATAAGCAACCTCTTGTGGATCAAGTTCAATAAGTTCAGCCAGAGCTTCTGATAAAAATGTTTTTAGATCTTCCCCTTTCTCTTCCTGCAGACCCCTAATTCTCAGAGCTCCTTCCATCATTCTATACTGCATCACCACCACTTGATCTTCATTTTTGTCCAATTTGATTTGCATTCTCCCCATTCTATTTTCTAATTGCTGATTTGACTGAGCAATTTCTTGCACCTCCTCTTCCACCCCCTCCAGTCTTTTTGCCAAACCTTGAAAAGCCATCAAAATATCTTCTGTTATTTTTTTATTATTCTCTTTTATTTCTTCTCTTATTTTCTCATTATTGTCCATCATCTCCTTAAACCTCTCTTCAAACACTTTCCCTTGCTCTTTAATCAAATCTTCCAAAACTACTTCAGATCCCCTTCTGCCACCAGTCTTAGGTGGTTTATTAGCCATTTCAATTTTTAAAAGTCACAAAATTTAGGTCTAGAAACTTCTCTTTTCCCCTTTAAGTATAGGAGAGCTCATTCATTACAATCCACAAGTAACGTTTCTTAGCTTCTTAATTACACAGCCTGTTTACAGTTCCTTTTCTTCACTTTCACTTCCTTTCAGATGCTATCTTAAACAAAGAAAAAAAAAGTTTCTCTTTTTAAAAGGTAGAAGTCAGGAAATCAAAAATACTTGCAATCCAGTAGTTGTTCACTCGTGCTTGTTCCGTCTGCTTATAGAAATCTACAAAGAAAAGGCAATTAGCAGAGATGGACACTTTCTTCTTTTCCTGCTTTTGTGGGAGCGCTCTGAAGATAGGAGCTTGGCAGGGTTATTTATGGGACTCAACCCTCCAGGGCTCTGCTTAAAAAAACAAAGCCCCTGGGGAGATCTACCACTCCCCTGCTGCTCTATTCCCTCCCTTACTCCCAGGGAGGAAAATTTAAGCCTGTGAACAGTTGCTTTTCACTGTTTCGCTGGCTTTTACGATGTTCAGTGCGGAGCGCCTTAATTAGGCACTCAGCAGAGGTGGCACCCACTCAGGAAAAAAATGTCCTGATTGTAAAAGTTTCAGTCAGAATTCCAGCCTGGTTAGACACCAGAGGACTCACAGGAGAAAACCTTTAAAAGACCTGACTGTGGGAAAAGTTTCAGTCTGAATTCCAGCCTTATTGGCCACCAGAGGAATCACACAGGAGAGAAAACCATTGAGTGTTCTGATTGTGGGAAATGTTTCTGTGATCATTCCAACTTGGTGATTCACCAAAGGACTCACACAGGAGAGAAACCATTTGAATATACTGATTGTGGGAAAAGTTTCAGTACGAATTCCAGCCTGGTTAGACACCAGAGGGTTCACACAGGAGAGAAACCATTTGAATGTTCTGAGTGTGGAAGACGTTTCAGTCTGAATTCCAGTCTGGTTAAACACCAGAGGACTCATACAGGAGAGAAACCCTTTAAATGTCCTGACTGTGGGAAAAGTTTCAATCTGAATTCCAGCCTTATTGGCCAACAGAGGAATCACACAGGAGAGAAAACCTTTAAATGTTCTGGCTGTGGGAAACGTTTCAGTCAGAATTCCAACCTCATTTGCCACCGGAGGATTCACACCGGAGAAAAACCTTTTGAATGTCCTGATTGTAGAAAAAGTTTCAGTCAGCATTCCAACCTGGTGACGCACCAGAGGACTCACACAGGAGAGAAATCCTTTAAAAGACCTGACTGTGGGAAAAGTTTCAGTCTGAATTCCAGCCTTATTGGCCACCAGAGGAATCACACAGGAGAGAAAACCATTGAGTGTTCTGATTGTGGGAAATGTTTCTGTGATCATTCCAACTTGGTGATTCACCAAAGGACTCACACAGGAGAGAAACCATTTGAATATACTGATTGTGGGAAAAGTTTCAGTACGAATTCCAGCCTGGTTAGACACCAGAGGGTTCACACAGGAGAGAAACCATTTGAATGTTCTGAGTGTGGAAGACGTTTCAGTCTGAATTCCAGTCTGGTTAAACACCAGAGGACTCATACAGGAGAGAAACCCTTTAAATGTCCTGACTGTGGGAAAAGTTTCAATCTGAATTCCAGCCTTATTGGCCAACAGAGGAATCACACAGGAGAGAAAACCTTTAAATGTTCTGGCTGTGGGAAACGTTTCAGTCAGAATTCCAACCTCATTTGCCACCGGAGGATTCACACCGGAGAGAAACCTTTTGAATGTCCTGACTGTGGGAAAGATCTCAGTACTAGGGTTAACCTTATAAATCATGTCCTTATACACACGGGGGAGAAACCGTTCAAGTGCCCTGAGTGTGGACAGTGCTTCAGGCAACAATCCACCCTTATCACACACAGGAAAATCCACATGAGGCCTCAAGTAAGAAGTGTAGAGAAGTGTAATTTGACTACAAAGAATTTGTAATGGGGAAAAGAAAAAATTGGAACATATTACTTTGATAATGGTTATCTGGTCTTCAGCATAAGTAGTTGCTAGATATTTATTTTTGTAGAAATTGGGCAATTATGTAAAAATCTTTTTGGGAGTGTTCTTTGCGTTTTTGTGATGGTAGATGATAGAATTTCCATGTTCCAGGAGTCCCAATCTTTTTCTTCCTGGGTGCCCCAAAGATTTTCAACCTCAGAATTTTCCAGCCAGCATCTCTTGGGGATTGGAGCTGTGAGACTATAGTTAAGAGATCGTAGCTTCTCATATAAGGAGAAAGCAAGAGGAGAAGAACGGGGGTTCAAAGTTTATCTTTTCCTAACAGTTTCAGGAATTCAGTGCACCAAGTGTGTATGTTCAAATTGTGTCAAGAATGAGGCACACAACTGGAAGAAACCATATGAACAGCAAATATGTTGGGGAGGTTGGGACAGTGACAAAAGCAGTGTAAAATTTCAGATGTAAAGGCTGTTCTGCCCTGCAGGTGACTTTCCCATGGTTCAAGAGCCATAAGAAGCAATTAGATTGAAACATGTCAGTTTCTACATTCTCCTCAGATTTTATTCCATTGGTGGTACATGCTTTAAAACGGGTTCTCCGTCATATTATGGTTGACTTGTGATTTTATGGACATTTTCTTTCCTTGGAAACAATACGGAACTGATAATGCCACTGCTGTGATTTTTTAAAACTTCTATATCTAGAAAACAAACACAAGGTTTCCTAGTGGTGCACCATCCATTTATTATCCTGGACCTGGCAAAGGAATGTACCTGACCACCCAGGTACAATAGCATGTTTCCCTCCTTCGGGGCAAAAGTTTCTTACCTGGGCCAGTGCACTGGGTTACCTGGTCCTGGGCCTTCAGTTGTTGACTCTCCCTCCTCCTTTGATTTTGTGGACCAGAGTTGTCAATTTAGTTTGGCTGAGAGCCTGCAACTGGAAGCTAGGTCTCAGATAACTCTAGGTAGTTTAAATCAACCGGCACCCCCCAAGAATTTACTGAGAAAAGCAACCCCTTGAGGCCCTTGAGCTCCACATTGGGTGCCAAGATTGTGAGATACAAAACCCCCAAATGGTATACTCACAATGTGAAGACAGATCTGGTTCACAATTCAAAGTTTTATTTCAAAAAGCGTTTGCGAAGGCGGCCTCCAAGTTTCTTCCCAACGGATTGGGTACAAGGAGAGCAAAGCACAATTTTCAATCCATACATTTTATAACCTCCCCACAATGCACATCATGCCTAAGAAACTACCGCTAAACCCTCCTATTCTACTAAGTCACTCTTTTAAGTCATTCTATATTCTAAAGGGTCATCATGACAATTTCTCCAGAGGAACAGATATTTTATCTTTTTTACCAGTATTTTCGTCCTGGGCGGATGTTCCTATCTAACTGAATTGTGGCCTTGCCTTGGGTGTATCTTCCTGTTTTCCAAGAAACATTTTTAGCAAGTCATCCTGTACTGTTTCACTGATTACAATTTGTGGTTAGTTTGCAACAGGAAGAGTGTCATAGCTTTTTAATACATTAAACACTTTTATAAAAGTGTAACTTATTATTCATTTCCTTCACACTGGTGCTGAAAAAGTAGACTTACAATTGTTTCTCAAAGTTGAGGCTATCATAGTTATTTGGGGCTGGC
This sequence comes from Ahaetulla prasina, assembly GCF_028640845.1. Lineage (NCBI taxonomy): Eukaryota > Metazoa > Chordata > Lepidosauria > Squamata > Colubridae > Ahaetulla > Ahaetulla prasina. Next base: position 10,371,801 of record NC_080540.1, read on the forward strand.
CCGATAGTTGCGGTGTTCCACAGTCATGGAATCACTATTTGGAACCTTCACAATTGGCTTTCAACAAATAGTGACCACTCAACAGCACTCTTTTTTACATGACCATTGCAGTATCCCCATAGTAACATGATCAAAATTCAGATGCTTGGCAAAACATCCGTATGTCAATCCTGAAGCCCTTTTGGAGCATCTTCAGGGCTGACACAGCAAGACTTGTTGGAGCTCTGGGAATGGGAGGGGGGAGTAGAGATAGCTGGGGACTTGTAGCCAAAATAAAATTCTTTCTCCTGGGAACCACCTGGGACAGTCCTGGGACAGTCCTGGGACAGTCTCACCAGGTGCTGGGGAGGTGTGGACTAAAACCAACTGGAGTTGAGACTGTGACCTGGTTGGACCATTTAATAGATATGTGGACTGGGAGAAAGAACTTTGATTTTCAATTTGGGTGGGGAAAACCTTGGGGCCTTCAGAGTCTGGTTTTCACGAGATGTGCCAATATAATATGCCTAATAAATTTGGACTTTGAGGAACATCTTGGTCTTGGAGTTTTGATTGCATTGGGTCTGTTACTTGGAACCCTGACTCCATATTTATGATGGTTGCCGTGTCCTGGAGTCATGGGATCCTCTTTTGTGACCTTCAGCAAAGTCAATAGGGAAGCCAGATTAGCTTAACAACCATGTGACTAATTTAACAACTGCAATGATTCACTTAACTGTGGCAAGAAAAGTCATAAAATGGGGCAAGACTCACTTAACAGATGTCTCACTTAGCAACAGTGAAAATTTGGGCCCAATTGTGGTTGTAAATTGAGGGCTACCTATATTTACACAAAGCATCAGAGTTGGAAGGGACCTTAGAGGTCTTCTGATCAAGACAGGAGACCCTATTTCATTTCAGACAAGAGACTATCCAGTCTCTTCTTAAAAGCCTCCAACCCGAACCCTGTCCTTTAATCTTGCTGAAGCTTTGGGATTATTTCATCAATTAACATCCTCCCCTTGCTCTAAAGTTAGATCAAAAAGTGAGGGAGAAACCGGAAGCGTTGCGGCGAGACTGGCTGGAAAAATAGCAGACTCCGACAAGCTCCACGAAAATCCAGTCGAATAAACCACTGTCGGAGATCTTCAGACCGGAACCGTTCTGTAGGGATGGTGAAGGAGGAGCGGTGTCTTGGAAGACCAAGAGGAACAGATAAGTTCCTTGAAAGTTTGGAGGCAGCTCTTTGAACCGGCGGCGAGGGTGGTGGCCATTGTAAAATAACCGCTCTGAAGTTGGGGAACTAGACTAAGTTTTCTGTGCAGGAGCGGTGTTTAAATGGAGTGATGGTATGGATGAGTGATTGGCCAACTCACAGGTAAAAAAGAAATTTTTTAATAACTTTAAAAGGTGTCCTGGAGCTGAAATGAACAGCTAATTGGCACTTGAGAACTTCAATGGAGGGAGAAGAACAAAGAGGAAGTTAAAATACCAAAGCCCAAGAAAGAAAATTTTTGACTTTTACAATTAGATTTGGAGAAACTAAAAATAAGAAAAGAAAAAGAAACGCAAGGAAAAGTACTTTTTATGTGGATTTAAAATATTTTTGACAGCTTTGACATTTAGTTGGTCTGAGAATATTGTGGATTTGAGAGAGACATCTGCTGGTGGAAAAAGAGTACTGGAATATTGGTTTGAAGATAGAAGAGAAAATAACAGCTGTGACCTTAACTACTAAAAGATAGCTTGAAAACAGAGAACTTTTAAGGAGTATTTGTCTTTCTACATTGCTTGGTTTCGATTTTCAATGGCCGTGGAAAATAACAAAGCTTTAACTTGGAGTGGATTGGATAAATATTTGAACTGGACATTGTTTGGAAATAAAAAGAGACTATATGGACTTTAAAATTTTAATTACATATTTATTTATTTATTTATTGTTTCAATTTCTATACTGCCCTTCTCCCAAAGGACTCAGGGCGGTTTACAGCCAAAGTAAAGACAGTTAGTACAATTTTTAGGACCAGTTTAAAAGGAAAATTTAGAGTTGGTTGAAGAACTTAAAACCAATAAAACCCCTTATTAAAACCCCATAATTGAAAAGTTTTAACAATTTCTTAAATTGACAGTATGGAGTCTTGGATGTGTGAGGAATTAATTGAGATGTTTAAAACCATGCGTGAATCACTAAAAAGTTAATAAAAAGTCAGAAATTTTGCTTGAATACACAGAACAGGAAAAAGAGCATAAATGAGGAGCAAGAAAATAATACTGAAGGAAAAGGAATTGAATGCAGAAAGCAGTTAGATGATTTCACTGGGATTTACAGTGGCAAAAAAAGAGTGGACGGGGGAATATCCCCCCAAAAAGAATCAATCAAAGGGTAAAGAGGGAAATAGTGGAGATTAGGAGAACGCTTGGGGAGAACTACCCAAGTTAATATATCTAAAAGTGAGAAAAAGAAGTTAGAAGAAAAGATATAACAAATATAAAAAGAAAAAAAGAAAAGGAAGAAGTTAAGAGAATGGGATAAAAGGAGAAAATTATTAAGAAGTGGAATTTTGGAGAGACCAAGAGAAAATGGTTAAAGAGGGGAAGAATAGTGGAAAGGAGGAAGGAAAATGAGGTATACATTAGTAGATTTAAGGGAAGTATTAATATTATTAATTGTGGATGGTCAATTAAGTTTTTTTTAAATTTACATTTATATCCCGCCCTTCTCCGAAGACTCAGGGCGGCTTACATTGTGTAAGGCAATAGTCTCATTCTATTTGTATATTTATATACAAAGTCAACTTATTGCCCCCCCAACAACCTGGGTCCTCATTTTACCTACCTTATAAAGGATGGAAGGCTGAGTCAACCTTGGGCCTGATGGGACTCAAGCCTGCAGTAATTGCAGGCAGCTGTGTTTAATAACAGGCTTCTTACAGCCTGAGTCACACCGCGGCCCAGTTAGAGGGTTTTAATGTAAGAATTAAATACATAGTGTAAGCCACCCTGAGTCTTCGGAGAAGGGTGGGATATAAATGCAAATAATAAAAAAAGAATATGATGATGTATATTGCTTATAATAAAACAGAATAGCAGATGAAATATGAAATGGCAATTTGGTTTAATTATGAAGACGATTTAAATTAAGAAACAAAATTGAAATGTTAAAAAGTGGTATGGGGATTTTGAGAAATATATTTTGTACATGGAGAAATAAGATAATTAATTGATATTATTGTAAGAGATTAGGAATTAAGGGTGAATAGTGATACTGTTTATGTATTATGTTTTAAGAATTCAACAGTGAAAAAAGTAAGGTTCTACATTTAGGCCAAAAAAACAAAATGCACCCGTACCATATATGTGGTACCTTGCTCAATAGTAGTACCTGTGAGAGGGATCTTGGAGTCCTAGTGGATAACCATTTAGATATGAGCCAGCAGTGTGCAGCAGCTGCTAAAAAAGCCAACACAGTTCTGGGCTGCATAAACAGAGGGATAGAATCAAGATCACGTGAAGTGTTAGTACCACTTTATAATGCCTTGGTAAGGCCACACTTGGAATATTGCATTCAGTTTTGGTCACCACGATGTAAAAAAGATGTTGAGACTCTAGAAAGAGTGCAGAGAAGAGCAACCAAGATGATTAGGGGACTGGAGGCTAAAACATATGAAGAACGCAGGAACTGGGTATGTCTAGTTTAATAAAAAGAAGGACTAGAATAGAATAGAATAGAATAGAATTTTATTGGCCAAGTGTGATTGGACACACAAGGAATTTGTCTTGGTGCATATGCTCTCAGTGTACATAAAAGAAAAGATACGTTCATCAAGGTACAACATTTACAACACAATTGATGGTCAATATATCAATATAAATCATAAGGATTGCCAGCAACAAGTTATAGTCATACAGTCATAAGTGGAAAGAGATTGGTGATGGGAACTATGAAACGATTAATAGTAGTGCAGATTCAGTAAATAGTCTGACAGTGTTGAGGGAATTATTTGTTTAGCAGAGTGATGGCCTTCGGGAAAAAACTGTTCTTGTGTCTAGTTGTTCTGGTGTGCAGTGCTCTATAGCGTCGTTTTGAGGGTAGGAGTTGAAACAGTTTATGTCCAGGATGCGAGGGATCTGCAAATATTTTCACGGCCCTCTTCTTGATTCGTGCAGTATACAGGTCCTCAATGGAAGGCAGGTTGGTAGCAATTATTTTTTCTGCAGTTCTAATTATCCTCTGAAGTCTGTGTTTTTCTTGTTGGGTTGCAGAACCGAACCAGACCAATCACTATTGTGTCATCTACGAACTTCAGTAGCTTAACAGATGGATCATTGGAGATGCAGTCATTGGTATACAGAGAGAAGAGAAGTGGGGAGAGCACACAGCCTTGGGGGGGCCCTGTACTAATTGTACAGGTATTTGATGTGATCTTGCTTAGCTTCACCTGCTGCTTCCTATTTGTTAGGAAGCTTGTGATCCACTTACAAGTCTGTTCCGATACCTGTAGCTGGTTTAGCTTAGTTAGAAGAATGTCTGGAATGATGGTATTGAATGCTGAACTAAAGTCTACAAAAAGGACCCTTGCATAGGTCTTTGGAGACTCAAGATGTTGTAGGATGTAGTGCAGAGCCATATTAACAACATCATCTGTTGATCTATTTGCTTGGTATGCAAATTGCAAGGGGTCTAACAGCGGATCCGTGATGGTTTTCAGGTAGGAAAGCACTAGCCTTTCAAAGGTTTTCATGACGACAGATGTTAAAGCAACTGGTCTGTAGTCATTCAGTTCCTTGATGGTGGGCTTCTTCGGCACTGGGATGATGGTAGAGCGTTTGAAGCAAGAAGGAACATAACACATCTCTAGTGATTTATTGAAAATATGGGTGAAGATGGGGGCCAATTGGTCAGCACAGAAGCAAGAAGGAGTTATCTTGTCTGGGCCTGGAGCTTTTCCTGGCTTTTGTCTGTGAAATAGGTCCTGCACTTCCTTTTCTGTGATCACTAGGGATTGTGAACCCAATGAAATGGGATCAGTTGTAGGAGGCTTGGCTGTTGTTGGTGTGTCTGAGATGGGGGTTGTGGAGATAGGTGGCTGTAGTTTCCTTTCAAACCTGCAGTAAAACTCATTTAGGTCATCTGCCAGTTGTTGATTACCTTCAGCCTGGGAAGGAGGTTTGCCATAGCCGGTGATATTTTTAAGAGTTTTCCACATGTTTGCTGGTTCATTTGCTGAAAACTGATTCTTTAGCTTCTTTTTGCTGCTCTGATCTCCCTTGTTAGTTCATTTCTGACCTGATTGTACAGCATTTTATCACCTTTTCTGTAGGCTTCCTCTTTGGAATGTCGTAGCTGCTTAAGTTTAGGTGTAAACCAATGTTTGTTGTTACTGTGTATTCGCAAGTTCCTTGTAGGTACACATAGGTCTTCACAGAAGCTGATATATGACGTTACAGTAACTGTGAGTTCATCCAGGTCTGCAGAGGTATCTTTAAAAATATTCCAATCAGTGCAGTCAAAACATGCCTGTAGCTTTAATTTTGATTCCTCCGTCCAGGTCTTCACTGATTTAATTATTGGTTTTGTGGCTTTAAGTCTTTGCCTGTAAGCAGGTACAAGGTGAATCATGCAATGATCAGAGTGTCCTACAGCTGCACGTGGTAAAGACCGATAGGCATCTTTTAGTGTTGTGTAGCAGTGGTCTAGAGTATTCTTGCCTCTGGTGGGACAATTGACATGCTGAAAGTATTTTGGTAGTTCTTTCCTTAAGTTTGCCTTGTTTAGATCTCCCAAAACAATGGCCAGTGAATCAGGGTGTTTGGCTTCAGCCTCCATGATTTGGTCAGCTAGAGTTCGTAATGCCTTGTTTACACAGGCTTGTGGTGGGACATAAACAGCAATTAGAAGAAATGAGGAAAATTCACGAGGCGAATAGTAAGGTTTGCAGTTGATAATTAGAGTCTCTAAATTGTTGTCACAGAATTTGTAAATTATGTTAAAATCTTGACACCAGGTTGAATTAATATATAGGCATAAGCCTCCTCCTTTCTTTTACCAGATGTTTCTGGAATCCTGTCTGATCGTTCAATTTGAAATCCTGGAATGTTCAGGCTGCTATTTTCAATTGATTCATTTAACCAGGTTTCAGAGAAGCATAGGACTGCTGAATTGCGAAAATCAGAATAGTATTTGTTTAAGAGGAGTATTTCATCCATCTTATTTGCAAGTGAGCGTATATTTGTTAGGAAAATTGAAGGCAGAGGAGTTTTAATGCGACTTCTTAATCTGTTTAAGATCCCAGATCGTTTACCTCTTTTCCTTCGTTTCCGTCGTTTGGTTTTTTTAGTAATCCATGGCTCCGTGGGAATTGCCTCCTCCTGTGTTAGAATCTCCTCCGTGTTTGTAAAGACAGGCGGGGGTGAGATTAAAGAAAGCTGCTCCTTAAAGAAATGTTCCTTAATTTTTAGCAGATGGTCTTGTGAGTAGGAAATCCGTAGTGAGTCACAGAGAACAATTAGAAATAAAGAAATAATTAGAGAGCATTTCACCGAGGCAGCCTTTGTCGGCGCCATCTTGGAATACACGATAGGGGAGACATGATAGCTGTGTTCCAATATCTCAGGGGTTGCCACAAAGAAGAGGGAGTCGGGCTGTTCTCCAAAGCACCTGAGGGTAGAACAAGAAGCAATGGGTGGAAACTGATCAAAGAAAGAAGCAACTTAGAACTAAGGAGAAATTTCCTGACAATTAGAACAATTAATAAGTGGAATGACTTGCCTGCAGAAGTTGTGAATGCTCCAACACTGGAAATTTTTAAGAAAATGTTGGATAACCATCTGACTGAGATGGTGTAGGGTTTCCTGCCTGGGCAGGGGGTTGGACTAGAAGGCCTCCAAGGTCCCTTCCAAATCTGTTGTTATGTTAAGAAGAGATTAAGATAAGATAAAAAGTATGGAAAAAATATGGCTGAAATTGAACATGTAAAATGTATTTGGGGGAAAAAAGAATAATATGATAGAAGCTGAAATAACAAGAAATGGTAAAAAATGATTAATTTGTGATAAAGAATTATATAAAAGAGATGAATATGGAAAAAGTAGGAAGATTGGAATAGATTATAAGGATTAATATATATAAGATGTATAAAATGTGACCCGGTCAACACTGTTCATAAAATATGTAGGATGGAAGAAAAACTCTAATAAAACTTGTTTACAAAAAAAAGTGTGAGTGTATTGTAAGAAGTAATCATGATCCACCCACCCCCGAATGAAATATTTTGGGAAATATTCAAAGAGGTAGAATATTAAATTCCCCAAAAGAGGAATGGAGAAAAAAAATCTTAACAAAGGCAGAAAGCAGCCCCAACAGCTTCCAGCAGATGCCTGAAATCTTTAGATGTGGATATTTTGTGCCCATTAAGAGATCCAGGCCAGGTATTCAGAAACAAAAAACCTTCAACCCCAATTATGGGATTAAAATTTGCATTCCCCCACCCAAATTCTAAGGACAGGACATGACCTTTTAGGACATAAGAATAGAATAGAATAGAATTTTATTGGCCAAGTGTGATTGGACACACAAGGAAATTGTCTTGGTGCATATGCTCTCAGTGTACATAAAAGAAAAGATACGTTCATCAAGGTACAACATTTACAACACAATTGATGGTCAATATATCAATATAAATCATAAGGATTGCCAGCAACAAGTTATAGTCATACAGTCATAAATGGAAAGAGATTGGTGATGGGAACTATGAGAAGATTAATAGTAGTGCAGATTCAGTAAATAGTTTGACAGTGTTGATGGAATTATTTGTTTAGCAGAGTGATGGCCTTCGGGAAAAAACTGTTCTTGTGTCTAGTTGTTCTGGTGTGCAGTGCTCTATAGCGTCGTTTTGAGGGTAGGAGTTGAAACAGTTTATGTCCAGGATGCGAGGGATCTGTAAATATTTTCACGGCCCTCTTCTTGATTTGTGCAGTATACAGGTCCTCAATGGAAGGCAGGTTGGTAGCAATTATTTTTTCTGCAGTTCTAATTATCCTCTGAAGTCTGTGTTTTTCTTGTTGAGTTGCACTATAACTGTCTTGTTGAACCAGACAGTTATAGAGGTGCAAATGACAGACTCAATAATTCCTCTGTAGAACTGAATCAGCAGCTCCTTGGGCAGTTTGAGCTTTGAGCTGAACATTCTTTGCTGTCCTTTTTTAATGATGTTTTTGATGTTAGCTGTCCATTTTAGATCTTGCGATATGATAGAACCTAGAAATTTGAAGGTATCTACTGTTGATACTGTGTTGTCTAGTATTGTGAGAGGTGGAAGTATGGAAGGGTTTCTCCTAAAGTCTACCACCATTTCTACGGTTTTGAGTGTGTTCAGTTCCAGATTGTTTTGGTTGCACCACAAGGCTAGTCGTTCGACCTCTCGTCTATATGCGGATTCGTCATTGTGTCATCTGCGAACTTCAGTAGCTTAACAGATGGATCATTGGAGATGCAGTCATTGGTATACAGAGAGAAGAGAAGTGGGGAGAGCACACAGCCTTGGGGGGCCCCTGTGCTAATTGTACAGGTATTTGTTGTGATCTTGCTTAGCTTCACCTGCTGCTTCCTGTTTGTTAGGAAGCTTGTGATCCACTTACAAGTCTGTTCCGGTACCCACCACCACTGAAATCACAAAAGACACAAAAGCCTCTTCATAGCACAAGTGTCCTGAGAACACTTCATACTTCAAAGTCACAGAAACCTATAAAGCTCCATCCACTCATTCAGCCATTTTGTCAGCTTTCTCAGAACTACATGATGATGTTGGTTCTGCTCATCAATAAACAGAATCTTTTTCAATCGGCCTCCATTTTATTTCCAGCGTCCTTCTCCCGGCTTGTAACTGGATCAGATTTTTTTCTTCCAACAGTAGCCACATTTATGGGTGTATGTATAATCTCTCTCCAGGATTTACAGATACGTAATTCTACCAGTAAAAGAAGGGAATTGGTTTGTTTTTTGACATGTTGTTTTCAACAACAACATATTGAAAAATGAAAACCCTTAAAACGGGAGAAGAAAGCTAGGACATGGATCCTCCTACTCAGCACAACACATTCTCCACAGGATTGTGAAGAGACCCTGTAAGTCTACGATGACCAAACCTCAGAAGGCATTGAATTGCTCCTTTGCAAACTAAGACATTTTGTGAAAAGTCTTACAGGAGTTGTACAATGGGCTAGAAAAGGTGCTACCAGACTCCTCCTAACATGCTTTATAAGGTTTAGTTATTGACAAAAAGGCAGCATCTCCAGCCAGGAATTGCATGGGTGAAAGATGGTGGGCCTTGTAGTCCAATGGCATCTACAGGTCTGCCTCACCCCTCTTCAACATCAATGCATTTCTAATTTGCCCCTATTGCAAATGGATTAGCGGATGCACATGCAAGTTTCTTTTACTATTGCAGTGATTTTCAGTCTCTATTTTTTTTAAAATCTGGGTGCTTGCTTTTCAAACCTTGGCTTTTCTTGGGGTTGATATGGGTGACTCTCTTCGGCGGGACCCAGATGGAGGACTTTAGTGTTGTCCAGTGGCACCCCAGTCGCCCCCTCCCTGCAACGGCTTCAGCGAATGGGTTAAACGCAGAGACCTTTCCTCTTGCACCTAGAGAGAAGGCAGGAAAAGGGAGCTGGGAGCCCAGTTTCCACTTCCACCCATTCCTTTGCCAGGTTATGCCAGGATATGCTGAGGTGATCCCCTCACAGGCAGAGTCAAACAAAGCTATAAACAGTAGCCAACATCAAAACAGATCATGCCGAACAAACCTTATTTCATTCTTCAACAAAATGACTAAATGAGTGGACCAGTGAAATGCTGTGGACATAGTATACTTGGATTTCCGGAAAGCATTTGGTAAAGTAGATCACAGACTACTTCTTGGCAAGATAGAAAAATGTGGGATAGACAGCACCCACACAAAATGAGTTTCTAACTGGCTGACAAATCGTACTCAGCGTGTAGTCCTCAATGGAACTACACTCTCATGGAGGAAAGAAAGCAATGAGATACCTTCAGGTTGCAGTTTAGACCCAGTACCAGTCATGAAATCCATTTTTTTTACTACTGGTTCTATGGGCGTGGCTTGGTGGAGTCATGTGGTTGGTGGGCGTGGCTTGGTGGGCGTTAACAGGGGAATGATACTGCAAAATCCCCATTCCCACCCCAGAGGTGGTATTTGCCGGTTCTCTGAACTATTCAAAATTTCCGCTACCAGTTCTCCAAATTGCTCAAAATTTCCACTACCGGTTCTCCAGAACCTGTCAGAACCTGTTGGATGTCACCCCTGCCCAGTACTCATCAAAATCTACATAAACAATCTAGACAAGGGGATAGAAGGGGAACTCATCAAATTTTCAGATTACATTACATTTCTCATGGTCAGATCATTGTCTCCTTCACTTGGACTTTCGGACCGCTACCCACCACTGCAGGGAGATGGAACCAATACGGTGGTTCCGTCCCAGGCGCCTGATGGACCCGGAGAGGTTCCTGACGGAGCTTGGGCTGTTCCCTGAGGATCTGGCCCACGGTATGGTTGAAGAACTAGTTGCGGCCTGGGAACAGGCCGCGGCTGGGGCTTTAGACCGGGTCGTGCCTTTGTGGCCTCTGACCCGGTGTAGATCTCAACCAGCCCCTTGGTTCTCCGAGGAGCTGAGGGAGATGAAACGCCGGAGAAGACGCCTAGAGAGTGCCTGGAGATCCAGCCGTTCCGAAGCTGACCGGATACTAGTTAAGTCTTATTCTAAGACTTACCTAGTGGCACTGAGGGAAGTGAAGCATTCCTACGCTTCCTCCCTCATTGCATCAGCAGATAATCGCCCGGCTGCCCTGTTTCGGGTGACCCGCTCTCTCCTTCATCAGGAGGTGCAGGATGACCCCTTACAGGAATGGGCCGAGGAGTTTAGTGGTTATCTATACGATAAAATCGTTCAGCTTCGGGATGGTCTGGATCAAAATTGGGATGATCCAGGTGAGAGGGCGGAGACTCGTCTTGTCGAGATTGTTTGGGATGAATTTGACCCTGTGGCTCTCGAGGACGTGGACAGGTTGTTGGGGAGGTTACATGCCACCACATGTTTACTGGACCCGTGCCCCTCCTGGCTGGTGCTGGCCACACAGGAAGTGACACGAGGCTGGCTCCGGGGGATTATTAACGCTTCTCTGTTGGAAGGGGTTTTCCCTGCCGCCTTGAAAGAGGCGGTGGTGAGGCCCCTCCTCAAGAAGCCTTCCCTGGACCCAGCTGTTTTGGGAAATTACCGTCCGGTCTCCAACCTTTGCTTTGTCACGAAGGTTGTTGAGAGTGTGGTGGCGCGTCAACTACCCCAATACCTGGATGAAGCTGTCTATCTAGACCCGTTCCAGTTCGGCTTCCGACCCGGATATAGCACGGAGACGGCTTTGGTCGCGTTGGTGGATGATCTCTGGAGGGCCAGGGACAGGGGTTGTTCCTCTGCCCTGGTCCTATTAGATCTCTCAGCGGCTTTTGATACCATCGACCATGGTATCTTGCTGCACCGGTTGGAGGGTTTGGGAGTGGGAGGCACCGTTTATCGGTGGTTCTCCTCCTATCTCTCTGACCGGTCGCAGACGGTGTTGACATGGGGGCTGAGATCGACCGCGAGGCGCCTCACTTGTGGGGTGCCGCAGGGGTCGATTCTCTCGCCTCTCCTCTTCAACATCTATATGAAGCTGCTGGGTGAGATCATCAGTGGTTTTGGGGTGAGGTACCAACTGTACGCTGATGATACGCAGCTGTACTTTTCCACCCCAGGCCACCCCAACGAAGCTATTGAAGTGCTGTCCCGGTGCCTGGAAGCCGTACGGGTTTGGATGGGGAGAAACAGGCTCAAGCTCAATCCCTCCAAGACGGAGTGGCTGTGGATGCCGGCACCCCGTCACAGGCAGCTGCGGTTGCCTGTACCGGGGTGCCTGTACATTGGCCCCAATGGAAAGGATGCGCAACTTGGGCGTTCTCCTGGATGAACGGCTGTCGTTTGAAGATCACTTGACGGCCGTCTCCAGGAGAGCTTTTCATCAGGTTTGCCTGATTCGCCAGTTGCGCCCCTTCCTTGACCGGGATGCCCTGTGCATGGTCACTCATACTCTTGTTACCTCCCGCTTGGATTATTGCAATGGTCTCTACATGGGGCTCCCCTTGAAGAGCACCCGGAGGCTGCAGTTAGTTCAGAATGCGGCTGCGCGGGTGATAGAGGGAGCCACAAGTGGCTCCCATGTAACACCACTCCTGCGCAGACTGCACTGGCTACCTGTGGTCTCTCGGGTGCACTTCAAGGTGTTGGTTACTACCTTTAAAGCGCTCCATGGCTTAGGGCCAGGGTACTTACGGGACCGCTTTCTGCTACTGAATACCTCCCACCGACCCGTACGCTCACACAGAGAGGGGCTTCTCAGGGTGCGTCCGCCAAGCAATGTCGGCTGGCGGCCCCCAGGGGAAGGTCCTTCTCTGTGGGGCTCCTACCCTCTGGAACGAACTTCCCCCTGGATTACGTCAACTGCCTGACCTTCAGACCTTCTGCCGCGAGCTGAAGACCTATTTGTTTATTCGCGCGGGACTGGCTTCGTAATTTTTAAATTTTATAATTTTATAAGTTTTTTAGAGAGTTTAATTTTAATGGTATATTGTTTTAAATTTTAGCCGATATATAATAAGTTTTTTAATCTTTGTTTTATTTGTATATTGTCTATTTTTACATGGCTGTGAACCGCCCTGAGTCCTTCGGGACAAGGGTGGTATAAAAATCTAATAAATAATAATAATAAATAATAATAATAATAATTGAGCTGGCAGGAATTGCCAATGCCCCAAAAGACAAGCTCAAGATCCAAAAAAGATTTGACAGACTTGAACAGTGGCCCCATCTAACGAAATGATATGACACCGATAAAAGTTTTACACTTAGACCAGAAAAACCAACTGCATAGGTATAAACTAGGTGAATTAAGCCAGTATATACTGGTTTAATGCCCATAACTGTGAGGGGGATCTTGGAGTCCCAGTGGACGATCACTTAAATGTGATCCAACAGTAAGTGATAGCAGCCAAAATAACCAATACAATCCTAGGCTGCATTAATACTTGGCTCAGTTGCAAAGGTCTGTTGCTAGGAGTCGAAAAGAACCTGCTGCCATGTAATTACTGAAAATATCTTCCAAACGACTTGGTGGACTGGACAAGCATGTTTTTCCACTTCAGGTCGCTAGATGGCGATCAGGCAACATCTTTGTCTAGAAAGCCACACATACTTCAGTACCACCCGCGCTTGAGCTTGCTTGAAAGAGGAGTTTTTTAAACCATCGAGTACTGCATTGCTAGAAAGGATAGGAAGAGAGAAGTGGAGAGAAACTTCCTCTTCCGGATGACTCGTGGGAGAAAAGTGGTGCGCAGAGCGGCTTTTGTGCTCTTGCGAGGGTCGAAGCAGCAGCTGGCAGGTGAGTTGAGGGCAGGTGGGAGGAGAGTCCGGGAGCAAGTCGGGCTGTTCGGTTCCCTCCACGGCCTGGAAGCAGAGAAGCAACTGGGCTGAAGCAGGTCAGCTGCTGCTGTTGGTGCTGCAGGTTCCTTCCCTCCCCAAATGGAAGCCCACTGGGGCTGCAGGCTGTGAAACTGGTGGCTGGAATTTTCTGCTGCTGGGAAGATTGAAAAAGTCTCTTTTAAATTAAAGTTGATTCTTTGGGAATGGCTTCCCTCCAGAGGTTGTGGCTGCTCCGTCACTGGAGGGTTTTAAGGGGAGATTGGACAGCCATTTGTTCAGAATCGAATAGGGTCTCCTGCCAGAACAGGGGATGGACTAGAAGACCTCCAAGGTCCCCCCCCAACTCAATTATTCTGCTATGGACCTGATTTCTCAGGGCAACAAGTTCAGATTGATGTGCCTCTGGTCTTGAAATACTGACTGAAATGCTCCATTTTAATGGTGGTGGGTTAATCCTATTATGTCCTAAAAGTCCTGTCCAGTCCTTCTGAATCCCATCAACTGGAGCTGAAGGTGTTTTGTTTGTGAGTAGATTAGCCCGCTCTTTCTTAATGGGCACATAATCTCTAAAGATTTCAGGCATCTGTTGGAAACTGTTGGGGCTGCTTTCTGCCTTTGTTAAGATTTTTTCCCTCCATTTCTCCTTTGGGGAAATACAATATTCTGCCTCTTTTAACATTCCCCAAAATATTTCATTCTTGGGGAGGGGGCTTCCCACAAAATTAATACCAAAGATTAAAATCAAGGACCTATGGGAAAGGCAGGAATTGAATGGGGGGAGGGTAGAGGTGGGATCTACTACTTGATCAAGGACAAACATAGCTAGTCCTCACTTACCATTGGTTCACTGAGCCTTTCAAGTTACAATGGCATAGAAGCAGATGTATTTATGAAGGTGCAGGAAAGGAGTTGCACCAATTCGGATTCTGGCAACTGGTGCACTTTTATATCAGACTCATAATCCCCATTTGTGACCTTCCCAGCTGGCTTCTGACAAGCAAACTCAATGGGGATGCCAGCAGAAAGGGGATTATGAGTCTGATATAAAAGTGCACCAGTTGCCAGAATCCGAATTGGTGCAACTCCTTTCCTGCAGCAGAAAGGTGGAAGCCAGAGTCATGTGAAATTGCCTTTAACAACCCACAGTGATTTGTTTAAGAACTGCAGAGGAACAGATGTAAGATGCAGAGGAACAGATGTTGGCACCGTCATTTGAAATCATGCTTCATGATCGGGCTGCTTAGTGACACAGATGCTAGTCCCAATTGCAGTCAGTAAGTGAGGACTACTTCAATTGGGATGTCACCAAAGGGGTTGTGGAAAGTATTTTCTGCCTTCACTGCAGCTCAGTGCTTCCATGGGCAAAACTGGTGCTTCAAATCTTGCAGAGGCTAAAGGCATCATTTCATCAGTTAAAACCCCAAATCTGTAAATCTAGTGCCATGCAGATTGACAGGTTTGGCTCGATAAAATAAAAGAGAGTCCAAGCGTGTGTGTTGATAAGCCAATGCATTTATTGGTCTGAATAAAGATGGGTCCCTCCTAAGAAGAAAGGAACCCAGAACATAGTGCTAGACAGATACTTATAATTTGTTTGCTTTCACTTCATTACATACAGTAAGAGGCAGCTGGCACATGACAGGCAAGATACAGAAATTCTAAAAATAGTCAAGCATGCCTTCTGTGGTTTTGGTCACTTGCCTAACCCACAGGCTGGTGGTTTCCTGTGAAAGTTTCCATGTCCTCAGAAGCCTGTTGGGGCCTGAACTTCAGCCTTGCCATCTCAACCTATGAGCAATCATCCAATTCATCCAATTCCTGGTTAACAATAGTACAGAAGGTTTGATATGTTTTTCAGTCTTGAAAGACATGGATTTTCTCCATATTGTAGGTTTGTGTATTTTTATTTCTCTCTGAATGTATCTATCGCCAAATGTATAATCTCTCCCCAGGACTTCCAGATATACAGTCATGTGAAAAAGAAAGTACACTCTCCTTGATTTCTATGATTTTATACATCAGGACGTAGTAAAAATCAGTTGGTCGTTAGAAGTTCTTAAAAGTTGGTAAATGCAACCGCAGATGAACAAAAACACATGACATATTACATCAGGTCAT
This sequence comes from Ahaetulla prasina, assembly GCF_028640845.1. Classification (NCBI taxonomy): domain Eukaryota; kingdom Metazoa; phylum Chordata; class Lepidosauria; order Squamata; family Colubridae; genus Ahaetulla; species Ahaetulla prasina. Next base: position 10,387,428 of record NC_080540.1, read on the forward strand.
CTTTTATTTTGTAAAAAGAAAGTCAAAACGGAGAAGTCACGTGTAAAACATCGTATGATTCAATATTTTGTAGAACTATCTTTCGCAGCAACAACTACAAGTAATTCTTTTCTGTATGACTTTATCAGTCTCTTATAGTGTTGTGGAGGAATTTTGGCTCACCCTTCATTACAACATTGCTTCAGTTCATTGAGGTTTGTGGGTATTTTTTTATGCACAACTCTCTTGAGGTCCTGCCAGTCGGGTTGAGGTCTGGACTTTGATTGCCATGGCAACACCTTGATTCTTTTCTTTTCCAGCCATTTTTTTTGAATCAATTTTTTTTTATTTTTTTCCCCACCCACCCACCCACCCACATATTTTATGAACAGAGTATTGACCATATCGTATTTTATACAACTTAACATATCCAAATACATTTTACTTAGTTACAATTTCTGCCAAAATGTTCTTTTTCCATATTTTTAATCATATCTTAATATTTCTATGCTTGTTTACAGAAACCACATCTTTCGCCCTAAAGTTCTAATTTCTCCATTTTTACTAATATATATTCTCTTTTATTATTTTTTAGATAATTCAGTTTTTATCCTGATATATTCAAACACGTTTGGGGTTGCCTTTCTTCCATTTCATCTTTTTCGTTTTACAGCAATCTTTCTTCTCTTTCTCTTTCCTCTCCCTCTCCTTTTTTGTCCTTCCTACTTTCTTCCCTCCTCTCCTACTCCTTCTCTACTTCCCCTTCCTTTCTCCCCCTCCTCCTGTCTTCCTCCCTAACCTTTTCTCTTACTCTTATTTCCCCTCCCTTTCTTCCTCTCCTCTTCCCTTTCTTCTTTTCTTCTCCCTCTTTCTCCCTTTCTTCTCTCTGCTCCTTCTTATCTCTCTCTCTTGCTGTATTCATTTTCAATTCAGTATTTTTCACTTTGGTGTCCAGACAACCCTGGTTTTTTCTCCATTTATTGAGTGTATTTCTCAGGATTCCCCTCAGTTTAGGTTTTAACAATGTCTTTCAACTTGTTCTATTTTTACCTTACAACCTTTTAGTTAATTCAACTTTCCACCTCTTTTTTTCTTTAAATTCTTATTTCCAGTTCAATAATTAGTTTTCTCTTTCATTAGCATACATCATTTACTAACATTTCAATTTTGTTCAATTTTATGTCTCGCTTTCAATTATTATTTTCACCTATAAACCATTCTATCTTTCATATTTCATCTGCTGGTCTATTTTTCTTAAACAGTATATGTCTTCCTTTTTTACTTCTTGCATATATTTTATTTCATTCTTGTATCATTTACTAACTTTTCAGTTTTATATTTTAATTTCAATTAATTTTTTTCCAATATTTAAAACATATTTCTTTACCATCCACTATAGTTCTCTCCAATCCATGCATCCTCAGACAACAAAACATAACCCATTTTATCTTTCACATTTCATCTACTTCTCCATTTTACATTAAACAGTATATTTCTTCTTTTTTGCTTCTTACATACACTTCATTTCATTTTTTCTTACTTCCGTTTTATAATAATCTATATATTTCTTCTAATTTACTTCTTACATACAATTTCTACTACTACTATCCTTCCCTTAAATCAACCTATTGATGTTTTAATTTCCTTTCTGCTATCCATTTTTCTTCCCCTTTTAACCATTTTCTTTCGGTCTCTCCAAAATTCCAATTCTTAATGTTTTCCTCCCTTTCTCCCATTCTCTTATCTTTTTCTTTTTCTTGTATCTTCCTTTCTGCCTCCTTTCTCTAATTTTTACTCTAATAATAATAATAATAATAATAATAATAATAATAATAATAATAATAATAATAATAATAATAATAATAATAATAATAATAATATTTTAATTTTTATACCGCCCTTCTCCCTGCTCGGAAGAATAGGTACGTCTTCAGCTCGCGGCGAAAAGTCCGGAGGTCAGGAAGTTGTCGAAGTCCTGGGGAAAGCTCGTTCCAGAGGGTAGGTGCCCCCACAGAGAAGGCTCTCCCCCTGGGGGTCGCCAGCCAACACTGTTTGGCTGACGGCACCCTGAGGAGACCCTCTCTATGGGAGCGTACCGGTCGGTGGGAGGCATGTGGTAGCAGAAGTCGGTCCCGAAGATATCCTGGTCCTATGCCATGGAGCGCTTTAAAGGTGCTGTTGTGACCCAGGTTCCTGGACCCGGACTCCTGGACTCGGATGATTCAGAAAGTGAGGGAGAAGACCTGGCCAGCCCTGCTTCTCTTGAGCCCTTTCCCTCCCTGGCACCCACTCAAAGGGAGGAGGAGGGGCCGGCAAAGCCTGATTCCCTGGAGCCTCCTCCTGATTTGGCAACGCCCCAAGAACAGTTTTGGAGTGATGCAAGATTACGCAGACGTGACCGGCGTGCACAGCAGCGGAAGAGTTGGGACAAAGCCAAGTCATAATTGTCATGCAGTGACATCTGCAGAGACTATAAATAGGAGGCGGGACTTCCTGGTTTTTTGTCTTGGACAAAGCAATGAATTGGCGCGAGCTAACTGTCTCAATGGAGGGAAGAATATATTCGTGAGTAATTCTGGCCTTATCTATAATTTCCTCGTTATCTCCAGAAACTTGGCAGGCCCGTGGGTAGACGTGGCCAGGACATGTATCTATGTAAATAAAAGGAGAAAAGAAGGCCTCTGACTGATTCTTTGCTGGGAGTATTAGGGGGAGGGAAACAGAACAGGTGATAACCAACACCTTGAAGTGCACCTGGAAGACCACAGGTAGCCAGTGCAGCCTGCGCAGGATTGGTGTTATATGGGAGCTACGAGTGGCTCCCTCTATCACCCGCGCAGCTGCATTCTGGACCAACTGAAGCCTCCGGGTGCTCCTCAAGGGGAGCCCCATGTAGAGAGCATTGCAGTAGTCCAGGCGAGAAGTGACGAGGGCGTGAGTGACCGTGCATAAGGCATCCCGGTATAGAAAGGGGCGCAATTGGCGCACAGGCGAACCTGGTAAAAAGCTCTCCTGGAGACGGTCGCCAAATGATCTTCAAAGGACAACCGTTCATCCAGGAGAACACCCAGATTGCGCGCACCCTCTCCATTGGGGCCAATAATTTGCCTCCAACAGTCAGCTGCGGTTGCAACTGGCTGTACCGGGATGCCGGCATCCACAGCCACTCAGTCTTGGAGGGGTTGAGCTTGAGCCTGTTTCTCCCCATCCAGACCCGCACGGCTTCCAAACACCGAGACAGCATTTTGACAGCTTCATTGGGGTGGTCAGGGGTGGAAATGTACAGCTGGGTGTCATCCGCGTACAGTTGATAACTCACCCCAAAACCACTGATGAATTTTCCCCCTCAATCTTTTCCCCCTCCTCTCTTCTTCATTGAGAGATATTTTCCCCTAACCATTTTTATTCTGCCACTGTCAATCCCAGTGTAATCGTCTATCTTTTTATCTTCAATTATTTCCTTTTCAACATTGTATTCTTGCTCCTCCCATCTCTCACTCATATTTCCTTTTCAGCAGTGTATTCTTGTTCCTCTTGTTTCTTCCTCATAATTTCTTCATCTTTTTTTTTTTACTTTTTAGAGTAGAGTAGAATAGAATAGAATAGAATAGAATAGAATAGAATAGAATAGAATAGAATAGAATTTTTATTGGCCAAGTGTGATTGGACACACAAGGAATTTGTCTTGGTGCATATGCTCTCAGTGTACATAAAAGAACATTGTTTCCCTTAAATGATTCTCTCACCATTTGAAGCATCTCCCTTAATTCCTCATCCTCATCCTCCCAACTCTCCATATTCTCAATTTAAGGAGAAATGATTTTTAAATTTATTATTTTAACTTATATATAGTTCAAATCCAAATCCAAATATTGTCTCTTTTTTTCCTTTTCTATTTCCAAATAATGTCCAGTTCAGATGTTTCTTTAAGTCATTCCAATTCATATCTTTAATCTTCCCAGTTCTTTTTTGAAGTTATACTTCAGCTGTTTAAACAAACACTCCTCCAACCTTTCCCATGATAGCCTAAGCAATGCAATGTTTTCTCTCTCCTCCAGCCAATGTCTGTCTCCAATACACAAAGCCCTGGCAACAAAATGTCGCTTTTTAATCCACAAAAATAGTTACTCCGTCTTTCTCAATTAAGCCCTTTTGTTAATAAAAGATGCTTTCCCTCAATTTTCTTCTCCTTTTAGTATTTTTAATTTCTTCCAAATCCACTTTTAAATCCAGATGGAAAGTTATTTATTTTAGGGCTTTAGTCTTTTGAGTTCCTCTTTGCTTTTTGTTTCCCTTGACTTTGAATTTCCGTGTGCCCATTAGCCGCTAATTTCAGGTTGGAAAGTCTTTTCAGCTTTAACAATGTTTTCTTCTTACCTGTGAGTTGGCCAATCACTCATCCGGTAACAATACTCCATTCAAATCACCGCTCCTTATCAATTCTTTTGTGTGGCCACCCTGACTTTGACAGCTCCTAATGGCTGTCTTTCCTAGCCGCTGGGTCAGAGGCTAATGCCGGTGCTCCAGGGAATTTGCAACTTCCCAGTTCGCATTGGCTAATGCCTTCTTTCTTCGCTGTCCCTCCAGGACAGCTATGGTCCATAAAGGACCCCCAAAACAACTGGAATTTCGGCGTTGTCTCTGGAGCACCGGGACACACCGTCCCGTCGCGACGCTGGCCAACTTATGCATGATGGTTTGTATGAGATATTTGTGCTGATATGCTGTGTTTGGTTTTCGTCAAACGTGTCACTGTGCATTACGGCCAACCATCTCACTTTGGTCTGGTCTGTGCAAAGGACACTGTTCCAGAAGTCCTGTGATTTGTTCAGATGCAACTTTGCAAACCTCAGCCGTGCTGCTATGATTTTTTCAGAGAGAAGAGGGTTTCTCCTTGTTGAGTTTGGGCAATGAAGAGGCAGGAGACGATGCAAGTGACAACAGCTCTTTAGTTTATTGTGAATCCCAACAAAAGCCAACAGGCAAAAACCTCTCTTTATATAGTATTTAGGCTGAGGCATCAACCAATCAGCAACGTGCATTTTCCTACCCAATTTTCCCTCCTAAAATTCAAATATATTACACTCCTCCCCTCCCAGAACACATTTAGCCATATTTACATAAAATTTGCATGTTATTTTTCCATGTAGTCACGCAGGTAGACAGGGCGTCTCCTAACTCTTTCTGACCTGCGCAAATCATTCCCTGGGAGTGAGTCGAGCTGGTCGGAGGGACTGTTTGTTCCTCCCAGCTCCTCCTCTGGGCCCTCCGCCCCTGGATTATTGGCAGAGTCGTCCCTGTTGTCCTCTGGAGGAGCCGGTTGGCGTCACTGGACTTCCTCTGAATCAGCTAAGTCCTCCGATCGCCTTGGGATTGAGCTAGCTGTTGGTTCAAATATTTGGAAGTCAGGGTCTGGCTGTTTGGTTTCTGGATTGTTTTGCATTCTTTTTCGTAATTGATCTATGTGGCGTCTCCACACTCGGCCATCCCCCAGGTCCACTAAGTATGACTTTGGGCCCGTCACTCCTACAATTGTTCCCCTTAGCCACGCTGGGCCCTCACTATAGTTATGTGCCCATACCGGGTCACCTGTTGTCATTGTTCTGGTTTTTCCTTTTGTGCTCTGGTACCCATCAGGGGAGTATATTGGGTTTAACCGATCTAGGGGGCACCGGAGTCTTCTACCCATTAATAACTCCGATGGGCTGCGGTCGGTGGTCACACAGAGAGTTCTATGTTGGACTGCCAGGAAGGTGTCAATTTTGGATTGCCAATCTCCTGGGCTAATTCTAGATAGCGCTTCCTTGGCACTGCGTACGAAACGTTCTGCAAGTCTATTCGTCGCCGGGTGGAAAGGTGCCGAGAGGACATGCTGGATGCCCTGTCCGGCCAAGTACCCCTCAAACTGGGTGGCCGTGAATTGTGGGCCGTTATCAGACACTATGGTATCGGGCAACCCGTGAGTCACAAATAAACGCCTCAAAACTGTAATTACAGCTTCAGCTGTTGTGGTTTTCATGAGTATAATTTCTAACCACTTCGAGTAGGCATCTACCACAATTAAGAAGGTCTGCCCATGGAACGGCCCGGCAAAATCTATGTGGATCCTGGACCAAGGACCCTGGGGTTTTTCCCAATCCCTTATGGGGGCTGTTGGGGGTAGTGGCCTTGATTCCTGGCAAGCTTGGCATTTCCCTACCCGGTCGCTAATGTCTTTATCCATTTGTGGCCACCACACATAACTTCTCGCTAGGCTTTTCATCCTCACAATCCCTGGGTGGCCCACATGCAATAGTTCCAAAACATGCCCTTGTAATTTCTCCGGAATAACCACTCTATCCCCCCATAACAGACAACCCCCTTGTACCGACAGTTCCGAATGCTTCTTTGTAAACTCTTTAAAACGATCCCCTGGTGCAGTGGGCCATCCCCTCTGCACCCAACCGATCACAGTCCTTACAATAATATCTTTGTAGGATGCCCTAGTCACTTCCGTGGATGTGACCGGGCCAGAGTCCAAAGAGTCAATTAACAAGACAGGTGTCCCTGGGGTCAGGTCTTCAATAGTCTCTGGCAATGGGCATCTACTTAAAGCGTCCACATGTCCCAAGTCCTTGCCCGGTCAGTGATACAGTTGGTACGAATATGCTGCCAGGAAAATAGTCCAACGGGTCAGCCTGGGTGATAATGCAACCGGTGTTGGACGGTCCCCCGCCAAGAGTCCCAATAAAGGTCTGTGGTCTGTGACTATTTCAAATCGCCGCCCAAACAGATACTCGTGGAATTTTTTAACCCCAGAGACTATAGCAAGCGCTTCCCGGTCTAGTTGGCTATAGTTCCTTTCTGTTGCGGACATTGTGCGGGAAAAATATGCGATAGGGGCTTCCGAACCATTCGGTAACTTGTGGCTGAGGACAGCCCCTACCCAGTAGGGTGATGCATCACAAACTAGTACTAATGGCAACGTCCCATTATACTGAATTAAAAGGCTATCGCTAGACAAAAGTTTCTTAACGCCTTCAAATGCCTTAGCCTCAACCCTGTCCCAAGCCCATACAGATTTTTTTGCTAGCAGTTTATGTAGTGGTTCGGCTACCGTTGCCTTATTTTTTAAAAATAGAATAGAATAGAATAGAATAGAATTTTATTGGCCAAGTGTGATTGGACACACAAGGAATTTGTCTTGGTGCATATGCTCTCAGTGTACATAAAAGAAAAGATACCTTCATCAAGGTACAACATTTACAACACAATTGATGTTCAATATATCAATATAAATCATAAGGATTGCCAGCAACAAGTTATAGTCATATAGTCATAAGTGGAAAGAGATTGGTAATGGGAACTATGAAACGATTAATAGTAGTGCAGATTCAGTAAATAGTCTGACAGTGTTGAGGGAATTATTTGTTTAGCAGAGTGATGGCCTTCAGGAAAAAACTGTTCTTGTGTCTAGTTGTTCTGGTGTGCAGTGCTCTATAGCGTCGTTTTGAGGGTAGGAGTTGAAACAGTTTATGTCCAGGATGCGAGGGATCTGCAAATATTTTCACGGCCCTCTTCTTGATTCGTGCAGTATACAGGTCCTCAATGGAAGGCAAGTTGGTAGCAATTAATTTTTCTGCAGTTCTAATTATCCTCTGAAGTCTGTGTTTTTCTTGTTGGGTTGCAGAACCGAACCAGACAGTTATAGAGGTGCAAATGACAGACTCAATAATTCCTCTGTAGAATTGGATCAGCAGCTCCTTGGGCAGTTTGAGCTTACTGAGTTGGCGCAGAAAGAACATTCTTTGTTGTCCTTTTATGATGTTTTTGATGTTAGCTGTCCATTTGAGATCTTGCGATATGATAGAACCCAGAAATTTGAAGGTTTACCGCATAGAAGTTTACAAGCCCCAAAAATGCTTGTAATTCTGCTTTGTTTTTTGGGGGTGGAGCCTTTCTAATGGCTCGCACTTTGCTCTCCGTTGGGTGGATGCCTTCCTTATCTATCCTGTAACCCAGGAATTCTACAGATTCAACTTCTATCTGGCATTTGTTGTGTTTAAGCCCTGCAGACCTGAAAATGCCCAAAACCTTCTGCAATTTGACCCCTAATTCTTCCAAGTTTTCTGCTGATATCAGTACATCGTCAAAATATGGGACTACTCCCGGTAGACCCTGTAGGAGCCGTTCCATGAGGTTTTGGAATAACCCAGGGGCTACACTAACTCCGAACTGAAGTCGAGTGCATTTATTTATTTATTTATTTTTTTTATAAAATAGAATAGAATAGAATAGAATAGAATAGAATAGAATAGAATAGAATAGAATAGAATAGAATAGAATAGAATAGAATAGAATAGAATAGAATAGAATAGAATAGAATAGAATAGAATAGAATAGAATAGAATAGAATAGAATAGAATAGAATAGAATAGAATAGAATAGAATAGAATAGAATAGAATAGAATAGAATAGAATAGAATAGAATAGAATAGAATAGAATAGAATAGAATAGAATAGAATAGAATAGAATAGAATAGAATAGAATAGAATAGAATAGAATAGAATAGAATAGAATAGAATAGAATAGAATAGAATAGAATAGAATAGAATAGAATAGAATTTTATTGGCCAAGTGTGATTGGACACACAAGGAATTTGTCTTGGTGCATATGCTCTCAGTGTACATAAAAGAAAAGATACCTTCATCAAGGTACAACATTTACAACACAATTGATGGTCAATATATCAATATAAATCATAAGGATTGCCAGCAACAAGTTATAGTCATATAGTCATAAGTGGAAAGAGATTGGTGATGGGAACTATGAAACGATTAATAGTAGTGCAGATTCAGTAAATAGTCTGACAGTGTTGAGGGAATTATTTGTTTAGCAGAGTGATGGCCTTCAGGAAAAAACTGTTCTTGTGTCTAGTTGTTCTGGTGTGCAGTGCTCTATAGCGTCGTTTTGAGGGTAGGAGTTGAAACAGTTTATGTCCAGGATGCGAGGATCTGCAATATTTTCACGGCCCTCTTCTTGATTCGTGCAGTATACAGGTCCTCAATGGAAGGCAAGTTGGTAGCAATTAATTTTTCTGCAGTTCTAATTATCCTCTGAAGTCTGTGTTTTTCTTGTTGGGTTGCAGAACCGAACCAGACAGTTATAGAGGTGCAAATGACAGACTCAATAATTCCTCTGTAGAATTGGATCAGCAGCTCCTTGGGCAGTTTGAGCTTACTGAGTTGGCGCAGAAAGAACATTCTTTGTTGTCCTTTTTTATGATGTTTTTGATGTTAGCTGTCCATTTGAGATCTTGCGATATGATAGAACCCAGAAATTTGAAGGTTTACCGCATAGAAGTTTACAAGCCCCAAAAATGCTTGTAATTCTGCTTTGTTTTTTGGGGGTGGAGCCTTTCTAATGGCTCGCACTTTGCTCTCCGTTGGGTGGATGCCTTCCTTATCTATCCTGTAACCCAGGAATTCTACAGATTCAACTCCTATCTGGCATTTGTTGTGTTTAAGCCCTGCAGACCTGAAAATGCCCAAAACCTTCCGCAATTTGACCCCTAATTCTTCCAAGTTTTCTGCTGATATCAGTACATCGTCAAAATATGGGACTACTCCCGGTAGACCCTGTAGGAGCCGTTCCATGAGGTTTTGGAATAACCCAGGGGCTACACTAACTCCGAACTGAAGTCGAGTGCATTTATTTATTTATTTATTTTTTTTATAAAAAAGTTTTATTTTTACAATCTTATCAAATAATTCATCCAATGTACAGTTATATACAATTAGTCGGGCCTGCCCAGTCACCCCCTTTTAACCATTTTCTTCCCTTTTAACCATTTTCTTCCCTTTTAACCATTTTCTTCCCTTTTAACCATTTTCTTCCCTTTTAACCATTTTCTTCCCTTTTAACCATTTTCTTCCCTTTTAACCATTTTCTTCCCTTTTAACCATTTTCTTCCCTTTTAACCATTTTCTTCCCTTTTAACCATTTTCTTCGGTCTCTCCAAAATTCCAATTCTTAATGTTTTCCTCCTTTCTCTAATTTTTATTCTTTTAATTTTCCCCTCAATCTTTTCCCATTTGTTCCTCCTCTCCTCCCTCCCCGACTTCCCAGAACAAAATGCAGGGTATCAAAACTAACAATCATAATCTAAAATAATTCCTAAATTATAATCTCTAGTCTCTCCACGCTTAGAGTTGAGTGCATTTAAAAGCGCCCCGGTGTGTGACAATCGTCTGTGCTTCGCCTGTTTCGTTGTCAACTGGTAATTGTTGGTAGGCTTGAGCCAGGTCGAGTTTGGGAAAGACCTGTCCTTGCCCTAACGAGTGCAACAAATGTTGCACAATGGGGACGGGGTAAGCACTCTTTTGCAATGCTTTGTTAAGCGTTGCCTTATAGTCAGCACAAATACGGACTGATCCTTCCGGTTTGACTGGGGTCACTATTGGTGTCTCCCATTTTGCATGGTCGACGGAGACTAATATTCCCTGGCTTACTAATTTATCTAGTTCCCTGTCAATCTTGGGTTTGAGAGCGAACGGAACCCTCCTAGATTTTAATCTAATGGGAGCTACCTGGGGGTCTAAATTGAATGAAATGGGGGTCCCCACGTACTTGCCCAGGCTGTTTTGAAAAACGTCCTTGAATTCCCTCAGCAATTCATCATTCAGGTTGACGCCACTTCTGTGAACTCCGGTTATGTCCATTCCCAAGGCTCGGAACCAGTCCAGACCCAGTAAGCTGGGCAGGTTTCCATCTACGATGGTGATCGGCAGGGTTTTCTTGAAATGTCCATATCTCACTTTGACCGACGTGACTCCTCGAACAGGGATTCGGTTTCCTTGGTAGTCTTGCACTCTCAGCTTTTGGGGTTGCAGCTGGCGTTTTGCGACTTCCGGCAGGTCCCTCGCAATTGTGTCCCAAGACATAATCGTGATTGATGAGCCGGTATCCACCTCCATTTTACACTGCACTCCTTCGATGTAGGTCTTAGTGAATATTTTCTTTTCTAGCTGTGTCGATGCGTGGCCCACTCACATAGTGGTGTGATTCGACTTCGCGCCTTTTTTGAACTGGCCAATCCCTGGCAGCTTCGCGGAACCAGCGCCCTGTTGATTGGCCGATTTGAATTTTTGGCGGGAAAGTTGGGAGGCTCGGCAGGCCTGAGCTATATGTCCTTTCTTTTCATTCTTGTATCATTTACTAACTTTTCAGTTTTATACCTTAATTTCAATTAATTTCTTTATTTTTTCAATATTTAAAACATATTTTCTTTACCATCCAGTATAGTTCTTCCTTGTTTGCTTCTTGCATATATTTCTTCTTTTTGCTTCTTGCATATATTTTCTTTACCATCCAGTATAGTTCTTCCTTGTTTGCTTCTTGCATATATTTTCTTTACCATCCAGTATAGTTCTTCCTTGTTTGCTTCTTGCATATATTTCTTCTTTTTGCTTCTTGCATATATTTCTTCTTTTTGCTTCTTGCATATATTTCTTCTTTTTCTTTTCTTTTGTTATTTTTAATTTCTTCCCAGTCCAATTTTAAATCCAGATGGAAAGTTTCCTTTTAGGGCTTTGATCTTAAAGGTCCTCTTTGTTTTTTATTTTCCTTCACTTTGAGTTTCCGCGTGCCAATTAGCCACTAATTTCAGGTTGGAACTTCTTTCAAGTTTTAAGAATGTTTCCTTCTTAGCTGTGAATTGGCCAATCACTCACCTGATAACAATACTCTGTTCAATCACCACTCCTGCTCAAATCTTCCATGTGGCGCCTGTAGCACTGGCCATGGCACCGACTGGACAGGCGTTGGTTCCGACAGCAGCCGCCTGTAGCACTGGCCATGGCACCGACTGGACAGGCGTTGGTTCCGACAGCAGCCGCCTGTAGTCGGATGTCCCTGACCCCACAAATGAGTTGTTCTAATAAGGTGTCCTCCAAGTTCCTATACTCACAGTGGGTTGCGGCTTTCCTTAATGTACACGCTTATCGATTCGCCCTCTCGCTGAACTCTTTGCCTTAGCTCGAAATGTTGTACGAACTTCGATGGCACCGGCGCATAGTGTGCTCGTAGCGTCGTCTGTAGCACTGGCCATGGCACCGACTGGACAGGCGTTGGTTCCGACAGCAATTCAGCGGTATCGAAGACTTCTGGCCCACAGTGACTCAGGAAGTAAGCGCGCTTCCGATTATCCGATACTCCTTGCAGTTCGTTGGCTTCGAGAAAACACTCGAAACGAGCCATGTACGACCCCCATTTCTCCTTGGCTGGGTCGAATGGCGCTGGTGGCGTATAGCTAGACATCGCTATGTATCCGCTCAGGATGACTGGCTGGGTTTGAAACTAAGTTGCTCCTTCAGCTCTTTTCCTAGTCTCACTGCCTTCAATATCCCACCTTCGTCGCCAATGTTGAGTTTGGGCAATGAAGAGGCAGGAGACGATGCAAGTGACAACAGCTCTTTAGTTTATTGTGAATCCCAACAAAAGCCAACAGGTAAAAACCTCTCTTTATGTTATCTTCAATTATTTCCTCTTCTTCAATTAAATCCTTTTATTAAAAATACTTTTCCTCAGTTTTCTTTTCTTTTATGTACATTGAGAGCATATGCACCAAGACAAATTCCTTGTGACAATTTAAATTTCTGAAAATATACTATTTGTATTGTCCACGCATAAGATTAGTTCACAGTACGTAAGTGAAACTAAATGGTGCTATAGTGCGACCGCAAACAAAAGAGCCTCGTCCCAGAATAGCTCGCATATCTGCCCCCAAACCACCCAGCTGTAACAGACAAGCAGAGGCATACACGACGCATTACTGTGGAACCGGTGGGTGGTTAGAAAATTTTACTACTAACAGAGATACAAAAGTGGGTGGTAGGTATAAAAAGGTTGACTACCCCTGGTATAGGGTCTCCTGCTTGAGCAGAGGCTGGATTAGAAGACCTGCAAGGTCCCTTCCAATTGTGTTATTCTCTTCTGTTCTGGTCTGCTGATATTTATGATACCCTGATAAGTAAAACCATAGAAATGATAAAGGGTTTAGTTTCTTTTTCACTTTACTGTATGTGAAAACAACCCTTTGCACTGCTAAGAATTTGTGATTGACCCAGTCAACAAGTGAATTTCATCATTGAATGGATATTCAAACTTGGATCTGGGTAGTCTTCCATGTGGCCGCCCTGGCTTTTGACAGCTCCTAATGACTGTCTTCCCATGCCACTGGGTCAGAGGCTAATGGCGGCGTTCCAGGGAATTTGCAACTTCCCTGTTTGCACCGGCCGATGCTTCCTTTCTTCGCTGTCCCTCCAGGACACCTATGGTCCAGAAAGGACCCCCAAAACGACTGGAATTTTGGCGTTCTCTCCAGAGCACTGGGACACACCGTCCCGTTGCGACGCTGGCCAACTTACGCATGATGGTTTGTATGAGATGTTTGTGCTGATATGCTGTGTTTGGTTTTCATCAAACGTGTCACTGCACTATGGCCAACCATCTCACTTTGGTCTGGTCTGTGCAAAGGACAATGTTCCAGAATTCCTGTGATTTGTTCAGTCTTTTTCTAATTGCACTGTCATGAATCTTAACATTTAACATGCTGACTGAAACCTTGAGAGTCTGAGATAAAAGTCTTTGTTTTTATTTTCCTTCACTTTGAGTTTCCGCATGCCAATTAGCCACTAATTTCAAGTTGGAACTTCTTTCAAGTTTTAAGAATGTCTCCTTCTTAGCTGTGAATTGGCCAATCACTCACCTGATAACAATACTCTGTTCAATCACTACTCCTGCTCAAATCTTCCATGTGGCCGCCCTGGCTTTTGACAGCTCCTAATGACTGTCTTCCCATGCCACTGGGTCAGAGGCTAATGCCGGCGCTCCAGGGAATTTAGAACTTCCCTGTTTGCACCGGCCGATGCTTCCTTTCTTCACTGTCCCTCCAGGACAGCTATGGTCCAGAAAGGACCCCCAAAATGACTGGAATTTTGGCGTTCTCTCCAGAGCACCGGGACACACCGTCCCGTTGCGACGCTGGCCAACTTACGCATGATGGTTTGTATGAGATGTTTGTGCTGATATGCTGTGTTTGGTTTTCGTCAAACGTGTCACTGCATTATGGCCAACCATCTCACTTTGGTCTGGTCTGTGCAAAGGACAATGTTCCAGAATTCCTGTGATTTATTCAGTCTTTTTCTAATTGCACTGTCATGACTCTTAACATTTAACATGCTAACTGAAACCTTGAGAGTCTGAGATAAAAGTCTTCATTTTTTAGCAATTTCCCTGCCCGTTGCATTGTCTGACCCTGGGGTGCATTTTCTTGGATGTCTATTCCTGGGAAGATTGGCAACTGTCTGGTATGTTTCCCACTTATGAATAATCTTCCTCACTGTAGAATGATGGATTTTAAATTGTTTAGAAATGGCCGTTTAAACTTTCCCAAATTGATTGGCACCTCAATGCCAAAGACCAGGAAACTCCTACAACTTCAGCTTTTATAGATGTAGTCATACTAGCTAATGTTCAATTGATCAAGGGCACTTTATTAGCAGTACTTGGCTGCTAGTTCACCTCTTTATACAATGGAGGCAGTGATAAATTTCTTAATAGTGAGAACAATTAACCAGCAGAATGGCTTGCCTTCAGACATTGTGGTGCTCCATCACTGGAGGCTTTTCAGAAGAGACGTAATAGCCATTTCTCCAAAATGGAATAAGGTCTCCCGGTTGACCAGGGCTTGCATTAGAAGTCCTGCAAGGTCCCTTCCAATTCTGTTATTCTCTTCTTTTCTGTTGTGATATTTAGAATAGAATAGAATAGAATTTTTTATTGGCCAAGTGTGATTGGACACACAAGGAATTTGTCTTGGTGCATATGCTCTCAGTGTACATAAAAGAAAAGATACATTCATCAATGTACAACATTTACAACACAATTGATGGTCATTTGTGTTGTTATCAGGGTATCAGATACCCTGATAAGTAAAACCCTAGAAATCAAAGAGGGTGTAGTATCTTTTTCATTTGAATGTATGTGAAAACAACCCGTTGCCCTGCGAAGAATTTGTGATTGAATTTCATCATTGAATGGATATTCAAACTTGGATCTGGGTAGTCTTCCATGTGTCGTGAGTAATGTAAGAGGTTCTTTGAGTATTGTGGCATGTTTGCTTTTTCATTGTAATGTAAATGTTTTTCTTTTTTCTTTTCATTTGAATGTCCTGATTGTGAGAAAATTGAATGTCCTGATTGTGAGAAAAGTTTGTCTCAGAATTCCCAGCTCATGAAACACCAGAGGACTCACACAGGAGAGAAACCATTTGAATGTATTTGAAAAAAACCTTTGCACTGCTAAGATTTTGTGAGTGACCCAGTCAACAAGTGAATTTTATCATTGAATGGATATTCAAACTTGGATCTGGGTAGTCTTCCATGTGTCCTGAGTAATGTAAGAGCTTCTTTGAGTATTGTGGCATGTTTGCTTTTTCATTGTAATGTAAATGTTTTTCTTTTTTTCCCCATCTTCTGCAACCATTTTATGCACAATTAAAAATACATTTTTATTTGAATCTTATAGACAAAGAGGACGGCAATAAGAGCGCTTTGGACAACTGAGGATAACAAGCAACATTGAATAGGAAAGCAAGTCAGTCCCGAAATCAAAATATTTTCCATTTCCTTCACAGAGCCTACAGTTCTTCACCTTCCTCAGCAAGTGAGAGAGAAACGAGAGAAAATCAGGAAGAGATTTCTAGCTCGGAAAAGAAGAGTGTGAAATTCAAGCATACATTACATGAAAAGTCAAGGGAGATTATTCTTCCATTAGGCAAAAGACAGAAATATCTGGGGAGGAAAAGGTCAATTGGAAAGCCACGTAGAGCAGACAGTCCTGATTGTGAGAAAATTGAATATCCTGATTGTGAAAAAATTCACTACCAATTCCAACCTGGTGATACACCAGAGGATTCACACAGGTGAGAAACCCTTTGAATGTCCTGATTGTGAGAAAATTGAATGTCCTGATTGTGAGAAAATTGAATGTCCTGATTGTGGGAAAAGTTTCAGTCAGAATTCCCAGCTCATGAAACACCAGAGGATTCACACAGCAGAGAAACCCTTTGAATGTTCTGATTGTGGAAAAGTTTCAGTACCAATTCCAACCTTATTAGCCACCAGATGATTCACACAGGAGAAACCCTTTGAATGTCCTGATTGTGGGAAAAGTTTCAGTCAATTCCAGCCTGGAGAGACACCAGAGGACTCACAGGAGAGAAACCCTTTAAATGTCCTGATTGTGGGAAAAGTTTCAGTCAATTCCAGCCTGGAGAGACACCAGAGGACTCACACCAAGGAGAAACCGTTTAAATGTCATGAGTGTGGGAAATATTTCAATAGAAATTCCAACCTCATTAGACACCAGAGAATTCACAGAGGCGAGAAACCCTTTGAATGTCCTGACTGTGGTAAAAGTTTCGCTCAGAATTCTCAGCTTATGAGACACCAGAGGACTCACACTGGTGAGAAACCCTTTGAATGTCCTGATTGTGAGAAAAGTTTCTCTCAGAATTCCCAACTCATGAGACACCAGAGGACTCACACAGGTGAGAAACCCTTTGAATGTCCTGATTGTGAAAAAAAATTCACTACCAATTCCAACCTTATTAGCCACCAGATGATTCACACAGGTGAGAAACTCTGTAAATGTCTTGAATGTGGGAATAGTTTTAGTCGGAATTCTGACCTTATTGCACACCAGAGGACTCACACAGGAGAGAAACCATTCGAATGTCCTGTTTGTGGGAAAAGTTTTAGTCGTAATTCCAGCCTGGTGATACACCAGAGAACTCACACAGGAGAGAAACCCTTTGAATGTCCTGATTGTGAGAAAAGTTTCAGTACCAGTTCCAGCCTGGTGAAACACCAGAGGACTCACACCGGTGAGAAACCGTTTCAATGTCCTGTTTGTGGGAAAAGTTTCAGTGAGAATTCCAGCCTAGTGATACACCAGAGAACTCACACAGGCGAGAAACCCTTTGAATGTCCTGATTGTCAGAAAAGTTTCAGTACCAATTCCAGCCTGGTGAAACATCAAAGAACTCACACAGGAGAGAAACCCTTTGAATGTCTTCACTGTGGGAAAAGTTTCAGTGAGATTTCCAGTCTGGTTAAACACCAGAGGACTCACAGGAGAGAAACCGTTTAAATGTCCAATCTGTAGGAAAAGTTTCAGTGAAAATTCCAGCCTAGTAATACACCAGAGGATTCATACAGGAGAGAAACCCTTTCAATGTCCTGATTGTGGGAAAAGCTTCAGTAAGAGTTCCCACCTCACTAGCCACAAGAGGATTCACACAGGAGAGAAACCCTTTAAATGCCCTGACTGTGGGAAATGTTTCAGTCAGAATTCCCACCTTATTAGTCACCAGAGGATTCATACAGGAGAGAAACCCTTTGAATGTCCTGATTGTGGGAAAAGTTGCAGTAAAAGTTCCAATCTCATTAGCCACCAGAGGATTCACACAGCAGAGAAACCCTTTGAATGTTCTGATTGTGGTAAAAGTTTCACTCAGAGGTCCCAACTCATGATACATCAGAGGACTCATACAGGAGAGAAACCCTTTAAATGTCCTGATTGTGGGAGAAGTTTCAGTCAGAATTCCAGCCTGGTGAGACACCAGAGGATTCACACAGGAGAGAAACCCTTTGAATGTCCTGATTGTGGGAAAAGTTTCAGTCAGATTTCCAGTCTGGTTAAACACCAGAGGACTCACACAGGAGAGAAACTGTATGAGTGTCCAGACTGTGGGAAAGATCTCAGTACTAGGTTTAACCTTCTAAATCATATGCTTATACACATAGGGGAGAAACCATTTAAGTGTCCCAAGTGTGGACGGTCCTTCAGGCAACATTCCACCCTTATTGCACACAGGAAAATTCACCTCACATGATGAGTGTAGAGAAGGCTTGAATTTCATTTCTAATGTCCCGTTTTAAGTCCAGCTGAAAAACTGACTATTTAATTTGACTACAAAGAATTTATAATGGTATTGGGCTGATTTTTATTTTTGCAAATATGTAATGATATTAGATAGGAGAAATAAATTGCAACATAGCGTGATAATGGTTATCTGGCCATCAGCAGAAGTGGTTGCTGGATATTTATTTTTGCAGAAATTGTGCAATTTTGTAAAAATATTTTGGGAGCGTTTTTTTGCATTTTTATCATGGGAGATGATAGAAATGCCACCTACAGAGTCCCAGCCTTTTTCTTCCTTGCCTATCCTAAGATTTTCAGCCTCCAAATTCCCCAGCCAGTATCTCTTGGGGATTGGAGAACTCGGACTATAGTTAGAGCTTGTGGCTCCTCATATAAGGAGAAAGCGAGAGAAGAGAAGTAGAGGAGTTTCAACCTTCATTTTTTCCTAACAGTTCCAGGAATTCAATCACGACTGTTCAGATTGTGTCACGAATGAGGCACGCAAGTGGAAGAAACCATATGAATAGCAAATATATTGGGGAGTTTGGGGCAATGACTAAATCAGTGTAAAATTTCAGATGTAAATGCCGTTGTGCCTTGCAGGTGACTGTCAAAGGTATGGTATGGGGAAAGTAGGATACATGGTTACTTTCAAAGACACTATATAAGAAATGTTTTTTTGTTCATTTGGGAGAAAATTAGAGAACAGCATTATTTGAAGATACCACTTTGGCTTTCAACAATGGAAGCACTTGTTCATCCAAATTTATATATATAAAAGCAAAAAGCACTCACGCCATAATCATGAAATCTCCAGAACGTAAAAGCCTACAAACTTGAAATTTACCATGTATGTTCCTCTTGGGTTCTAGGTGCTCATTAAGAAAGGATTTTTTGAAATGATCATCAGATCATTAGTATTTCCTATATTATTATAACACACACTGATGTTATATGTTAAATGTTCTACTCCCCCTCCCAACTTGAAAATAACTCTGGAGAGAAGGAGATAGTATAGGACAGGCTTCCGTCGGGCAAAGCTGAGGGAGAGAAGGCTAGAAAGCCTGAGGGAGAGAAGAGGTGTCAGGGAATGTAGATTTAATAGCTGTAAGCTGATGGAAAGTTGTAAGCGGAAGCAACTGAAAGCTGATGCAATGGGAATGATTCAGCAATTGGAATCGCTGGTTTAAAACTCTGATGGGGTCCACACAAGACTGTTACCATTTTAAGAGGTGTCTATATATAGAATAGAATAGAATAGAATAGAATAGAATAGAATAGAATAGAATAGAATTTTATTGGCCAAGTGTGATTGGACACACAAGGAGTTTGTCTTGGTGCATATGCTCTCAGTGTACATAAAAGAAAAGATACATTTATCAAGGTACAACATTTACAACACAATTGATGTTCAATATATCAATATAAATCATAAGGATTGCCAGCAACGAGTTATAGTCATACAGTCATAAGTGGAAAGAGATTGGTGATGGGAACTATGAAACGATTAATAGTAGTGCAGATTCAGTAAATAGTCTGACAGTGTTGAGGGAATTATTTGTTTAGCAGAGCGATGGCCTTCGGGAAAAAACTGTTCTTGTGTCTAGTTGTTCTGGTGTGCAGTGCTCTATAGCGTCGTTTTGAGGGTAGGAGTTGAAACAGTTTATGTCCAGGATGCGAGGGATCTGTAAATATTTTCACGGCCCTCTTCTTGATTCGTGCAGTATACAGGTCCTCAATGGAAGGCAGGTTGGTAGCAATTATTTTTTCTGCAGTTCTAATTATCCTCTGAAGTCTGTGTTTTTCTTGTTGGTGACCATTAGAGGGCATATCTCTCTCTCATCGTGTATCTCATTGCTCTCCTTGTGTCCGTAGCTGTATGATAAGGTATCTTCCACATATAAGTATGTATATATTTCGTTATATATAAACCACTGTTAATTATCTAAAGGCTCTGTGTTCTGTGTGCTGTGTTTTGCTCCTGGGTTTATCTCATAATGCTAGTCACAGCAAAACTCTGATAAGGTGATAGGATAGGAGATGTTTCTGTGTGGCAAGCCTGAGGGAGAGAAGAGGTGTCAGGGAATGTAGATTTAATAGCTGTAAGCTGATGGAAGGTTGTAAGCGGAAGCAACTGAAAGCTGATGCAATGGGAATGATTCATCATTTGGAATCGCTGGTTTAAAACTCTGATGGGGTCCACACAAGACTGTTACCATTTTAAGAGGTGTCTATATATAGAATAGAATAGAATAGAATAGAATAGAATAGAATTTTATTGGCCAAGTGTGATTGGACACACAAGGAGTTTGTCTTGGTGCATATGCTCTCAGTGTACATAAAAGAAAAGATACATTTATCAAGGTACAACATTTACAACACAATTGATGTTCAGTATATCGATATAAATCATAAGGATTGCCAGCAACGAGTTATAGTCATACAGTCATAAGTGGAAAGAGATTGGTGATGGGAACTATGAAACGATTAATAGTAGTGCAGATTCAGTAAATAGTCTGACAGTGTTGAGGGAATTATTTGTTTAGCAGAGCGATGGCCTTCGGGAAAAAACTGTTCTTGTGTCTAGTTGTTCTGGTGTGCAGTGCTCTATAGCGTCGTTTTGAGGGTAGGAGTTGAAACAGTTTATGTCCAGGATGCGAGGGATCTGTAAATATTTTCACGGCCCTCTTCTTGATTCGTGCAGTATACAGGTCCTCAATGGAAGGCAGGTTGGTAGCAATTATTTTTTCTGCAGTTCTAATTATCCTCTGAAGTCTGTGTTTTTCTTGTTGGTGACCATTAGAGGGCATCTCTCTCTCTTGTGTATCTTATTGCTCTCCTTGTGTTCGTAGCTGTATGATAAGGTATCTACCATGTATATGTATGTATATATTTAGTTGTATATAAACTACTGTTAATTATCTAAAGGCTCTGTGTTCTGTGTGCTGTGTTTTGCTCCTGGGTTTATCTCATAATACTAGTCACTGTGCAAAACTCTTATAAGGTGATAGGATAGGGGAGGATTCTGTGGGGCAAGGCTGAGGGAGAGAAGGTGATAGTATAGGACAGGCTTTTGTGGGGCAAGGCTGAGGGAGAGAAGGAGATAGGATAGGAGATGTTTCTGTGTGGCAAGCCTGAGGGAGACAAGGCTAGAAAGCCTGAGGGAGAGAAGGAGATAGTATAGGACAGGCTTCCGTCGGGTAAGGCTGAGGGAGACAAGGGGAGAGGAGAGGCTGATTGTAACTACTCATTAATTTTCAAGCTGTAAGGCACATAGTTTCATAACGAAGCACAGATATCCATCTAATATCACTAGTATGGGAAATATCATTAGATATAAAGACATTCTGAATGAAATGGGTAAGCTCAAAAATAAACAAGAATTGAAAGAGCAAGGGATTGATAAGGTTTGCAAATACAATTGCAAATACAATCTAGATATGAAAAAGTTACTAAATTATATGGTTCTTATATGGATTTGACAGAATTGGGTAAGATATTAACAGGAACAGAAGAGAGGGTGATAAAGGAACTATAGCTATTTATTGGGTATCAAATTAGAAGAAGAACAAGTGAAGAATGATAGCATGGGCAAAAAAAATTTGGTTATACAATAGAATTAGAAAAATGGCAACAACTATGGGATAGAAACTACAAATCAACGTCAACCGCATATAAAGAAAACTTGTATAAGATGTTTTGTAGAGGGCATTTTCCGCCAACAAGATTGGCAAAGATGTTTGAAGATAAATCAGCTAAATGTTGGAAATGTCCCCAGACACCTGGGTCTCATTATATGTGGTGGATATGCACAGAAGGCAAAAAATACCGGGCAGAAATATGTGATTGGAGAAGATGATACAACAACATATTCATTTGAAACCCGAAATATTTTTGTTGAGGATTTTACCAGAAGCTTATAGTAAAGAAAATGTAATAACTGAAGCTAGAATTATATTTGTACAAAATTGGAAAAGTGAAGAAATTCCTACGGATGAGAATGTGATTAGGAAAATATTTGAATGTGCAGAAATGAATAGGTTAACACTTGCAATTAAAGAGAAGGAACAAACTAAATAATATTGTATGGGAGCTATTTTACCGACGGTTAGAGAATAAATATGAAAGCTAGAAGCAAAAGTAGATTAGTGAAATATAGAAAATATATTCATGAATATGGCTGTAAATTTTAATTGTTATTGCACAAGATATTTGTACCCAGACGACACACTGTTTAATGGAAGATGGATTGTTTGTATTAAAATAAAATAAAAAAAATTATTGAAAAAAAAAGTTGTGATGCTCCATCACTTGAAGCTTTTCAGAAGAAATGATAGAGCCACTTGTCTGAAGTGGTATAGGGCAGTGATGGCTAACCATTTTGCTATCATGTGCCAGGAGGGGGTGGGTGGGAGGGTCACGTGCATGAGTGGGAAGTTGGCAAACGGGCCATTTTCAGCCTCTAGAGGACCTCCGGGGGGGAGGTCGGGAAGGCCATTTTCACCCTCCCCAGACTCCTAGAGAGGCTCTGGAGCCAGGTGAGAGAGAAAAATGGGCCTTCCCCACCACCCCCCAGAGGCCCTCCGGAGGCAGGAAACAGTCTGTTTCCCTACTTCTGGTGGGCCCAGAAGGCCCGAAAATCAGCTGGCCGGCACGTATATGCGCACCAGAGCTGAGCTCGCGTACCCACTGATATGGCTACGCGTGCCACCTGTGGCATGCGTGCCATATGTTCGCCATCACGGATATAGGGCATCCTGCTGAAGCATAGGTTGGAATAGAAGACCTGCAATTCTGTTATACTCTCCTGTTCTGTTGCGATGATATTTATGATACCCTGAGAAGTAAAACCATAGAAATCAAAGAGAATGTAGTTTCTTTTTCACTGGACTATATTTGAAAAAAACCTTTGCACTGCTAAGATTTTGTGATTGACCCAGTCAACAAGTGAATTTCAACACTGAATGGATATTGGAACTTTGATCTGGGTAGTCTTCCATGTGTCAAATGAATGAATCATGATTAATGTAAGAGCTTATTGGAGCATTGTGGCATGTTTGCTTTTTCATTGAAATGTAAATGTTTCTGTGATAATTCCAGCCTGGTGAAACACCAGAGGACTCACACAAGAGAGAAACCCTTTAAATGTCCTGATTGTGGCAAAAGTTTCAGTCAGAATTCCTACCTGATGACACACAGAAGGAATCACAGAGAAGAGAAACCGTTTGAATGTGGTGATTGCGAGAAAAGTTTCAGTCAGAATTCCAGCCTGGTGAAACACCAGAGGACTCATACAGGAGAGAAACCATTTGAATGTCCTGATTGTGAGAAAAGTTTCAGTCAGAATTCCAGCCTGGTTAGACACCAGAGGATTCACACAGGAGAGAACCCTTTGAATGTCCTGATTGTGAGAAAAGTTTCAGTCACAATTCCAGGTTGGTGACACACCAGAGGAGTCCCACAGGAGAGAAACCTTATGAGTGTCCTGATTGTGAGAAAAGTTTCAGTCAGAATTCCAGCCTAGTGATACACCAGAGGAATCACACGCGAGATAGACCTTTTCAATGTCCTGATTGTGGGAAAAGTTTCAGAGATAATTCCAGCCTGGGGGTACACCAGAGGACTCATACAGGAGAGAAACCCTTTGAATGTCCTGATTGTGAGAAAAGTTTCAGTCAGAATTCCAGCCTGGTTAGACACCAGAGGACTCACACAGTAGAGAAAGACTTTGAATGTCCTGATTGTGGAAAATGTTTCAGTGAGAATTTCAGCCTGTTGAAACACCAGAGGACTCACACAGCAAAGAAATGCTTTGAATGCCCTGATTGTGGGAAACGTTTCAGTTGGAATTCCAGCCTGGTGAAACATCAAAGGACTCACACAGGAAAAAAACAGTTTGAATGTTCTGATTGTAGAAAAAGTTTCAATCACAGTTCCCAGCTTGTGATACACCAGAGGACTCACACAGTAGAGAAAGACTTTGAATGTCCTGATTGTGGGATACATTTCAGTCGGAATTCCAGCCTGGTGATACACCAGAGGACTCACACAGTAGAGAAAGACTTTGAATGTCCTGATTGTGGGATACATTTCAGTCGGAATTCCAGCCTGGTGATACACCGAAGAACTCACATAGGAGATAAACCCCTTGAATGTCCTGATTGCGGGAAAAGTTTCAGTCATAGCTCCCACCTTGTGAGGCACCACAGAACTCATACAGGAGAGAAACCGTTTAAATGTCCAATCTGTAGGAAAAGTTTCAGTGAAAATTCCAGCCTAGTGATACACCAGAGGAATCACACGCGAGATAGACCCTTTCAATGTCCTGATTGTGGGAAAAGTTTCAGAGATAATTCCAGCCTGGTGATACACCAGAGGATTCACACAGGAGAGAAACCGTTTGAATGTCCTGATTGTGGAAAATGTTTCAGTCAGCATTCCAACATGGTGACACACCAGAGCATTCACACAGGAGAGAAACCATTTGAATGTCCTATTTGTGGGAAAAGTTTCAGTAAGAATTTCAGCCTTATTGGCCACCAGAGGACTCACACAGGAGAAAAACCCTTTGAATGTCCTGATTGTGGAAAACATTTCAGTCAGCATTCCAACATGGTGGCACACCAGAGCACTCACACAGGAGAGAAACCATTTGAATGTCCTATTTGTGGGAAAAGTTTCCGTAGGAATTCCAGCCTTATTGGCCACCAGAGAACTCACACAGGAGAAAAACCTTTTGAATGTCCTGATTGTAGAAAAAGTTTCAGTCAGCATTCTAACCTGGTGACGCACCAGAGGACTCACACAGGAGAGAAACCCTTTAAATGTCCTGAATGTGAAAAAAGTTTCAGTCAGCATTCCAGCCTGGTGAAACACCAGAGGACTCACACAGGAGAGAAATCCTTTAAAAGACCTGACTGTGGGAAAAGTTTCAGTCTGAATTCCAGCCTTATTGGCCACCAGAGGAATCACACAGGAGAGAAACCCTTTAAATGCCCTGACTGTGGGAAATGTTTCAGTACCAATTCCAGCCTGGTTAGACACCAGAGGATTCACACAGGAGAGAAACCCTTTGAATGTTCTGAGTGTGGAAGACGTTTCAGTCTGAATTCCAGTCTGGTTAAACACCAGAGGACTCATACAGGAGAGAAACCTTTTGAATGTCCTGACTGTGGAAGAAATTTTAGTCTGAATTCCAGTCTGGTTAAACACCAGAGAACTCACACAGGAGAGAAACCCTTTAGATGTCCTGACTGTGGGAAACGTTTCAGTCAGAATTCCAACCTCATTTGCCACCAGAGGATTCACACCGGAGAGAAACCCTTTGAATGTCCGGACTGTGGGAAAGATCTCAGTACTAGGGTTAACCTTATAAATCATGTCCTTATACACACAGAAAGTTCATTCCTTGGACAGTGCTTCAGGCAACAATCCACCCTTATCGCACACAGGAAAATCCACATGAGGCCTCAAGTAAGAAGTGTAGAGAAGTGTAATTTGACTACAAAGAATTTGTAATGGGGAAAAGAAAAAATTGGAACATATTACTTTGATAATGGTTATCTGGCCTTCAGCGTAAGTAATTGCTGGATATTTATTTTTGTAGAAATTGAGCAATTATGTAAAAATCTTTTTGGGTGTGTTTGCATTTTTGTGATGGTAGATGATAGAATTTCCATGTTCCAGGAGTCCCAACCTTTTTCTTCCTGGGTGCCCCAAAGATTTTCAACCTCAGAATTTTCCAGCCAGCATCTCTTGGGGATTGGAGCTGTGAGACTATAGTTAAGAGATCGTAGCTTCTCATATAGGGAGAAAGCAAGAGGAGAAGAACGGGGGTTCAAAGTTTATCTTTTCCTAACAGTTTCAGGAATTCAGTGCACCAAGTATGTATGTTCAGATTGTGTCAAGAATGAGGCACACAACTGGAAGAAACCATATGAACAGCAAATACGTTGGGGAGGTTGGGACAGTGACAAAAGCAGTGTAAAATTTCAGATGTAAAGGCTGTTCTGCCCTGCAGGTGACCTTCATGGTTCAAGAGCCATAAGAAGCAATTAGATTGAAACATGTCAGTTTCTACATTCTCCTCAGATTTTATTCCATTGGTGGTACTTGCTTTAAAATGGGTTCTCCTTCATATTATGGTTGACTTGTGATTTTATGGACTTTTTCTTTTCTTGGAAACAATACGGAACTGATAATGCCACTGTTGTCTTCTGTGATTTTTTTTAACTTCTATACCTAGAAAACAAACACAAGGTTTCCTAGTGTGGTGCACCATCCATTTATTATCCTGGACCTAGTAAAGGAATGTACCTGACCACCCAGGTACAATAGCGTGTTTCCCTCCTTCGGGGCAAAAGTTTCTTACCTGGGCCAGTGCACTGGGTTACCTGGTCCTGGGCCTTCAGTTGTTGACTCTCCCTCCTCCTTTGATTTTGTGGACCAGAGTTGTCAATTTAGTTTGGCTGGGAGCTTGCAATTGGAAGCTAGGTCTCAGATAACTCTAAATCAACCGGCACCCCTCCAGAATTTACTGAGAAAAGCAACCCCTTGAGGCCCTTGAGCTCCACATTGGATGCTGTGATTGTGAGATATAAAACCCCCAAATGGTATACTCACAATGTGAAGACAGATCTGGTTCACAATTCAAAGGTTTATTTCAAAAAGCGTTTGCGAAGGCGGCCTCCAAGTCTCTTCCCAAGCGGATTGAGTACAAGGAGAGCAAAGCACAATTTTCAATCCATACATTTTATAACCTCCCCACAATGCACACCATGCCTAAGAAACTCCCCCTAAACCCCCCTATTCTACTAAGTCACTCTTTTAAGTCATATATTCTAAAGGGTCATCATGACAATTTCTCCAGAGGAACAGATATTTTATCTTTTTTACCAGTATTTTCGTCCTGGGCGGATGTTCCTATCTAACTGAATTGTGGCCTTGCCTTGGGTGTATCTTCCTGTTTTCCAAGAAACATTTTTAGCAAGTCATCCTGTACCGTTTCACTGATTACAATTTGTGGTTAGTTTGCAACAGGAAGAGTGTCATAGCTTTTTAATACATTAAACACTTTTATAAAAGTGTAATTTATTATTCATTTCCTTCACACTGGTGCTGAAAAAGTAGACTTACAAGTGTTCCTCAAAGTTGTGGCTATCATAGTTATTTGGGGCTGGCCCGATAGTTGCGGTGTTCCACAGTCATGGACTCACTATTTGGAACCTTCACAATTGACTTTCAACAAATGAAATTCACAGGAAGTTGCAAGTCACACTCATGGTACATTGCACTGAACAGAAAATGGTGATTCGCTTAATGACCACAGCTAGAACAGATATCGTAAGGTGGCATGGTTAAATGAAGAGATATTTAATGACCACACCAGTCAGGAATGGACTTGCTGATCCCAATGGCTGTCGTTAAGTGAGGACTACGTTAATCAGCATGGTTGTGCACAGTATTTGTTGCCTTTTTTCTTACAGTCAGTCCTCAACTTACAACAGTTCATATAGTGACCACTCAACAGCACTGTTTTTTACATGACCATTGCAGCATCCCCATAGTGAGATGATCAAAATTCAGATGCTTGGCAAAACACCCATATGTCATCTCTGAAGCCTTTTCGGAGCATCTTCAGGGCTGACACAGCAAGGCTTGTTGGAGCTCTGGGAATGGGAGGGGAGAGTAGAGATAGCTGGGGACTTGTAGCCAAAATAAAATTCTTTCTCCTGGGAACCAAGGACAGTCTCACCAGGTGCTGGGGAGGCGTGGACTGAAACCAACTGGAGTTGAGACTGTGACCTGGTTGGACCATTTGATGGACATGTGGACTGGGAGAAAGAACTTTGAATTTCAATTTGGGTGGGGAAAACCTCTGGGCCTTCAGAGTCTGGTTTTCACGAGATGTACCAATATGACATACCTAATAAATTTGGACTTTGAGGAACATCTTGGCCTTGGAGTTTTGATTGCATTGGGTCTGTTACTTGGAACCCTGACACCATATTTATGATGGTTGCCGTGTCCCGGAGTCATGGGATCCTCTTTTGTGACCTTCAGCAAAGTCAACAGGGAAGCCAGATTAGTTTAACAACCATGTGACTAATTTAACAACTGCAATGATTCACTTAACAACTGTGGCAAGAAAAGTCGTAAAATGGGACAAGACTTACTTAACAGATGTCTCACTTAGCAACAGTGAAAATTTAGGCCCAATTGTGGTTGTAAATTGAGGACTACCTATATTTACACAAAGCATCAGAGTTGGAAGGGACCTTAGAGGTCTTCTGATCAAGACAGGAGACCCTATTCCATTTCAGACAAGAGATTATCCAGTCTCTTCTTAAAAGCCTCCAACTCGAACCCTGTCCTTTAATCTTTCTGAAACTTTTGGGATTATTTCATCAATTAACATCCTACCCTTGCTCTAAAGTTAGATCAAAAAGTGAGAGAGAAACCGGAAGCGTTGAGGCGAGACCAGCTGGAAAAATAGCAGACTCTGACAAGCTCCACGAAAATCCAGTCAAATAAACACTGTCGGAGATCTTCGGACCAGAACTGTCCTGTAGAGACGGTGAAGGAGGAGAGATGTCTCGGAAGACCAAGAGGAACAGATAAGTTCCTCGAAAGTTTGGAGGCAGCTCTTTTAACCAGCAGCGAGGGTGGTGGCCATTGTAAAATGACCGCTCTGAAGCTGGGGCAACCAGACTAAGGTTTCTGTGCAGGAGTGGTGTTTAAAGGGAGTGATGGTACGGATGAGTGATTGGTCAACTCACAGGTAAAAAAGAAAAAAGCAGTTAGATGATTTCACTGGGATTTACAGTGGCAAAAAAAGAGTGGACAGGGGGGAATATCCCCCCAAAAAGAATCAATCAAAGGGTAAAGAGAGAAATAATGGAGATTAGGAGAACGCTTGGGGAGAACTACCCGAGTAATATAGCTAAAAGTGAGGCTGCCTGTGGTCTTTCGGGTGCACTTCAAGGTGTTGGTTACCACCTTTAAGGCGTTCCATGGCTTAGGACCGGGTTATTTACGGGACCGCCTACTCCTACCACTTGCCTCCCACCGACCTGTGCTTTCTCATAGGGAGGGCCTCCTCAGGGTGCCGTCAGCCAAACAATGTCGGCTGGCGACCCCCAGGGGGAGAGCCTTCTCTGTGGGGGCACCCACCCTCTGGAATGATCTTCCACCAGGACTTCGACAACTTCCTGACCTCCGGACCTTCCGCCGCGAGCTGAAGACATATTTATTCTTCCGCGCAGGACTGGCATAAAATTATTATTATTGCTAATTTTAATGGGGTTTTTTAATGATAGTAATGTATTTTAATTATGGGCCAAATTGAATAAGCTTCTTAACATTGGTTTTAACTGTATTGTATTTATTTATTGTTGTTTTTACCTGGCTGTAAACCGCCCTGAGTCCTTATATAACAAATATAAAAAGAAAAAACGAAAAGGAAGAAGTTAAGAGGATAAAAAAAGAAAATTATTAAGAAGTGGAATTTTGGAGAGACCAAGAGAAAATGGTTAAAGAGGGGAAGAATAATGGAAAGGAGGAAGGGAAATGAGGTATACATAAGTAGATTTAATGGAAGTATTAATATTATTAATTGTGGATGGTCAATTAAGTTAAAGGGTTTTAATGTAAGAATTGAATATGATGATGTATATTGCTTATAGTAAAACAGAATATCAGATGAAATATGAAATGGCAATTTGGTTTAATTATGAAGACAATTTAAATTAAACAAAATTGAAATGTTAAAAAGTGGGGTGGGGATTTTGAGAAATATATTTTGTACATGGAGAAATAAGATAATTGATATTATTGAAAGAGATTAGGAATTAAGGGTGAATAGTGATAATGTATTATGTTTTAAGAAGAGATTAAGATAAGATAAAAAGTATGGAAAAAATATGGCTGAAATTGAACATGTAAAATGTATTTGGGGAAAAAAAGAATAATATGATAGAAACTGAAATAACAAGATATGGTAAAAAATGATTAATTTGTGATAAAGAATTATATAAAAGAGATGAAAATGGAAAAAGTAGGAAGATTGGAATATCTTCCTCACATATAAGATGTCATCCAGTCAACACTGTTCATAAAATATGTAGGATGGAAGAAAAACTCTAATAAAACTTGTTTACAAAAAAAAAGTTTGAGTGTACTGTAAGAAGTAATCATGCTCCACCCACCCCCGAATGAAATATTTTGGGAAATTTTCAAAGAGGTAGAATATTAAATTCCCCAAAAGAGGAATGGAGAAAAAAAATCTTAACAAAGGCAGAAAGCAGCCCCAACAGCTTCCTGAAATCTTTAGAGGTGGATATTTTGTGCCCATTAAGATATCCAGGCCAGGTATTCAGAAACAAAAAACCTTCAACTCCAATTATGGGATTAAAATTTGCATTCCCCCACCCAAATTCTAAGGACAGGACATGACCTTTTAGGGTTAGGATTAACCCACCACCACTGAAATCACAAAACACAAAAGCCCCTTCATAGCACAAGTGTCCTGAGAACACTTCATACTTCAAAGTCACAGAAACCTATAAAGCTCCATCCACTCATTCAGCCATTTTGTCAGCTTTCTCAGAACTACATGATGATGTTGGTTCTGCTCATCAATAAACAGAATCTTTTTCAATCGGCCTCCATTTTATTTCCAGTGTCCTTCTCCTGGCTTGTAACCGGACCAAATTTTTCTTCCAACAGTAGCCACATTTATGGGTGTATGTATAATCTCTCTCCAGGATTTACAGATACATAACTCTACCAGTAAAAGAGGGGAATTGGGTTTTTTTTTGACATGTTTTCAACAACAACATGTTGAAAAATGAAAACCCTTAAAACGGGAGAAGAAAGCTAGGACATGGATCCTCCTACTCAGCACAACACATTCTCCACAGAATTGTGAAGAGACCCTGTAAGTCTACGATGAGCAAACCTCAGAAGGCATTGAATTGCTCCTTTGCAAACTAAGACATTTTGTGAAAAGTCTTGCAGGAGTTGTGTCTTTTGATACAATGGGCTAGAAAAGGTGCTACCAGACTCCTCCTGACACGCTTTATAAGGTTTAGTTATTGACAAAAAGGCAGCATCTCCAGCCAGGAATTGCATGGGTGAAAGATGGTGGGCCTTGTAGTCCAATGGCATCTACAGGTCTGCCTCATTCCTCTTCAACATCAATGCATTGCTAATTTGCCATTACTGCAGATGGATTAGCGGATGCACATGCAAGTTTCTTTTACTATTGCAGTGATTTTCAGTCTATTTTTTTAAAATCTGGGTGCTTACTTTTCAAACCTTGGCTTTTCTTGGGGTTGATATGGGTGACTCTCTCTTGCGGGACCCAGATGGAGGACTTTAGTGTTGTCCAGTGGCACCCCAGTCGGCCCCTCTCTGCAACGGCTTCAGCGAATGGGTTAAACGCAGGGACCTTTCCTCTTGCGCCTAGAGAGAAGGCAGGAAAAGGAAGCTGGGAGCCCAGATTCCACTTCCACCCATTCCTTTGCCAGGTTATGCCAGGATATGCTGAGGTGATCCCCTCACAGGGAGAGTCAAACAAAGCTATCTATATAAACAATCTAGACAAGGGGATAGAAGGGGAACTTATCAAATTTTCAGATGACATTAAGCTGGCAGGAATTGCCAATGCCTCAAAAGACAAGCTCAAGATCCAAAAAAGACTTGACAGACTTGAACAGTGGCCCCATCTAACAAAATGATATGACACAGATAAAAGTTTTACACTTAGACCAGAAAAGCAACTGCATAGGTATAAACTAGGTGAATTGAGCCAGTATAAACTGGTTTAATGCCGGTAACTGTGAGGGGGATCTTGGGAATCCCAGTGGACGATCACTTAAATGTGATCCAACAATAAGTGATAACAGCCAAAATAACCAGTACAATCCTAGGCTGCATTAATACTTGGCTCAGTTGCAAAGGTCGGTTGCTAGGAGTCGAAAAGGACCTGCTGCCACGTAATTACTGAAAATATTTTCCAAACGACTTGGTGGAGACTGGACAAACGTGTTTTTCCACTTCAGGTCGCTAGATGGCGATCAGGCAACATCTTTGCCTAGAAAGCCACACATACTTTAGTGCCACCCGCGTTTGAGCTTGCTTGAAAGAGGAGTTTTTTAAACCATCGAGTACTGCATTGCTAGAAAGGATGGGAAGAGAGAAGTGCAGAGAAACTTCCTCTTCCGGATGACTCGTGGGAGAAAAGTGGTGTGCAGAGCGGCTTTTCTGCTCTTGCGAGGGTCGAAGCAGCAGCTGGCAGGTGAGTTGAGGGCAGCAGGTGGGAGGAAAGTCCGGGAGCAAGTCGGGCTGTTCGGTTCCCTCCACGGCCTGGAAGCAGAGAAGCAACTGGGCTGAAGCAGGTCAGCTGCTGCTGCTGCAGGTTCCTTCCCTCCCCAAATGGAAGCCCACTGGGGCTGCAGGCTGTGAAACTGGTGGCTGGAATTTTCTGCTGCTGGGAAGATTGAAAAAGTCTCTTTTAAATTAAAGTTGATTCTTTGGGAATGGCTTCCCTCCAGAGGTTGTGGCTGCTCCGTCACTGGAGGGTTTTAAGGGGAGATTGGACAGCCATTTGTTCAGAATCGAATAGGGTCTCCTGCCAGAACAGGGGATGGACTAGAAGACCTCCAAGGTCCCCCCCCAACTCCATTATTCTGCTTTGGACCTGATTTCTCAGGGCAACAAGTTCAGACTGATGTGCCTCTGGTTTTTTTAGGTTGTTGACAAAATGAGGTTGGGATAGGAGGGTCTTTATACAGTCTTTGGGGTTCTGTGATTGAAATGCTCCATTTTAATGGTGGTGGGTTAATCCTATTATGTCCTAAAAGTCTTGTCCCCGTACCTCTTAATCCCATCAACTGGAGCTGAAGGTGTTTTGTTTGTGAATAGATTAGCCCGCTCTTTCTAAATGGGCACAAAATCTCTACTTCTTCAGGCATCTGTTGGAAACTGTTGGGACTGCTTTCTGCCTTTGTTAAGATTTTTTTTCCTCCATTTCTCCTTTGGGTAAATACAATATTCTGCCTCTTTTAACATCTCCCAAAATATTTCATTCTTGGGGAGGGGGCTTCCCATAAAATTAATACCGAAGATTAAAATCAAGGACCTATGGGAAAGGCAGGAATTGAATGGGGGGAGGGTAGAGGTGGGATCTACTACTTGATCAAGGACAAACATAGGTAGTCCTCACTTACCATTGGCTCACTGAGCCTTTCAAGTTACAATGTCATAGAAGCAGATGTATTTATGAAGGTGCAGGAAAAGGAATTGTACCAATTCGGATTCTGGCAACTGATGCACTTTTATGATGACTTCAGCATCCCAGACTCATAATCCCAATATGGGACCTTCCCAGCTGGCTTCTGACAAGCAAACTCAATGGGGATGCCAGCAGAAAGGTGGAAGCCAGAGTAATGTGAAATTGCCTTTAACAACCCACAGTGATTTGTTTAAGAACTGCAGAGGAACAGATGCAAGTTGGCACTGTCATGTGACTTCATGATTGGGCCACTTAGTGACACAGATGCTAGTCCCAATTGCACTCAGTAAGTGAGGACTACTTCAATTGGGATGTCACCAAAGGAGTTGTGGAAAGTATTTTCTGCCCTTACTGCAGCTCAGTGCTTCCATGGGCAAAACTGGTGCTTCAAATCTTGCAGAGGCTAAAGGCATCATTTCATCAGTTAAAACCCCAAATCTGTAAATCTAGTGCCAGCAGATTGACAGGTGTGGCTCGATAAAATAA
This sequence comes from Ahaetulla prasina, assembly GCF_028640845.1. NCBI lineage: Eukaryota > Metazoa > Chordata > Lepidosauria > Squamata > Colubridae > Ahaetulla > Ahaetulla prasina. The sequence goes on from NC_080540.1 coordinate 10,421,157, forward strand.
AAGACAGTCCAAGCGTGTGTGTTGATAAGCCAATGCATTTATTCGTCTGAATAAAGATGGGTCCCTCTTAAGAAGGAAGGAACCCAGAAGATAGTGCTGGGCAGATATTTATAAATTTTTTACTTTTACTTTACATACAGTAAAAGGCAGCTGGCAGATGAAAGATAAGATATAGAAATTCTAAAAATAGTCAAGCATGCCTTCTGTGGTTTTGGTCACTTGCCTAACCCACAGGCTGGTGGTTTCCTGTGAAAGTTTCCATGTCCTCAGAAGCCTGTTGGGGCCTGAACTTCAGCCTTGCCATCTCAACCTATGAGCAATCATCCAATTCATCCAATTCCTGGTTAAGAATAGCACAGAAAGTTTGACATGTTTTTCAGACTTGAAAGACATGGATTTTCTCCATATTGTAGGTTTGTGTATTTTTATTTCTCTCTGAATGTATCTATCGCCAAATGTATAATCTCTCCCCAGGACTTCCAGATATAGTCACGTGAAAAAGAAAGTACACTCTCCTTGATTTCTATGATTTTATACATCAGGACTTAGTAAAAATCAATTGGTCGTTAGAAATTCTTAAAAGCCAGTAAATACAACCACAGATGAACAAGAACACATGACATATTACATCAGGTCACCATTTAATTTATAAAAAGAAAGCCAAAACAGAGAAGTCATATGTGAAAAAACGTATGATTCAGTAATTTGTTAAACCACCTTTAGCAGCAACAACTAGAAGTAATCCTTTTCTGTGTGACTTTATCAGTCTCTTTTAGCATTGTGGAGGAATTTTGGCCCATTTTTTTTTACAAAATTGCTTCAGTTTGTTGAGGTTTGTGGGTGTTTTTTTATGCACAACTCTCTCGAGGTCCCTGTTGTAGATTTGCTGATCCGTTGTGCGACCACTGTCCTGTTGCATAATCCTATGTCAGCCTTGCTATAGCTATTGGACAGATGGCCTCTGGCCCAATTGCATTATGGTCTGGTCTGTGCAAAGGTCAGTGTTCCAGAAATCATGTAATTTGTTCAGATGCAACTTTGCAACCCTCAGCCCTGCTTCTATGACCCTTTTAGAGAGAAGAGACTTTCTCCTGACAACCTTTCCAAACAAACCATACTTGTTCAGTCTTTTTCTAATTGCACTGTCATGAATCTTAACATTTAACATGCTAACTGAGGCCTGTAGAGTCTGAGATAATAATAACAACAGCAACAACAACAACAACCGAGTTGGAAGGGACCTTGGAGGCCTTCTTGTCCAACCCCCTGCCGAGGCAGGAAACCCTACACCATTTCAGACAAATGGTTATCCAACATTTTCTTAAAAATTTCCAGTGTTGGAGCATTTACAACTTCTGCAGGCAAGTTGTTCCACTGATTAATTGTTCTAACTGTCAGAAAATTTCTCCTTAGTTCTAAATTGCTTCTCTCCTTGATTAGTTTCCACCCATTGCTTCTTGTTCTACCCTCAGGTACTTTGGAGAATACTTTGACTCCCTCTTCTTTGTGGCAACTTCTGAGATAAAAGTCTTTGCTTTTTAGCAATTTTTCTGGCCATTGCATCGTCTGGCCTTAAGATTAATTTTCTTTTATCTTTACATATATATACATACATACATACATATATATATATACATACATACATACATACAAAACAAATATAACCCCCCCCAAGCACATCCTAGATCTGACCAACCACTGCCTATCCAACACATACTTCATCTATAATGGACAAAAATACAAACAAGTAGAAGGAGCACCCATGGGATCACCCCTCTCACCTGTCATTGCCAATCTCTACATGGAACACTTTGAAACCCAAGCTCTAGAAAAATCTGATCACAAACCCAAACTCTGGCTCAGATATGTAGACGACACCTTCATAATCTGGCCACACGGGAAAGAAAAACTTGACAACTTCCTTACACACCTCAATAGCCTACACCCCAAAATACAGTTCACCATGGAAACAGAAGTTAATAACCAACTTCCCTTCCTGGATGTCTTAGTCTACAGGAAACCCAATGGCTCCCTAGGACACACCATCTACCAGAAGAAAACACACACAAACCGCTATCTGCACGCACTCTCACACCACCACCCAGCACAGATCAACTCCGTAGCCAAGACACTCATCTCCAGAACAAAATGCTTAGCTGATGAACAACACCTAAAACCCGAACTAGACACTCTCACTAACGTACTAACATCCAATGGATTCCAAACAAATAAGATTACCAAGCTAATCCAAAAAGAACCCCCCACTAAAATCCAAGACAGAGAACAAGAAAACGGCACAGCCCTCCTCCCATATATAAAAGGCACCACAGACAGAATCAGCAAGATCCTCCACAAACACAACATCAAGACAGCATTCTGCACCAACAGGAAATATGCACCGTCCTAAGAAACCCCATACACAAAATTGAGTTAGAAAATCAAGGAGTATATGAAATCCCATGGCCCGGCTGCCCCACCACATACATTGGACAAACCAACAGAAGAATAAGTGCACGCATTGAAGAACACAAGAACTCATTCAAAAAAGAGGAACCAACTTCTTCCCTGGTCCAACACTTTAAAGTCACAGGACATGATATTGACTTTAAAAAGACCAGAACTATCGCCAAAACTGAACACTTTAACAACAGAATAATCAGAGAAGCCATTGAGATAGAAAAACGGCCACACAGCATGAACAAACGAGATGACACCTCCCGCCTACCAGTCATTTGGAAACCCGCCCTTATTGACAAACAAGTCCCTAACACAAGGAATGACACCAGACCCACACTCACAAGGTCCACACAGGATGTCACCACCACACATCCACCCAGAAAGCAGACCCAAACCCACACTGATCATGAAGCACGACCAAGGACCAGAAGCCAGACCGCAGCTGCAACATTAGCCATTTCAAACCCCTCCAATCCATTCATGCAGCAGACTGACACCCACTATGAAGATGTAGCACGACCACAAAGCCAAACAACAGCTATGCAGCTCACCAGCTCAAATCCCCCTGCAGCACAGACTAGACTGAGCACAACCAAGCCCCCACCAACACAGGACACACCCCCAGCCAATCAGAGCACAGAAAAACCCCCATCCAATCAGAGCACAGCCAAGCTCCCACCCAATCAGTTCAAACCCCCACTAGCAGTTAAAAGGAAGAAACAGCTGCGATCACACATTGCTCCCAGAAGCACGAAGCTGAAGCCTGAAGATGACGAATGAGACTTCGTCGAAACGTCGCCAAGACACTTCCAATTTTACACGGGAGAAAACCCGAACAACCAAAGACCTATATACATACATACATACATACATACATACATACATACATATATATAACTCTCCCCTGGCTCAGCTGATAAAGGGAGGAGAACTTGTGGCTCAGAGGTTAGTACAACCAATGGTGAAATGTAAAATTTGTTATTACTGGTTCTGTGGGCGTGGCTTGGTAGTGGGGATAATGTGACTGAGTGGGCATGGCCAACTTTTTTTTTTTAACTTTTAAAATAATTTTTTCTACAACCTCTTCGGCCGAAAAAAAACATATTTTTTTTGCCTTTAAAAGAAAAAAAAAGCCTCTGACGATCAGGCAACTCAGCTGGGATCATCAGAGGAGCCTTTTAAAAGCATTTTTTCTACAACCTCTTCGGCGGAAGAGGTTGTAGAAAAACTGTTTTTAAAAGGCTCCTCCGACAATCCCTGCTGTGCCGTGCAATCATCAGAGGCTTTTTTTTTTCTTTTAAAAGCATTTTTTTGGCCAAAGAAAAAATGCTTTTAAAAGTGGAAAAAAACCTCTGATGATCGTGCAGCTCGGCTGGGCGGGGGCAGGGATTTTTGCTACCGGTTTGGGTGACCCAGTCCGAAGCGGGAGCATTTCACCCCTGAGTGCAACAACCTAATATGCAGGCAGCCCAAATTTGAATCCAAGTAAGGGTATGGCTAATTGATGAGAACTAAATAGCTTGAAATAGATCTATATTAGTCTCCCTTTATTTCTTTATTAGCAAAACACAAATTTTAATTTTTTTTAATATATATACATACATACATTTATATGTATGTATGTATGTATATGTAGGTCTTGGCGTATTCGGGTCTTTTCCCATGTAAGGTTGAAAGTATCTAGACGACGTTTCGATGAGGTCCTATTCGTCATCTTCAGGCTGGTGCTTTCGGCTTCGTGCCTGTGTGAGCAAAGCTACATACCTATACCAGTGAAAATTAGGAACTATTGTATAATATTCTGCCATCCTGGGACAATATCATCTCCCGTCGACTTCTATCTTCTAGCGACGTGATATTTTTTACGATTTTTATACACTATTCGGTACAGGAACTCTTGCGCCTGCGAGGTGCCCCCGCCTCGCAGGAATGGCCCGCTTTATTACCAAGGGCCGGCCTCAATGACGGGTCTTGGGACCCACAGAGGTGGCATGCGTCGAGGAAGAGCCTTTGGGGTTTTTTAGATAGGGAGCTTTTAAGGGGTGGGAGGGCAAGGGCGGGTGGGGGTAGCCCGTCGGGGGGGGTCCAGTTCCTGCGTGTGCTCGCGGTGTCCATTTAACAGGTTCGAAGGTTACGGGGGAAGATTGCGTTCCTTTTGGTGAGGGTGGTTCTATTTGTACGGTAAGTGGGAGGGGCAGATATGGCGGAAGCGAGGGATCACATCATTTCCCGGGGACGCGCGCTCGATGTTTGAAGGCGATCGCGCGTCCCGATCCCTCAGACTTCTCCCGTTCCCCGGATGGTCGAGACCCTCAGAGCCTGGGCCTTCGGCTGATGTTGTGCAACGCACAGTCCGTGGTCAATAAGGCCCCCCTAATATATGATCTTATCCAGGGGGGTGCCGCGGACCTTATGGGCATTACGGAAACCTGGTTGGGCGCAGAAGGGGGCGTGCCCCTTGTTGAAATGTGCCCACCGGGTTTCCGGGCATTCCATCAGCCGAGGGCCCAGGGTAAGGGTGGGGTGGCGGCGGTTGTGATTAGGGAGAGTCTAGAGCCGAGGGAGACCACTGTACCTCAGATGGCCGGGTGTGAATCCCTCTTTGTGAGGTGGGGCCATAGGTGTCAGATGGGCTTGTTTGTCACGTACCTGGCTCCTTGCTGCGTGACAGCTGCCCTGCCCGAGCTCCTGGAGGTGCTTGCTGGGGTGGCAGTTGAGACCCCCAGACTTATTGTCATGGGGGATTTCAACTTGCCATCGACCGGCATGTCATCTTCAGTTGCTCGGGAGTTCACGGCTTCCATGACGGCCTTGGACCTGACTCAAGTAGTTGATGGCCCTACTCACAGTGGGGGTGGCACACTGGATTTGATTTTCATCTCTGGTCAGTGGTTGAAGGATCTGGATTTGAGGGATTTAGTCATCAAACCTTTGTCATGGTCAGATCACTCTCTCCTTTGCCTGGACTTTCTGACCGCCACTCAACACCGCAGGGAGACGGAACCAATACGTTGGTTCCCTCCCAGGCGCCTGATGGACCCGGAGAGGTTCCAGACGGAGCTTGGGCCGTTTCCTGAGGGTCTGGCTCACGGCACGGCCGAGGAACTTGTCGCGGCTTGGGAACGGGCTGCGGCGGGGGCCTTGGACCGTGTCATGCCTTTGCGGCCTCTGACCCGGCGTAGGTCTCAACCAGCTCCCTGGTTCTCCGAGGAGCTGAGGGGGATGAAACGCCGGAGAAGATGCCTAGAGAGTTCCTGGAGGTCCAGTCGTTCGGAGGCTGATCGGACACTAGTTAGGTCCTATACGAGGACCTACCTAATGGCAATGAGGGAAGCGAGACATTGCTACGTCTCCTCCCTCATTGCGTTGGCAGATAACCGCCCGGCCGCCCTGTTTCGGGTTACTCGCTCTCTCCTTCAACAGGGGGAGCGGGATGACCCGTTGCAGGGACGTGCTGAGGAGTTTAGTGGTTATCTATACGACAAAATCGTTCAGCTTCGGGACGGCCTGGACCAAAATTGGGTAAATCCAGGTGGGATGTCAGAGAGCCGTCTTGTTGAGACTATTTGGGATGAGTTTGACCCTGTAGCTCCCGAGGACATGGACAGGTTGCTGGGTAGGTTGAATGCCACCACATGTTTACTGGACCCGTGTCCCTCCTGGTTGGTGCTGGCCGCACAGGAGGTGACACGAGGCTGGCTCCAGGGGATTACGAATGCTTCCTTGTTGGAGGGGGTCTTTCCGGCCGCCTTGAAGGAGGTGGTGGTGAGGCCTCTCCTCAAGAAGCCTTCCCTGGACCCAGCTGTTTTAGGTAATTATCGTCCGGTCTCCAACCTTCGCTTCGCGGTGAAGGTTGTAGAGAGTGTGGTGGCATGTCAGCTACCCCAGTACCTGGAGGAAACCGTCTATCTAGACCCGTTCCAGTCCGGTTTTCGGCCCGGTTACAGCACTGAGACGGCTTTGGTTGCGTTGGTGGATGATCTCTGGAGGGCCAGGGATAAAGGTTATTCCTCTGCCTTGGTCCTATTAGACCTCTCAGCGGCTTTTGATACCATCGACCATGGTATCCTGCTGCACCGGTTGGAGGGATTGGGAGGGAGGCACCGCTCATCGGTGGTTCTCCTCCTATCTCTCCGATCGGTCGCAGACGGTGTTGACGGGGGCAGAGGTCGCCCCGAGACGCCTCACTTGTGGGTGCCTCAGGGTCGATTCTCTCGCCCCTCTTGTTCAACATCTATATGAAGCCGCTGGGTGAGATCATCAGTGGTTTCGGTGTGAGGTACCAGCTGTACGCTGACGATACTCAGCTGTACTTTTCCACACCGGACCACCCCAACGAAGCTATCGAGGTGTTGTCCCGGTGTCTGGAAGCCGTACGGGTCTGGATGGGGAGAAACAGGCTCAAGCTCAATCCCTCCAAGACGGAGTGGCTGTGGATGCCGGCATCCCGGTACAGTCAGCTGCAGCCGCAGCTGACTGTTGGGGGCGAGTCATTGGCCCCAATGGAGAGGGTGCGCAACTTGGGCGTCCTCCTGGATGGACGGCTGTCTTTCGAAGACCATTTGACGGACGTCTCCAGGAGAGCTTTTCACCAGGTTCGCCTGGTTCGCCAGTTGCGCCCATTTCTAGACCGGGATGCCCTATGCACGGTCACTCATGCTCTCATGACATCTCGTCTGGATTACTGCAATGCTCTCTACATTGGGCTCCCCTTGAGGAGCACCTGGAGACTCCAGGTAGTTCAGAATGCAGCTGCGCGGGTGATAGAGGGAGCCCCTCGTGGCTCCCACGTAACACCTCTCCTGCGCAGACTGCACTGGCTGCCTGTGGCCTTCCGGGTGCGCTTCAAGGTTTTGGTAATGATCTTCAAAGCGCTCCATGGCATAGGGCCGGGCTACTTACGGGACCGTCTGCTGCCACCGAATGCCTCTCACCGACCCGCGCCTCACAGAGAGGGACTCCTCAGGTGCCATCGCCAGGCAGTGCCGACTGGCGACACCCAGGAAGGGCCTTTTCTGTGGGGCCCCACCCTCTGGAACGAGCTTCCCCAGGACTTCGCCAACTTCCTGACCTTGAACCTTCCGCATGAGCTTAAGACACATCTATTTATCTGCGCAGGACTGGACTAGAATTTTAAATTTTTAAATGTTTAAATTTTAAATCTGGTTTTAAATGGGGTTTTATTATTTATATCTCTATTTTAAATATTCGGCCTATGTAATAAGTTTTTTAAATTAATGTTTTACCCTGTATATATATATATATGTTTTTTATGTGGCTATAAACCGCCCTGAGTCCCTAGGGAGTGTGAATAATAAATAAATAAAAAATCTATGAAAACGTGTGTGTGTGTGTATATGTAGGTCTTGGTTATTCTGGTTTTCTCCCACGTAAAATTGGAAGTGTCTTGGCGACATTTCAACGAAGTCTCATTCGTCATCTTCAGGCTTCAGTTTCGTGCTTCTAGGAGCAATGTGTGATCGCAGCTGTTTCTTCCTTTTAACTGCTAGTGGGGGTTTGAACTGATTGAATGGGAGCTTGGCTGTGCTCTGATTGGATGGGGTTTTTTTGTGCTCTGATTGGCTGGAGGTGTATCCTGTTTGGGTGGGGGCTTGGTTGTGTTCAGATTAGTCTGAGTTGCAGGGGGATTTGCTGAGTTGCAGATGATACCTCCCGCCTACCAGCCATTTGGAAACCCGCTCTTATTGACAAACGAGTCCCTAACACGAGGAATGACACCAGACCCACACTCACGAGGGCCACACAGGATGTCACCACCACACATCCACCCAGAAAGCAGACTCAAACCCACACCGATGATGAAGCACAACCAAGGACCAGAAGCCAGACCGCAGCTGCAACATTAGCCATTTCAAACCCCTCCAATCCATACATGCAGCAGACTGACACCCACTATGAAGATGTAGCACTACCATGAACACGAAGCCAAACTACAACAATGCAGCTCTGCAAATCAGCAAATCCCCCTGCAACTCAGACTAATCTGAGCACAACCAAGCCCCCACCCAAACAGGACACACCTCCAGCCAATCAGAGCACAAAAAAACCCCATCCAATCAGAGCACAGCCAAGCTCCCACCCAATCAGTTCAAACCCCCACTAGCAGTTAAAAGGAAGAAACAGCTGCGATCACACATTGCTCCTAGAAGCACAAAGCAGAAGCCTGAAGATGACGAATGAGACTTAGTCGAAACGTTGCCAAGACACTTCCAATTTTACGTGGGAGAAAACCCGAATAACCAAAGACCTACATACAAACACCCACGAACACCTCAGAAAACAAATGTATATGTATATGTATATGTATATATATGTATATATATATATATATGTATATATATGTATGTATGTATGTATTAAGATATAATCCTTCATTATTTAGTTGTTTACTGTTTCATTGCCATTCTAATGCCAATCACAATATTATTTGAACATACATAGTAATACCCTCTTCCAATTTCTAATCTTCCCATCTAGTTATTACTTTTATTCTGTTATATAAAAATGTGTATACTAATAGTCCCTCTATCTCTGATTTCTACCTCAATTCTAACTTTTCAGTTAGAATTCAGTTCTAACTTAACAATTCAGTTAGTCCACCATTATATTAAAAGTCCTTTCTTTTCTATCCATCATCTCTTGTCCATTTTAATGCTTCAATTCTTATTCGCTTTTTGGGTTGCCTCCCATACTTCTCTCTTGGATCTTTGCCTCTATCGACCTCTACCTTTTTGCTACTCAGTCTATATATTTCTCCCATCTTATACTGCCAAGCCTCTAGAATGTCTGCCCAAATTCCTAACTCTCCTGTCTCTCTTTCAAAAGTATCATCCTGTTTGTTCCTATCCATTTTAAAATCTCTTAAAATATTTTTTCCTTGCTTTATTTCATCAGTCATTTTTCTTTACTGTCTTCTCCTTCTTATCTTCTTGCTTTATTTTCTGATTTGTCTGTTCTATCTTTTCCTCCATTCTTTCTGTTATTGCCTCCCTTTCCTGGACATAGTGATCTTTATTCATTGTCCCTTGTTGAATGTTTTCTGTTTTCCCATCTGTGCCATGCATTAGGTTCTTTATCTCTCTAGAGTTCTTTGTCATAATGTTCTTAATGTTTTGAAACATCAAAGGCATTTGTTCCAAAAATCCACTCATTTCCCCCTGATGGAGCAACTCGTCTTGTTTTAGTCAGTCTCACTGTTGCTCAATAGTCCAAAAATCATATATTCAGGCCTAATGTTGCTCCCTAGAGAATACAGTAGTCACCGTTCTTTATATTCCACAGTTAATCAATCAGTTCCATTTAAGTAGTCCAGAAAGCTTTCTAGGTGTCTTCTTAAATCCACTTTATAAATTTAGTAATATGTCTTAACATTCAAAGGTTGCTTTAATTAGATCTCTTCCTTTGTCTTACAGTTGAGTCTCTAATGATCATGGAGTAGATAAATATAAAAAAATAATTATAAGGTCTCCAGATAGATGATGTTTATTTCTCTTATCAGAAATTTTCCCAGGCTTGTAGGGGTATATTTTCCATTCAACAGTAGGTGACACCCGCAGCATAGGTTTCAACACCTCAATTCTAACTTTTCAGTTAGAATTCAGTTCTAACTTAACAATTCAGTTAGTCCACCATTATCTTAAAAGACTTTCCCTTTCTATCCTTCATCTCTTGCCCATTTTAATGCTTCAATTCTTATTTGTTTTTTGTATTGCCTCCCATACTTCTCTTTTGGATCTTTCCTTCTATCGATCTCTACCTTTTTGCTACTCAGTCTATATATTTCTCCCATATTATACTGCCAAGCCTCTAGAATGTCTGCCCAAATTCCTAATCTCCTGTCTCTCTTTCAAAAGTATCATCCTGTTTGTTCCTATCCATTTTAAAATCTCTTAAAATATTTTTTCCTTGCTTTATTTCATCAGTCATTTTTCTTTACTGTCTTCTCCTTCTTATCTTCTTGCTTTATTTTCTGATTTGTCTGTTCTATCTTTTCCTCCATTCTTTCTGTTATTGCCTCCCTTTCCTGGACATAGTGATCTTTATTCATTGTCCCTTGTTGAATGTTTTCTGTTTTCCCATCTGTGCCATGCATTAGGTTCTTTATCTCTCTAGAGTTCTTTGTCATAATGTTCTTAATGTTTTGAAACATCAAAGGCATTTGTTCCAAAAATCCACTCATTTCCCCCTGATGGAGCAACTCGTCTTGTTTTAGTCAGTCTCACTGTTGCTCAATAGTCCAAAAATCATATATTCAGGCCTAATGTTGCTCCCTAGAGAATACAGTAGTCACCGTTCTTTATATTCCACAGTTAATCAATCAGTTCCATTTAAGTAGTCCAGAAAGCTTTCTAGGTGTCTTCTTAAATCCACTTTATAAATTTAGTAATATGTCTTAACATTCAAAGGTTGCTTTAATTAGATCTCTTCCTTTGTCTTACAGTTGAGTCTCTAATGATCATGGAGTAGATAAATATAAAAAAATAATTATAAGGTCTCCAGATAGATGATGTTTATTTCTCTTATCAGAAATTTTCCCAGGCTTGTAGGGGTATATTTTCCATTCAACAGTAGGTGACACCCGCAGCATAGGTTTCAACACCTCAGTTCTAACTGTTACTTAATCCAATTTTAATTTGATTTATACAAACAAAGTCAGTTATTTAAGTAAAATGTTCCAGCATTTTAAAATACCTTTCCAAAACAGCACCTACCCAGCTTCGAGGTTCAATTTTCTATATTTTATTTTATTTTATTTTATTGCTTTTTCCCCCTTGGTTCCTTTCTTTTGGGTCTGAAATTTTTCTTTGAATTATTGTTTGTTGCTTTAATAAATAGTTCTAAGAGTCTCTTTCCTGGATATGTTTTCCTTTTAGGGTTAAATTTTAGGTAGCAAAAGAATCATCTCACCCAGTTCAAGTCACTATTCATTTACGCCGCTCCTGTACTTTCTTTGTTGCCTCGGATGTCCAGCTTCACGGCAGCCATGATGACTGCCTCTCCTTATCAAGAATGAGAGGGAAGAGCCCTGGATCAGGCAGGAGAGTTGCAACTCCCCCGCAACCTGCAGGGCACCCCCCCTTTCCTTCACCACCCCTACAGGGTGGCTTTAGCTCCTTTTGGAACCCTCCAAAGGGGAAAACTCAGTGCGGGCGGATGGAGATCCACACCTTGCATCCGATATTGCCGCAACATCAGTCGGACATCCCGAGATGAATTTTCTTGGATGTCCATTCCTGGGAAGATTGGCAACTGTCCTGAATGTTTCCTACTTGTGAATAATCTTCCTCACTGTAGAATGATGGATTTTAAATTGTTTGGAAATGGTCTTTTAAACCTTCCCAAATTAATCTGCAACAACAATTTCTTCTCTAAGATAATTGCTGATGTCTTAACTCTTTGGGATTGCATTAACACACACCTCAAGTCTGGAGACCAGGAAACTCCTACAACTTTGGCTTTTATAGATGTAGTCCTACCTCCTGATGATCAATTGATCAAGGGCACTTTATTAGCAGTACTTGGCTGCTACATGGCCTCTTTATACTATGGAAGCAATGAGAAATTTCCTAATGGTGAGAATAAGTAACCAGCAGAACAGCTTGCCTTCAGAAGTTGTGGTGCTCCATCACTGGGCTTTTCAGAAGAGATGAAAGAAACACTTGTCTGAAATGGTGTAGGGTCTCCTGCTTGAGCAGGGGCTGGATTAGAAGACCTGCAAGGTCCCTTCTAATTCTGTTACTCTCTTCTGTATATTATAACCTGATAAGTAAACCATAAAAATCAAAGAGGGTGTACTTTCTTTTTCACTTGACTATTTGAAAAACCCTTTGCACTGCTAAGAATTTGTGATTGACTCAGTCAACAAGTGAATTTCATCATTTTTCATTGTAATGTAAATGTTTTACTCTTTTGCTTATCTTCTGCAATCATTAAAGATACCCTTTTATTTGAATCTTATAGACAAAAAGGATGGCAATAAGAGCACTCTGGACAACTGAGGATAACAAGCAACATTGAACAGCAAAGCAAGTCAGTCCAGAAATCAAAATATTTTCCATTTCCTTCAGTGAGACACACAATTCTTCACCTTCCTCGGCAGCTGAGAGAGAAACGAGAAAAAATGAAGAGATTTCTAGCTGGGAAAAGTAGAGGGTGAAATTCAAGCAAACATTACATGAAAAGTCAAGGGAGATTATTTTTCCATTGAGCAAAAGAGGGAAATATCTGGAAGTTACTGGAGAGGAAAAGGTCAATTGGAAATCCACGTAGAGCAGTGTTGCAGGCCTCACTCTGGAAGAAAATAACCAGTAAATCAAAGCATCACTAAATAAGAGATCATCCACATTTTTTGACTTCCTCAAGAATATTAGTTGTGGGAAAGATACAACTTGCGAATCACAGCTGATTATGCCTGGAAAGATCAAGACTGGAGAAAAACCATACAAATTCTCTGAATGTGACAAATCCTTTGATCAGAACAACTCTGTTTTCTTTCATGGAAGGACCCACACAGGAGAAAAGCCCTGCAAGTGCTCTCAATGCAGTAAATGCTTTAGGAAGCATGGCAATATGGATTCACACCAAGGAGAAACCATTTGAATGTCCCGAGTGTGGGAAATGTTTCAGTAACAATTCCAGCCTGGTGAAACACCAGAGGACTCATACAGGAGAGAAACCCTTTAAATGTCCTGACTGTGGGAAAAGTTTCACTCAGAATTCCAGCCTTATTGGCCACCAGAGGATTCACACAGGAGAGAAACCGTTTGAATGTCCTGTTTGTGGGAAACGTTTCAGTCAGAATTCCCATCTCATGAAACACCAGAGGACTCACACAGGAGAGAAACCCTTTAAATGTCCTGACTGTGGGAAAAGTTTCACTCAGAATTCCACCCTGGTTCAACACCAGAGGATTCACACAGGAGAGAAACCCTTTAAATGTCCTCAATGTAGGAAAGGTTTTAGTCAGAATTCCACCCTGGTTCAACACCAAAGGACTCACATAGGAGAGAAACTATTTGAATGTCCTGTTCGTGGAAAAGTTTCTCTCAGAGATCCCAGCTCATGGTGCACCAGAGGACTCATACAGGAGAGAAGCCTTACAAATGCTCCCAATGTGGTAAATGCTTTAGCAAGCATGGCAACATGGACTCACACAAGAGAGAAACCCTTTCAGCATCCTGACTGGGGGAAAAGTCTCAGTACCAATTCCAGCCTGGTGACACGCCAAAGGAGTCACACAGGTGAGAAACCCTTTAAATGTCCTGACTGTGGGAATAGTTTCAATCGAAATTCTCACCTCCTTTCACACCAGAGGACTCACACAGGAGAGAAACTGTTTGACTGTCCTGTTTGTGGGGAACGTTTCAGTAAGAATTCCAGACTCGTGAGACACCAGAGGATTCACATAGGAGAAAAACCCTTTGAATGTCCTGATTGTGGTAAAAGTTTCAGTCACAATTCCAGCCTGGTGAACCACCAGAGGACTCACACAGGAGAGAAACCCTTTAAATGTCTTGACTGTGGGAAAAGTTTCCGTCAGAATTCCACCCTGGTTCAACACCAGAGGATTCACACAGGAGAGAAACCATTTGAATGTCCTCTTTGTGAGAAAAGTTTCAGTCAGAATTCCCACCTCGTGGAGCACCAGAGGACTCACACAGGAGAGAAACCCTTTAAATGTCCTGACTGTGGGAAAAGTTTCACTCAGAATTCTACCCTGGTTCAACACCATAGGATTCACACAGGAGAGAAACCCTTTAAATGTCTTGACTGTGGGCAACATTTTAGTCAGAATTCCACTCTGGTGAAACACCAGAGGACTCACACAGGAGAGAAATCCTTTGAATGTCCTGACTGTGGGAAAAGTTTCAGTAAGAATTCCAGCCTGGTGATACACCAGAGGACTCACGTAGGAGAGAAACTCTTTGAATGTCCTGATTGTGGAAAGGTTTCTCTCAGAGATCCCAGTTTGTGGCGCACCAGAGGACTCACACAGGAGAGAAGCCCTACAAGTGCTCCCAATGTGGTAAATGCTTTAGCGAGCATAGCAACATGGACTCATAGCAAGGAGAAACTGTTTGAAATTCCTGATTGTGAGAAATGTTTCTGTGATAATTCCAACCTGGTGATACACCAGAGGATTCACACAGACGAGAAACCCTTTAAATGTCCTGACTGTGGGAATAATTTCAGTCGAAATTCTGAACTCGTTTCACACCAGAGGACTCACACAGGAGAAAAACCCTTCGAATGTCCTGATTGTGGTAAAAGTTTCAGTCACAATTCCAGCCTGGTTAACCACCAGAGGACTCACACAGGAGAGAAACCCTTTAAGTGTCTTGACTGTGGAAAAAGTTTCAGTCAGAGCTCCACCCTGGTTCAACACAAGAGGATTCACACAGGAGAGAAACCGTTTGGCTGTCCTGTTTGTGGGAAAAGTTTCAGTAAGAATTCCAGACTCGTGAGACACCAGAGGACTCACACAGGAGAAAAACCCTTTGAATGTCCTGATTGTGGGAAAAGTTTCAGTCATAATTCCAGCCTGGTGAACCACCAGAGGACTCACACAGGAGAGAAACCCTTTAAATGTCTTGACTGTGGGAAAAGTTTCCGTCAGAACTCCACCCTGGTTCAACACAAGAGGATTCACACAGGAGAGAAACCATTTGAATGTCCTTTTTGTGGGAAAGGTTTCAGTCAGAATTCCCACCTGATGGAACACCAGAGGACTCACACAGGAGAGAAATCCTTTAAATGGCCTGATCATGGAAAAGTTTCTCTCAGAGATCCCAGCTCGTGGTGCATCAGAGGACTCACACAGGAGAGAAACTGTATGAGTGTCCCGTTTGTGGAAAAAGTTTCAGTTGGAATTCCAACATGGTGATATACCAGAGTACTCACACAGGAGAGAAACCATATGAGTATCCAGACTGTGGAAAAAATTTCAGTATTAGGACTAGCCTTCTAAATCATATGATTATAACCATTTGAGTACCTTGAATGTGGATGGTGCTTCAGGAAACATTCCAGCCTTATATGCACACAAGAAAATCCACTTGACACCCCAAGTGATGACTGTAGACAAAGCTTGAATTTAATTTCTTTTTTTTCCGTTCTTTTTTTTTAATTAAGTTTTTTATTTTTTCCAATATAAACATACATGGTTTTTGTTTTTTTTTTATTCAAAAAGTTTTACACACAAAAAAAATCCCCCCCCTTTTCCCCCAACCCCCTTCCCTTCACTAATACCCTCCCCCCTCCCCCCTGACTTCCCGGAACAAGCACAAGGTATGGTTAAAAATAAAACAAACATATGCTAAGAAAATTTTCCCCCAAAACTATTATACCAATTTTCCCTCTCTAGCTCTGACTTCCTCCTAACATAACCAAAATCCTTCAAAAAAAATTAACAATAAACAGTAATAAAATATATAAATCAATAGAACAAATTAATCCTAAAGTATTTAAAACCAGCTAAAGCATAAAAATCCAATCCAATTCAGAGAATATCTCCTTATAGCTTCTATAACCATATAATTTTCCCCAGGTCTTTCTTACATAAGATCTTTCGAGAATATTCTATTTAAAATTCAGTGCAACACATTATAAAATTTCAATACAGAAAATTACAATATCTATTCAACTTTAGTCCTTCCTCGTCAAAATCCAGTATAGATCCAAATATCTAGTCTTTTATGATAGATATAAAACATATAATCAACCCATTTCTTCCAGATCTTCCTCACATATTGTCTTTCCGGGACACTAATATTTTTGTCTGTTAATATTTCAAAAAAACCTTGTTTCAAGGATAATACTTTTGTCTCTTGCCATTTTTTTTGATGCATTAATCTCTGTCTTTCCTTCATTACTCCTTTTGAAAAGTCAGTCACAATATTTCCTAGTAGTTCCTTATGTCCAGGAATCCACAAATTACTGCCGTATATTCCATCAGTCCAAAAAGAGAACTCTTGGAAAGCATTAACCCTGTGAGTTTTTTCGGTTCGGGAGACAGCCTCCTGTAGCACAAATTCAGGCATTTCATCCAAACTATTTAAAGAAAACTTCTTTACATCAACTTGTTTATTCACGATCATATCTTCATATTTATCCACTTTTGTTTGTATCTCCTCCATTCCATTTTCCAAGTCCTGATTGCACTGGTTAATTTCCTCCAAGCTCTCATCCAAAACATCCCCATTTTTTATCAATTCGTATTTTTGAATAATTAAATACATTCTTTCTGTGTAATCCTGTATAAAGTCACGAATCCATTCTTCTGAAAGAACCTTCATGACAAAGTTCCTGCTGGGAATCCTCTTGTGAAATACTTAAACAACGTAATATAATCCAACAATCCACAGTCCAACACAATAAGATAAAATCTCCAGTTTCGATTCCGCAGCAAGGCTCCCTTTCATTTATCACTCTGCTTTCAGTTGCTCTCAAACGCCATTTTAAACAATTAAAAGAAGGAGGGGGGAAAAATTTCTCTTTTTAAAAAAGGTGGAAGTCAGGAAATCAAAAATACTTGCAAACCAATAATTGTTCACTCATGCTTCTTCCGTCTGCTTATAGAAATCCACAAAAAGAAATCAATTGTTAGCAGAAGTGGACACCTTCCTCTTTTCCTGCTTTTGCAGGAGCGCAGTGAATACTGGAGATTAAGGGAGGATTCAATGGGATTCGACCTTTCGGGACTTTGCATAACAAAAACAAAGCCCCTAGGGAATCTACCACTCTCCCCCCCCCCTGCTCTTTCTCTCTCTTTCAACCAGAGAGGGAAATTGAAGCCGGGAACAGCTGTTCGTTGCTGTTTTCACCGGCTTTTACCATATCCAGTGCGGAGTGCCATAAATTAGCACCCAGCGAGAAAGGTGGCGCCACCCGAAGTCTTAAACATACATGTTTTGTGGACAGTATATTGATTGGGTCAGGTCTTTTTTATATAACGTTAATAATAACACTAATGGTATGTAGAATTCTAATCTTCCAACTTCAAACAATACTAGTCTCATTTCATATTCCTTTTATATTTTCCCTTTAATTTATTTAAGCATAAATTTCTTCACACCCTGTGTTTATTATCCCTTAGTATATGTTGTCATCCAATATTTTAAAAATCACTCATTCATTCAATGTGTCTCTTCATTCTACAACAATTCCACCATAACATCAATATTTCAGATGTACAGGATTACAAATAACACCAATTATTAACAATATTCAATCCATCACGGGAGTATATCTCAAAGTACTCGCCATTTCTAATCCTTAATGTTGAATTTCATTTCTAATGTCCCATTGTAAGTCCAGCTGAGATATCGACTGTTAAAATTGCCTACTAATTTTTTGTAGGCAAATATGTAATGGTATTAGAAGGAAAAAATGGCAACATACTAGTTTGATAATGCCTATCTAGCCATCAGCAGCAGAAGTTGCTGGATATGGGTAGTTCTTGGGTTACAAATGCAATGGTTTCTGCCCATTCCATTCGTAACTCAAGAATTTGTGGGAGTGAATTTCTTACATTGAACGACATCACTTCCTGCTTTTGCTCTTGCATTCGCTGCTTTCTCACCCCAGATCAGCCTGATGAGGCCTCCAGCGCTGAGAAAGCAACCGCTGGAATGGGGTTGAACCCCGTGGCCTCTCAAGGCTACTTTTTTGTCAGCAAAGCGCTTAAGATTGCATTCCTGTAGGCTTTGGCTGCCCTTTGCAAAAAACCTTTGCCCGTAGGAACAGGGCTTCGGAGGGGCACGTCTGCTCCTCTCAAGCTCTGCTGGTACCAACAAAGGCTTTTTGCAAAGGGCTGCTGAAGCCTACAGGAACACAATCTCCCTGCAGGCTTCGGCAAGGAAACGGCAAACAGAGGGAAGGGCTGAAGGACAAAAGTCTTCCCTCAGTTTATAAACTTCCAGGTCTCAATTCACAGAGAATAGAGGCCAAGATCTCACGCTACTGATCTCGCAGTACGTTAGGCCTCTGTTCTCACTGAATACGGGCAAAGAAACCGCAACAGAGAGGAGGGCATTGCAAAGTAAGTGACTTTCCACAGGCGAAGTGCCTGTGAAGACCCGGCGGGGGGTGGTGGTGAGGGGGGGAACGGAATATGCGGGGTGAATGTTGCAGAGCCTCTGCAGTTATTTGTAAGGGTGAACAACTGCTGTGGTGCTGCAATATTCATAATCTCGGGATTTGTTGGTAAACTCTAGGGCGCGCTTATCACATAACTTCAAACATTCGCTAAGGAAACACTTGTAACCTAGGGATTTTTGTAGAAATTGTGCGATCATGTCTTTTTCGGAGTGTTCTTTGCATTTTTATCATGGTAGATGATAGAAATACCACCTACAGAGTCCCAGCCTTTTTCTCCCTGGGTACCTCCGAAATTTTCAGCCTCAGAATTCCCCAGCCAGCATCTCTTGGGGATTGGAGCACTCGGACTATAGTTAATTGATTGTTGCTCCTCATATAAGGAGAAAGCGAGAAGAAAAGAGAAGTAGAGGAGTTTCAACCTTCATTTTTTCCTAACAGTTCCAGGAATTCAGTGCACCAAGCATGTCTGTTCAGATTGTGTCAAAAATGAGGCATGCAAGTGGAAGAAACCATATGAATAGCAAATATATTTGGGGAGTTTGGGGCAATGACAAAACCAGTGTAAAATTTCAGATGTAAAGGCTGTTGTGCCTTGCAGGTGGCCTTCATGGAGAAGAGCTGTAGGAATATTGAGTTGAGAAAACAGATTGTGGTTTTAAACACAGGACCTCAAGATTTATTTGCAACTCCTGCTGTGATCTTTGTTTTTAGAGGCCTCCTTGTTAGCCTTTGAGAGCTGGTGGGTCAGAGCAGCACCAAGGGATTGATACTTTTATGGTCCCCCTCCCCTCCCCCCATGGGTACATGTGAGGGGGAAAATTGTACATTAGTTAATGTTTAATGTCTAAAACAGCATTGCATTAAGAATCTTGAATAGCTTTTGAGAAAGACAGATTAAAGGAAAGTGTCAGAATATCTGTAAACAGAAGGTGTTTCCTGTTCTTTCATTTGTCTCACAGGGCTCCGTAATTTTTTTTTCTTCTTCAAAAAATTATCCTTCAAATATGGGGGAGGAACATGATTTGTAGCCGCAAAAGTGACATTTTAGCTCTGGAGATGAATGGTCCCAATTTTCTGGGATTGGAAGACACCAAAGAATTCCAAGGTGGTTCATTTCATTTCACTATTTTTTTAGTAGCTCTCATTACATGAAGGACACCGTCAGATCCCTAACAGGATACTGCCATTCTCCTGCGGCAAGTGGGGGGCTGAATGGATTAGTCACTTATTGTTTTCTTCTTTTCCTTGTAACCTTTCACTTTAGAACAGGGGTGTCCAAACTTGGTCCCTTTAAGACTTATGGACTTCAATTCCCAGAGTTCCTCAGCCAGCTTTGCTGGCTGAGGGACTCTGGGAGTTGAAGTCCACAAGTCTTAAAGGGACCAAGTTTGGACACCCCTGCTTTAGAACCTTATCCTGGTGCCTAGCTGCCCTGGGATTTTCTCACCTTTTGAGGAATGTGTGGGAGGGAGGGCCATGTGGGCTGTATCATTCTGAAGCATGACCCTGAGATGACCCTGAGAACGTGCACTCATCAAATTCTCAAGAAAGCATCTCACACCTTTGGATTGGCCAAATCCACATCGGACCGAAGGCAGGGGCTTCTAATTCCTTTATCCTAACTGTATTGCCTGGGGAAACCTCAGAGTCTGCTTTCCTTTGTCTTGCTATCACTTCTGTTCAATAAAATGTTCCTTTTGATATGCTAAAGTTTCAAGAGTCTTTACTTTCTTGAGCAAGGAGGAGCGGCTGGACCTTGCAGGCATGTAACAACCAGGACCGGGCCAACCTTGAAGATGCTGTGTGTGGAGAAACCAAGAGGCTCTTGGCTTGAGTCTTAAGTCCAAATGATTACAAATTTAAACATATGCAAAATTTCTAAAATTTAAAACCGGAAAAAATATATTTAATCAATTTTCCTTTCCCCCCCCCCTTTGATGTCACAGTTTAGTGCACTATCTTTATCATGTCTCATCTTATTATAGTTAGGAGTTGGAAATGCTTGCAATGATCCCAAAGCCTCTGAATCTTTTACAGGGCTATATAACAATATCAAGCAAAATTAAATACACATAAGAGTCGGAGGGGATGGTCTACAGAGCGAGGTCAAAAGCCATAAATCCTCACTCAGACGAACAGTCCATTTCCTCAGAATCAAAGTTTGAAGCTCAGATTGAAAGGTGTAAAATGTGTGTTATTTGGAGGATACTGGATGTTGGAAGCTGCAGCCTTGGATTTGGGGCTGGAGTAGCAGGAACAGCTGAATGGATAAATTTTGTGGGGAGGAAGAAGGCCCAGTTTGGTGGTCACCAGCCTAGAGCCTGACAGTCGCTCATTTCCAGTCCTGCTTTAGGCACAAAGCCATCTCAGAGACGTTTGCCTGTCGCGTACTCTCAAGTCTTGGAAAGGGAAAATCTGCTTTCAAAAAACCTTGCCAAGGAAACTACAGGGAAATGGAAGTGCAGGATAACTCCCCAAAAACTACTTTTGCAACTGAGTGAACCTTGAAGAGTGACGTACTTAGCTTCTCAAGATTAGGGAGGTGGTGTGCTTTAAATATTTATGAAGTTCTTGTTTGTGTGCACAGCCGTTAAATGATTTCCAGCTTTTTTCTATCAATAGAATAATGAAACGTGGAACAATAATTGGAAACATCCACTCTCCTTGCTTCCAAACCACATCTAGATAGGAGAGATTCTTTCTATTTGCATTCTTGCAAAACCTAAATCTCACTAGAGGGAGGAATTGTTCTGAACAGTCAATCTCCACAGGGGTTAGATTTATTATTTCCAAACAGTGGGCAAAAGATTTGGAGGGCACAAGTGTAGAAAGATGATGTATAAATTTTCTGTGGATCTTAAGGATTTGGGACCCAGGAGAATTATATTTTTTATTATTATATTTATATTTGTATACCGCCCATCTCCCGAAAGACTCAGGGCGGTTCACAGCCAAAAAACAACAGAAAACATATAATACATATAAACAGCTAAAAGAATAGACAGTTAAATTCAATTGATGCCCTAAAACTTTTAAATACAAATTTAAAACCTCAATTAAACCCCTTTTTTAAAAATCCCAATTTAAAAACTACGTTCAAGCTAGTCCTCACTAGAATCAGTGGGTCAGAGGCTCAAAGGGAGCCAGCTTCATTTGTGTTGGCCAGAAATGCTTCTGTTGGAAGAAATATGTTATTATTTATTTTTTTATTTTTATTTTTATTTTTTTGAATTTATATCCCGCCCTTCTCTGAAGACTCAGGACGGCTTACACTATGTTAGCAACAGTCTTCATCCTATTTGTATATTTATATACAAAGTCAACTTTATTGCCCCCAACAATCTGGGTCCTCATTTTACCTACCTTATAAAGGATGGAAGGCTGAGTCAATCTTGGGCCTGGTGGGACTTGAACCTGCAGTAATTGCAAGCAGCTGTGTTAATAACAGACTGCCTCAGCAGTCTGAGCCACAGAGGTCCCAAGAGGCCCCAGGTTCAGTTCCAAGTGGGAAGAAAGACACTGGAAACATGGAGGCTGCTTGGAAGGATGGTTTAATGGTGAAGTAGAACCATGAAACGTGTGATTCTGGGTAGCTGAGCACATGGAATGGAGATATATATATATTTATATCCTCTCTTGGGTCTTGCCCTAGAGCTTCCTATTCCAGTGCAAGAAACATATCCTATTGGCTGTAAGACTCCCAGGGGGCGGGGATCTTAGCTAATTTTGTACGCTGGCTGTGTCCCAGGCTTGGTTGAATCTTGCTGGGTGATGTAATGAAGGCGCTTGGTTGTGCCATTTGGTAAGGTAGATAATCCTATTATGTTCTGGTCATGTCTTAATCCCATCACCCTGGAAATGGAGGCCTTTTGTTTTGTAGATAGGCTGGCCCAGTCTTAATATGCACCAAATATTTGCTGGGGGCAGAGAGCTGCTCTTTATCTTTAAAAATCTGTTTCTCCTTTTTTCATCTAGGGAAATATAATATTCTGACTTTTTAATGTTTCTTAAAATATTTCATACTTCTAGGAAGTGTGGCTGCTAACTTTCTTCAATCTCCCTTTTTTGCCATAATATGTGGGTGGCACACACATCTCATTGACAAAAGATTTTTTAAAAATGATCAGATTGGGAGACCTGATGGGTGCTTTTAATTTTTCTGATGCAAAGGGGGAGGCATTGATAGAGGCAGCAGAGAGGATTTCTTCAGTGGCTCCCCAAAAGAGAGCTTTTAACCATGAAGATCTAGCAGCCAGGGCAAAAATTCTGGAAAAAAATTTGCAATATCCAGTTTTCTATGCCAATTATTTTCAGAGGTTTGATGTCACTTTCTGTGAGCTTACAGTGAGGTTTCAAGCAAGCACAAGTCTCAAAATTCTTCACAGCCATGGTTTTCCTTTAAATAACTCCAGGCTGCCCATTACTAACAGTTTTTTTGGAGGGGGGGGTTGGGGTTGTTTTTTTTGCATCCAGAGTTTTTGAGGCCAAATTGAGGTTAGCCATTGTGCAATCCAAACTATTTAGTATTTTTTTCAAATTGGGCACAATGAGCCCTGGGACTCCTACCAATGAGACCACCAGTGCAACATATCCTGCTTTACTGGGTAACTGGGCAGCATCATTTGTGAGTCACAATCAGGGCTTGGGTTTTTGAGATCTCTTTTCTGCTACTTCTTCACTGAGGGAATTGCCTGAGGAGGATGCCCCCTCCCCCATGGAATTAGCAGGGAAATATCAGTCTGATTCTGAATGGGATGTCTGTGTATATGTATCTGTGTGTGTGTTTGTGTAGCTACTTTTACAATACAGGCAATACAAACATGCTGGACAAATTTCCCTCCCACCAGATAGAACTCCATGGTGTTCAGAACTTGCTGTGCCAACCACTCCCAAATGCAATCCCTCCAAGAATCCATTTAACTGATTACAACATAAATGAGACAAGAAAGAAAACCTTACAATGAATTTCCACCTTCCCCCATAATCTTTCCAGCTGTTTTCTGGGGATTGAAGAGTCCTTGAGTCTTTATTTGTCCATCTCAGGGTCCTTTTTTTCATGTCTGCTGGGTGGCATTAGACTTGGGTTGGTGGTAAGGCTGGTCAATCAGGCTTGGGTAGGTCTGCCCCACTCTTGACTGCTGGGATGACTTTCTTATGGAGGGCTGGATCCAAATGAGGACCCAGATTGTTGGGGGCAATAAAGTTGACTTTGTATATAATATACAAATGGATGAAGACTATTGCTTAACACAGTGTAAGCCGCCCTGAGTCTTCAGAGAAGGGCGGGATATAAATTCAAAATAAAAAAACAAAAACCAATTTCTGGCTCAATGAATGGAAGGTCTCTGGAGGCAGCATCTGGATCAGCATTATCTGCTTCCACAGGTTGCAGAGTCATCTGTGCAGGGCTGAAAGACATGAGAACAAAATCCCCTCCCCCCTTTCTGGGTAATCCTCCCAGGAAAGGCATTGTAATAGGATTAAAGATAGGGAGGTGGATTTGGGGTGGGTAGATAGCTTGCAGGCAGAGTTTGAGGGGGGAAATTGGTACTGCAGTTATTAAACAAATAGACCAGTTATAATAAAATGTGGACGTCACAGATGAGAAAAAAAGAAGCTGGATTCACATGCTTCAGAAAAAGGATGGAGAGATGAAACCATTTAAACACACAGTAAATGCAAGAATGAGACTTTTTGGTAAATATTCTGTAACTTAAAACATTCCCTCATAACTTTGGGCTGTTCTTACAAGTACAGAAAGGGAAGAAAAATGAACTCAGTTTTCTTCACCCCGTTTTGTGGGCCAGACAAAATTGGGTGAAGACACTTTCTTTCAGTGCTTTTAACTCTTTTCTAACAATTTAAAATTCATATCTCTAGGGATCAGAAACATTTAACAACTGCAATCACCTCAAGGGTCCACAAAGACATACACACACAACAGCAAGGAGAAAAAAGAGAGGCAAACACAAGAGAGGTTTACACACACTGGTCATTCCCACCATTAATCTCAGTTAAATTAGGGAAGGAGATATTTGTGACAGCTGAAAACCCCCCCACCCCACCCCCCTCCAGTTTGAGCAAAGCTGGCTTCAAGAAGCATTGTGCAGTGTTGATGGTGGGAGCCTCCCAGAAATACAAGCAGGTTAGAAGGACATTAAGTAGGCTGCAGAAAAAGTTAATCCTTTGGAGTGGCACTCAATGCCTGGTGATTTAAAGGATTCATTATTATAGGTTTCTTGACAGCAACACACAAACTCTCGTTTCTTTCTTCAGGGTGTTCTCTCTCTCTCTCTCTCTCTCTCTCACACACACACACACACACACACAAACACCAGAGAAAGCAACCTGACTACTCCCTGGCAGTCAATAGGAAGAGAGTGAAATGGGAGAAGTATAAAGGAAGGAAATATTATGGCCAAATCCTGCCTCACCTAAAACAAACAATCACTTGCAAGATTCAACATATATTAAGCATGCAAACAATCACTGTTCACGCTGGATTCCAGCAAAACATTGGCATCTTTCTGAGCAGCCCTGACCTAAAGCAGAACCGCAGCTTATATACTGTTAGCCCATTATATTACAAAGATATAGAAAAAGCACCTTATAGAAGTGATGGCGAACCTTTTAGACACAAAGTGCCCAAACTGTGTGCGCACGCATGCCGAAACTGAAAGGTGCACACATGGACATACACGGACAAGAGCATGCATGGACATGTGCACGGACATGCATGCATACGCAGCAGAGACCCAAAGGCCACCTGGCTGGTGGGAGGCAGGGCATCCCAACTCCAGTAGCACAGCAAGAGGTAAGATCTTTACCTTTCATGAGGTTACAGGAATTGGGTATGTCTAGTCTAATGAAAAGGACAAGGGGAGACATGATAGCAGTATTCCAATATTTGAGTGGCTCCCATAAAGAAGAGGGGGGTCTACTTATTTTCAAAGCACCCGAAGACAAGGAACAATGGATGGAAACTAATGAAGGAGATAAGCAACTTAGGGTCTCCTGCTTGATCAGCGGTTGGAGCAGTGGTAGAATTCAATTTTTTTACTACTGGTTCTATGGGTGTGGCTTGGTGGGCATGACTTGGTGAGCGTGGCAGGAATATTGCAAAATCCCCATTTCCCTACCCACTCCTGGGGGAAGGATATTGCAAAATCTCCATTCCCATCCCACTCTGGGGCCAGCCAGAGATGGTATTTCTACTACTGGTTCTCCAGAACCTGTCAGAACCTGCTGAATAGTACCCTTGGGTTGGAGTCAAGACCTCCAAGGTCCCTTCCAGATCTGTTCAGATTGATTGATTGATCTTAAAAACTGCATCCCAGAATTTGCTGTTGGAGTTTGGTGTAGTGGTGAAGGCACCAGGTTAGAGACAGAGAAATGCTCAGTTCCAGTCCCACCTGAAGGGCAAAACTTTGGCCAATCCTCTGAGGTCTAGGAAGCAGGAAAGGGGGGAAACCTCTTCCAAAAACCCTTGCCAAGGAAACTGCAAGCCCAGGCATCAAGACTGACCCAAAGGCACCAAAAACGAAGGTAAGTAACGTTAATTTTACACTATTTCACTCGGCTCAGTTGCAAAGATCGGTTGCTAGGAGTCGAGAAGGACCTGCTGCCATGTAATTACTGAAAACATCTTCCAAACGTCTTCGTGAAGCCTGGACAAGCGTGTTTTTCTATCTCCCGTCGCTAGATGGCGGTCAGGCAACATCTTTGCCTAGAAAGCCACCCACACTTGAGTGCCATTACGCGTGAGCTTAAAAAAGGAGTTAAAACCATTGAGTATGCATTGCTAGAAAGGATGAGAGTAGCGAGGAAACAGTAACTTCCTCTTCCGGATGGTTCATGGGAGGAAGTTGGAGTGCAGAGCGGCTTTTCTGCTCTTCCCAGGGTCGAAGCAGCAGCTGGCAGGTGAGTTGAGGGCAGCAGCTGGGAGGAGAGTCCGGGAGCAAGTCGGGCTGTTCGGTTCCCTCCACGGCCTGGAAGCAGAGAAGCAACTGGGATGAAGCAGGTCAGCTGCTGCTCCTGCTGGTTCCTTCCCTGACCAAATGGAAGCCCACTGGGGCTGCAGGCTGTGAAACTGGTGGCTGGAATTTTCTGCTGGTGGGAAGATTGAAAAAGTCTCTTTTAAATTAAGGTTGATTCTTTGGGAATGGCTTCCCTCCAGAGGTTGTGGCTGCTCCGTCACTGGAGGGTTTTAAGGGGAGATTGGACAGCCATTTCCTCTGGATGGAATAGGATCTCCTGCCAGAACAGGGGATGGACTAGAAGACCTCCAAGGTCCCCCCCTCTCAATTATTCTGTTATGGACCTGATGTTTTCTGAGCAACAAGATCGGACTGATGTGCCTCTGGTCCTTTCTGGGTTGTTTTACTTCCATTTCTAGCTTACAAGCACCGTGCTTTCCTATTAGTGCCCCCATCAGTGTATTAACTAGGTTCAACTGTGCTTAATGCAGCACTTTTTAAAAAAATAGCTATTGATCAGGTGGCTTAATGACACAGATGCTAGTCCCAATTGTAGTCAGTAAGTGAGGACTACTTCAATAGGGATATCACCAAAGGTGTTGTGGGAAGTATTTTCTGCCCTTACTGGAGCTCATGGCTTCCATGGACATAACTGATGCTTCAAATCTTGCAGAGGCTTTAGGCATCATTTGGTCAGTTAAAGCCCCCACATCTGCAAAGTTAGTGTCATGCAGATTGACAGGTGTGGCTTGGTAAAACAAAAGACAGAGTCCAAGTGTGTGTGTTGATAAGCCAATGCATTTATTCATCTAAATAAAGATGGATCCCTCCTAAAGGAAGGAACCCTGAGTATAGTGCAAGGCAGATAATTATACGTTTCTTTGCTTTTGCTTCATTACATAACAGGGAGCTGGCACACGACAGATAAGGTATAGAAATATAGAAATTATAACAATTATAGAAATAGTCAAGCATGTTTTGTGGTTTTGATCACATGCCTAACCCACAGGCTAGTGGTTTCCTGTGAAAGTTTCCATGGCCTCAGAAGCCTGTTGGGGCCTGAACTTCAGCCTTGCCATTGTTGAAAAAAACATCCATCTGGGTTCAGTTCCAAATGGGGGAAAAGACATTGGAAACATGGAGACTGCTTGGAAAGATGGTTTAATGGTGGTCAGGATCACATGGTTTGAGTTTCTGAACAGAAAAGGGGCCGAGATGCTGAGCATGCCTTGGTTTTATGCCCTCTCTGAGCTTTGGACTTCCTGGGGCACAAGAAGAGTACCCTAATCAGTTGTCAGACTCCCAGGGGATGGGGGTCTTAGCTAGCCTTGCTGATTGATATAATCTTCCCAGGTGCCAGGTGGTGAGTTTCTGTTGCTAGATGGGTCCTTTTGTGTTGCAGATGATGGTCCATTGACAAAGGTGGGGAGAATAAGTTTCTGCCTCTGGCCCATTGACAAAGATGGGGGGAGGCAGGAAGCTGCAGGGAGCTGCTTTGTCTTTGAAACATGTTTCTCCATTTCTCATTCAGGGAAATATAATTTTCTGCTCTTTTTAATATTTTCATTATTTTCATATTTCATTCTTCTAGGAGAGGGGTGGGTGCTAACTTCCTACACCATCTCAACAGATGAGCAATCATCAAATTAATCAGATTCCTGATTAACAATAGCACAGAAGGTTTGACTGTAACCATTTTGAGTTGTTTATCAGGCTTGAAAGCATGGATTATCTCCATATTGTAGGTGTGTGTATTTTTATTTTTCCCTAGTGTATATGTCTGCAAATGTATAATCTCTCCCCAGGACTTCCAGTTACATATTCGTGGAAAAAAAAGTACACTCTCCTTGACTTCTATGATTTTACATATCAGGACGTAGTAAAAATCAGTTGGTTCTTGGAAGTTCTTGAAAGTAGGTAAAATACAACCACAGATGTACCACAACACATGACATATTACATCAGGTCATCATTTATTTTATAAAAAGAAAGCCAAAACGGAGAAGTCATGTGTGAAAAATCTTTGATTCAATAATTTGTAGAACCACCTTTAGCAGCAATAAGTAGAAGTATTAGAATTCTAGAATTCCCTCAACATTGTCAAACTATTACTAAATCTGCACTACTATTAATCTTCTCATTGTTCTCATCATCCATCTCCTTCCACTTATGACTGTATGACTGTAACTTTGTTGTTTGTATCCTTACAATTTATGTTGATATTGATTGGTTCCTGATTGCTTATTTGTACCCTATGACTAGCATTAAGTGTTGTACCTTAGAATTCTTGACGATCGTATCTTTTTTTTTTATGTACATTGAGAGCATATGCAGCAAGACAAATTCCTTGTGTGGCCAATCACACTTGGCCAATAAAAAATTCTAGTCTAGTCTAGTCTAGTCTAAAGTAATTCTTTTCTGTATTACATTATCAGTCTCTTGCAGCATCGTGGAGGAATTTTGGCCCATTCTTCTTTACAACATTGCTTCAGTTCATTGAGGTTTGTGGGTGGTTTTTTTATGCACAACTCTCTGGAGGTCCCGCCAATCCTCTCCTCCTCCTTGTCCTCCCCGCCCAAGCGGCAGCGGGCTCTGTGGGACAGGGAATAAGGCAAACTCCCTGTCAAATAGCAAGGCCAGCCATGGAATTGGAATCGGTCAGGTGCAGGAACCAATGCTATCCATTGCCCTGGTGTGCTGCTCACTTACATGGCCCAGCCTTACTCTTTGAAGGATTGAAGGATGAATGAAGCCTTTAACTGAGTGAGGAAGCACTGCGGGGCCAGCCCGGTGGAGTTTGCTGTGCTGGGGTAGGAATGAGACCCTGTCCTGTGGACCCCACTGCCGCTTGGGTGGGGAGGAGGAGGAGGAGAATGGCGTTGCTTTGCGCAGGCTGGCCAGGGAGGGAGGGGGCAATCATGGCTACCGCCGCCAGCAGCTTGAATGCCCCGACCGCTGTGCCGGGGGAGAAATGAGAGGCCCTGCTGTCCCGTAGAGCCTGCCTCTGCTTGAGTGGGGAGGACGAGGAGACCAACGGCTGCTCAGGTGGCTCCTGCTCTACCCCACCCCGCTGCCTCTGCCAGCAGCTTAAATGCCCTGACTGAAGCAAGGATCGCGCACTCTCCCTCTCATAAACACACACACAAACAGAGTTTGGAGAGCCCCCCTCCTCTCTCTCTCTGTCTCGCTGCGGCAGCTGTTGCACTGCTTCAGTGCCTGGCTGGCACTGGCTGGCACTCAAGTAAGCTAGTGTGGGGCGTGGGGGGGGCAGCTCCGCACCCACCCATCCACCTTGCTTCGTGCTCCACTTCCTGGCCGCCTCGCTGCCCAGGTGGCTCCTGCCATCCGCACCACTGCCAGCAGCTCAGGTGCCCTGACTGAAGATCGCTCTCTCTCTCTCTCTCTCACACACACACACACACACACACACACACAGAGATTGCATTGCGCTATCTCTCTCTCTTCCCCCCCCCCATCATTTGCATGCAAGCTTGCTCAGTGGGACAACGAGGTCTCATTAAGTGAAAAATAGTTGTTGTTTTTTGGAGGGGGGGAGCAGGAGCTTGTAAACACTTTTCGCACCGAGAATGAAAGTTTCTGGGTCCCTGTCTATCTGCAAAAGAGGATGGGTGCCTGAATCTGCGCAATATTATAGCACCCAGGAACGTCCATTCTCGGCATGAAAAGCATTTCCAAGCCAAATCTCCTTTCCCTTCCTCGGAGGCAAAGAATAAAACAGTAAAGACAGAGGAGCTCTGATCAGCTATCAGAGCCATCCTTTTGACAGTTTTGCTGTACTGTAGTCTGTGGACGCCCCCCCACGAAATGCAAGCATGGGATAAACTGAGTGTGGTTTGTTCTCAGTCTTTTAAGCGGCCACAGACTACTAGCAAAAGTGGCATTTGATCACAAGGTGAGAAACGTTTCCCCCTTTTGCATTTGAGCACCCAAGAAGGGACAGGAAAGACAAAGAAAAAGAGGGGAAGAGAGCAAGGAAGGAAAAAGAAGGAAAGAGGGAAAGGAAGAAGAAAGGAGAAAAGGGAAGGAAGGAAGGAAGGAAGGAAGGAAGGAAGGAAGGAAGGAATGAAATTATAATGAGAGAGAGTGTGAAGGTCTGAGGTAAATCCTGCCTTAGCACTTTCTCTTTCCACTTATGACTGTATGACTATAACTTGTTGCTGGCAATCCTTATGATTTATATTGATATATTGACCATCAATTGTGTTGTAAATGTTGTACCTTGATGAACGTATCTTTTCTTTTATGTACACTGAGAGCATATGCACCAAGACAAATTCCTTGTATGTCCAATCACACTTGGCCAATAAATTCTATTCTATTCTATTCTATTCTATTCTATTCTATTCTATTCTATTCTATTCTATTCTATTCTATTCTATTCTATTCTACTGTCTACTGAGGATGCTTTGGTTAGAAAGCCTGGTCTCCTCGTAAGGAGATGGAGTGGGCCTCCCTCTGACCCACACACTTTGTCCTCCTGCGCATACCATGAACAACCTGGCCAAGGAGAGTAAGCACAGCAGCAGTGGGAGCTGCCCACACCTACTCTGGCCCCGCCCTCCCCAGCCCCCTGAAGTCAACCACAATCCTGATGCCGCCCTAAATGAAATTGAGTTTGACACCCCTGCTGTAGAATGATGGGCTTTAAATTGTTTGGAAATGGCCTTTTAAACCTTTCCAAATTGATGGGCAGCAATGATTGCTTCTCTAAGATCACCGCTGATATCTTTACTCTTTGGCATTGCGTTAACACGCACCTCAATGCCGGACACTAGGAAACTCCTACAACTTCGGCTTTTTTAGATGTAGTCACACTTGCTGATGGTCAACTGATCAAGGGCACTTTATTAGCAGTACTTGGCTGCTACTCGGCCTCTTTATACTATGGAAGCAGTGATAAAATTTCCTAATGGTGAGAACAATTAACCAGCAGAACGGCTGGCCTTCAGAAGTTGTGGTGCTCCATCACTTAAGGCTTTTCAGAAGAGATGTAATAGCCACTTGTCCAAAATGGTATAGGGCAGGGGTATCAAACCTGCACGCAATATCATGGGGTATTGCAATGTTTTTTACCTTTCCGGAGCTGGGGTGGGTGTAGCCAGTTTTACACACCTGGTATTGGGTCTCCTGCTTGAGCAGCGGTTGGATTAGAAGACCTGCAAAGTCCTTTCCAATTCTGTTCTGTTCTGTTGCGAAGACATTTTTTATGTCTGGATAAGTAAAACCATAGAAATCAAAGAGGGTGTACTTTCTTTTTCACTTGACTGTATTTGAAAACAACCCTTTGCACTGCTAAGAATTTGTGATTGACCTAGTCAACAATTGAATTTCATCATTGAATGGATATTCAAACTTGGATCTGGATAGTCTTCCATGTGTGGTTAATGTAAGAGCTTCTTTGAGTATTGTGGCATGTTTGCTTTTTCATTGTAATGTAAATGTTTTTCTTTTTTTGTCATCTTCTGCAACCATTTTATGCATAATTAAAGATAGCTTTTTATTTGAATTTTATAGACAAAGAGGAAGGCAATGAAGAGTATTCCGGATAACTGAGGATAACAAGCAACATTGAACAGCAAAGCAAGTCAGTCCAGAAATCAAAATATTTTCCATTTCCTTCAGAGACCTATACAATTCTTCACCTCCCTCAGCAAAGTGAGAGAGAAACGAGAGAAAATCAGGAAGAGATTTTTAGCTGGGAAAAGTAGAGTTCAAAAGTAGAATTCAAGCATACATTACATGAAAAGTCAAGGGAGATTATTTTTCCATTGAGCAAAAGAGGGAAATATCTGGAAGTCAGTGGTGAGGAAAAGGTCAATTGGAAAGCCATGTACAGCAGTCAGTGTTGCAGGCCTCACTCTGGGAGGAAGAAAACGGCTTGAATCAAAGCACTGC
Organism: Ahaetulla prasina; assembly: GCF_028640845.1. Classification (NCBI taxonomy): domain Eukaryota; kingdom Metazoa; phylum Chordata; class Lepidosauria; order Squamata; family Colubridae; genus Ahaetulla; species Ahaetulla prasina. Next base: position 10,453,625 of record NC_080540.1, read on the forward strand.
TAAACAAGGGATCATCCATATTTTTGTCCTGCTCAGGAATATGAGTTGTGGAAAAGCTCCATAGACGTTCCTGTTGTGGGAAAGATACAACTTGCAAATCACAGCTGATTATGCCTGAGAGGATCCAAACTGAAGGAAATCTTTATATATACTCTGAATGTGGCAAAAATTTTGATCAGAACACCTCCATTGTGGTTCATGGAAGGACCCACACAGGAGAGAAGCACTACAAGTGTTCCCAATGCAGTAAATGCTTTAGCAAGCATGGCAACATGGACTCATACCAAGGAGAAACCCTTTGAATGTCCTGATTGTGAGAAATGTTTCTGTGATAATCCCAGCCTGGTGATACACCAGAGGATTCACACAGGTGAGGAACCCTTTAAATGTCCTGACTCTGGGAATAGTTTCAGTCAAAATTCTCACCTCGTTTCACACCAGAGGACTTACACAGACGAGAAACCGTTTGAATGTCCTGACTGCAGGAAAAGTTTCAGTCAGCGTTCCAGCCTACTTACACACCAGAGGAGTCACAGAGGAGAGAGACCGTTTCAATGTCCTGATTGTGGGAAAACTTTCAGTTGGAATTCCAGCCTGGTGAGACACCAGTGGACTCACACAGGAGAAAAACCCTTTCAATGTCCTGATTGTGGGAAAAGTTTCAGTCGGAAGTCCAACCTGGTGACACACCAAAGGATTCACACAGGAGAAAAACCCTTTGAATGTCCTGATTGTGGGAAAAGTTTCAGTCAGAGTTCCAGCCTGGTGACACACCAGCGAACTCACACAGGAGAGAAACCATATGAGTGTCCAGACTGTGGGAAAGATTTCACTATTAGGACTAGCCTCCTAAATCATATGCTTATACACACAGGGGAGAAACCATTTGAGTGTCCCGAGTGTGGATGGTGTTTCAGGAAACATTCCACCCTTATTGCACATAAGAAAATCCACGTGAGGCCCCAAGTGATGAGTGTAGAGAAGGTTTGAATTTTATTTCTAAAGTCCCACTGTAAGTCCAGCTGAGAAATTGATTACAAAGAATTTGCCTAATTTTCTGTAGACAAATATGTAATGGTATTAGACGGGAAGGAGGAAGGAAAAAATGGCAACATGCTAGTTTGAAAATGCCTATCTGGCCATCAGCAGCAGAAGTTGCTGGATACAGGAAATCCACGAGTTGCGAATGTAATGGAGCCTGCTCATTCCATCCATTACTCGAGAATTCATGGGAGTGAATCTCGTTCATTGAACAACATCACTCCCTGCTTTTGCCTACGCATTCGTTGCTATCTCACTCAAAATCAACTTGATGAGGCCTCTGGTACCAAGAAAGCAGCCCCAAGTGGCTGTGCACGACTTCTCAGGGTTGCTTTCTTGTTGGCAAATCACTTGAGGATTGCATTCCTGTAAGCTTTGGCTTACAGCAGCCCTTTGCAAAAAGCCTTTGCCTGTAGGGACAGGGCTTTGGAGGGGTGCATCTGTTCTACCCAAGCTCCGCTGGTGCCAACAAAGGCTTTTTTCAAAGGGCTGCTGAATCCTACAGGAACGCAATCTCCCTGAAGGCTTTGGCAAGAAAAAGGCAAACGGAGGGAAGGCCTGAAGGACCAAAGCCTTCCCTCTGTTTGCAAACATCCATGTCTCAATTCTCAGAGAATAGAGGCCTGAAGTGTGAGATTACACAAGATCTCGGACTACTGACCTTGCATGATCTTGCGGTATGTTAGTGTTGTGGTCCGTTAGCAGCTTATGCAGCTGGCAATGGAGTCGGACAGCGAGGAGGCTGAGGTGAGTCCAGGGCCATCGGGAAGTGAGGTGCGGACTCCAGAGCCTCCAGAGACTAATATCAGTGAGGAAGAGGAACAGGAGGAGCCTGTTCCTAATGCATGCATGAGAAGAGCTGCCAAAAGGCAAGAGCAGCTCAAGCAGAGATGACAACTCTGGAGTACGGCCAAGAGATGATTGGCCCCTCCCATAAGGCTTAATAACAGACCAGCACCGGTGGTTCAGCTTGCCGGAAAACAACGTTGTAGCTGTGTCCTCTGCTTCATTTATATCTGTTTTTTGTGGCTTCTGGACATTTGCTAGGAAGGGCCTTTGGCTGTTTGCCTAATTGGACTAAGGTTTGTGATAACTGAAGAATTTGTGTTTGGGTGGCATTTGTTTTACTTTGAGTTGAATGACGCTGGCAGTGAAGTAATTCCCAGCTGTTCGAATAAAGTTTATTTTTCCACGGACTGAGTTTGTTGCTACCTACTTGGGTCTGGGTCACAACGGTTAGGCCTCTTTCATCTGTGAATGCAGGCAAAGAAAGCACAACAGAGAGATCTTTGCAAGGTAAGTCACTCTCCACAGGCAAAGTGAACACCCGGCTTGGGGGAGGGCAGAATAGGGTTGGATGTTGTGGTCGTTCGTAAGGGTGAACAACAACCGTGGTGCTCCAGTATTCATAATTTTGGGTTTGTTTGTAAATGCTAGGGGGCGCTTATCGCGTAACTTTGAACATTCGCTAAGGGAACGCTCGTAACCCGGGGATTACCTGTATTCATTTTTGTAGAAATTATAAAAATCTTTTTGGAGTATTTGTTGCATTTTTACCATGGTAGATGATAGAAATGTCACCTACAGAGTCCCAGCCTTTTTGTCCCTGGGTACCTCTGAGATTTTCAGCCCCAGAATTCCCCAGCCAGCATCTCTTGGGGATTGGAGCGCTCAGACTATAGTTAGAGATTAGGGCTCCTCATATAAGGAGAAAGCGAGAGGAGACAAGAAGTAGAGGGGTTTCCAAGTTTATCTTTTCCAAACAATTCCAGGAATTCAGTGCACCAAGCATGTCTGTTCAGATTGTGTCAAGAATGAGGCACGCAAGTGGAAGAAACCATATGAACAGCAAATATATCGGGGGGAGTTTGGGGCAGTAATAAAACCAGTGTAACCAGAACATGGGTTCTTGGCAGCTGACCACATGGAGTTGAGAGGGAGGGGTTTTTATACCTTCTTTAGGTGTTGCACTTGAACTTCCTGTTCCTGTGCAAGAACATGTATTCTATTGGCTATGGTCAGACTCCCATGGGGCCATGTAGGGGTCAGCTGGCTCTATAGGCAAAGTACAAATCCTAGGTGTTTGTCTGAGCTAAGTTTGGTTGACGTTTCTGAGGGTGATGCAATGAAGGGGTTTGTGTTCTGAAAGGGTGTTGGGCAATTCCTATTGTGGCTTAATGGCTTTTGTCCTGTTTTGGCTCTTGGGTTGAGGCCTGCAACCTTAAATACCCAAAGAACAATTTGGACCCGTTTCCTACAGAAAAGAAAACACCAGGAGCCACAAAACCTGAGTGGGTGTGGCCAACTCAATGTCACTTACTTCCACCAGTCACATGACCTCTAGCCATACCTACTCAGCCGGTCATTAGGGCAGAGAACTAGTTGTTAAACACCGGGAACCACAAAATCCTTTTGACATATCTCTCCCCTCCCCCCCCCACTTTCTCTGTATCTCTCTGTCTCTTTATCTCCCCCTCTCTCTGTATCTCTCTGTCTCTGCCCTGGCCACTTCTCCATCCCCCACCATCGCCCTTACCTTCTCAGTCCAGGCGAGAAGTGACTGGGAGGGGAGGGGGAGAGGCCAGCCAGTGGTGGGATCACCTGACAGGGAGCCACAGCAAAGGGGCCAAAGACCCACATGCGGCTCCGGAGCAGCAGGTTGCTGACCCCTGGTCTAGATAATCACTGAGGACTTTCCCTGACTGAATGGAGAACACAAACTTTATCTCCCTGCTTCTATCCCAGCACTGTCACCCACCCTTTTCCTATGCCCAGAGGCCCCCAGTGCACAGACTAAAGAAAATGCCTTGGGAGACTCCATTACTAAAGAGGTGAGGGAAAAATATCTCCTAAGTCGGCAACACGTGGATCCTATTACAGAAGAGACGTAGACACCACCCTAATTCACAGGAATATAAGAAGGGGGGAGAAGGTAAAAAGAAGATACTTTGCATGTGTTTTCACCCCAAAAGAAAACATGACTCAATTTATCAAAAACAGAACTGTAACTGACAGGTTAAGAATGCAAATTAGAATATGCAAAAATAAGGTTAGAGAATACCTGTCAGCTCTAGGCCAATTCAAATCACTGTTTGGAAGTTGTGAAAGAATTAGCAAACATGATTTGAAAACCATTGTAACATGTTTCAGAGTCCTTGGAGCACGGGAGAACTATAGGTATTCCTAGAGTTACAGTAGTTCATTTAGTGACCGAAGTTACAATGACAGTGAAAAAAGCAACTTATGACCGTTGTAGCGATTTACATTCAGATGCTTGACAACTGACTTAGATTTATAATCTGATTTATAATTTATAATTTATAATGATTATTATTATTATATTATATTATTATATTATTATATATACTATATATATATATATATATATATATATATATATATATATATATATATATATATATATATATATATATATATATATATATATATATATATATATATATATATATATATAGGTCTTTGATTATTGGGTTTTCTCCGGCGTAAAATTGGAAGTGTCTTGGCGACGTTTCGGCGAAGTCTCATTCGTCATCTTCAGGCTTCAGTGCTTCTGGGAGCAATGTGTGACTTCCTTTAAAAAGGAAGAAACAGCTGCAGTCACACATTGCTCCCAGAAGCACGAAGCTGAAGCCTGAAGATGACGAATGAGACTTCGTCGAAACGTCGCCAAGACACTTCCAATTTTACGCGGGAGAAAACCCGAATAACCAAAGACCTACATACAAACACCCGCGAAAACCTCAGAAAACAAATATATATAATATTATATATTATATTATATATATTATATTATATTATATTTTATTTTATTATAATATTATTATGATTTATAATCTGAGTTTATAATTTATAATCCAGTGTTCCAGAGTCATGTGTTCCCCTTTTGTGACCTGCTGACAAGCAAAGTCAATGGGGAAACCAGATTCACTTAACAACAGTGTTACTAATTTAACAACTGCAATGATTCACTTAACAAATGTGGCAAGGAAAGTCACAAAATGGGGCAAGGCTCACTTAACAAATTTCTCACTTAACAACATAGCTTTTGGACTGAGTTATAGTTGTAAGTTCAGGACAATAACTGAGGACTGGAAAAGAGCTGATGTTGTTCCCATCTTCAAAACAGGTAAAAAAATAGATCCAGGAAATTACAGAGAAATCTACCTGACATTAATAACTGGTAACATCATGTAATCAGGCAACAAATCTGTGAACACCTAGAAGCAAACAAAGTTATATAACCAGTAGCCAACATGGGTTGGTCAAAAACAGCTCATGCTAAAAATAACCTTATTTCATTCTTTGACAAAGTGACTAAATTAGTGGACCAGAGAAATGCTGTGGACATAGTATACTTAGATTTCAGGAAAGCATTAGATCACAACCTATTTCTTGGCAAGCTAGAAAAATGTGGGATAGCCAGCACCACCACAAAATGGGTTTCTAACTGGCTGTCAAACTATACTCAATGGGTAGTCCTCAATGGAACTAAACCCACATTGAAGGAAGTAAGCAGTGGCGCACCCCAGACTGCATTTTAGCCTCAGTACTCATCAAAACCTTCATAAACAAACTAGACAAGGGGATAGAAGGTGACCTCATCAAATTTGCAGATGACACTAAGCTGGCAGGAATTTCCAACACCCCAGAAGGTAAGGTCAAGATCCAAAAAGATAGACTTGATAGACTTGAACAGTGGCCCCTATTTAAGAAAATAATATTACACACAGGTAAAAATAAAGTTTTACACTTAGACAAGAAAAAAGAATTGAATAGTCAAACTAGATGAAACTTGGCTTAATGTCAGTAACTGTGAAAGGGATCTTGGAGTCCTAGTGGACAATCACTTAAAAATGAGCCAATGGAATTATTGAATACGGGGGTGGTGGTGGTGTGTGGACCCCTAAACCATGACCTAGCCAGCCGCTGGCATGGTCCCTGGACTGCCAATGTGCTTTAGAATAGATGAAAAACTTGTTTGCTGAGGAGTCAGTCAAGCACCCTGACCCCGAACAACCATTTGTGGTCCAGGCAGATGCCAGTGATGTGGCTGTAGTGGTGGTCCAGCCACAAGCCAACGACAAAGGCCACCTATAACCCTGTGCTTACACTTTCAAGAAGCTCAGCGATACGGAGAGATGGTGGGCAGTGTGGGAGAAAGAAGCCTATGCAGTCTGATGGGCCTCCTCACATGGTGACACTTCCTAGAGGGGAACTGAATAACGTTTGAGGTTTGGACTGACCACAAAAACCTAGAAGCACTAAAAACTCCCCAAAAACTCTCCCCCAAGCAAGTCATCCGGGCATAGTACTTCAAACTTTTTCACTTCAAATTAAAATACCGTATTTTTCAGACTATAAGAAGCACCAGAGTATAAGATGCACCTAGATTTCGAAGAAGAAAACAAGAAAAAATAGTTTTTGGCCTCCGCACATCAGATTTTTGCCCTCCCCGGCCACTAGGAGCACTCTGCAGGCCTCCCAAATCCACTGCGCATCCTGTTTTTGTGAAAAACAGGCCCATTTTTGGCTTCCCAAACCCCTCACGCATCCTGTTTTTGCCTTCCCCAGCCCCCATGAGCACTCTGCAGGCCTCCCAAACCCTCTGTGCTTTCCATTTTTGGCTAAAATTGGATGCGTGGGGGTGGGGGTGTTTCAGGAGGCCAAAAACAGGTCTGTATTCGGTCTATAAGATTTTATTTTTAATTTTTATTTATTTATTTTGTCACACAGTATATATAAGCATAAGCATGAAGTAACTAAACAATACATAAGCATATATATATAAGCATGAGTATATAATAACTATATTAATTGGATATAACGAAAGGAAACAATAGGACAGGAACGGTAGGCATGCTTGTGCTCTTATGCACGCCCCTTACAGACCTCTTAGGAATGGGGTGAGGTCAATAGTAGACAGTTTTTGGTTGAAGCTTTGGGGATTTTGGGAAGAGATCACAGAGTCAGGTAGTGCATTCCAAGTATTAACAACTCTGTTACTGAAGTTCATATTTTCTACAATCAAGATTGGAGCGGTTAACATTAAGCTTAAATCTATTGTGTGCTTGTGTTTTGTTGCAATTGAAGCTGAAATAGTCTTTGACAGGAAGAACATTGTAATAGATGATTCTATGAGTTAAACTCAGGTCATGTCGAAGGTGGCGTAGTTCTAAATTTTCTAAACCCAGGATTTCAAGTCTGGTGGCATAAGGTATTTTGTTGTATTCAGAGGAGTGGAGAACTCTTCTTGTAAAATATTTCTGGACATGTTCAATTGTATTGATGTCAGAAATGTGGTATGGGTTCCAGACAGGCGAGCTGTATTCAAAAATTGGTCTAGCAAATGTTTTATATGCTCTGGTTAATAGTGTAGTGTTTTTGGAGAAGAAGCTACGCAAGATTAGGTTTACAACTCTTAAAGCTTTTTTTGTGATGTAGTTGCAGTGGGCTTTGGCACTTAGATCATTTGATATGAAAACTCCAAGATCTTTAACAGGGTGGGGGTCATCTGTAACGTAATGTCCATCATGTATTTAGTGTTTATGTTCTTTATCCAATATGTAAGACTGAGCATTTGCTGGTTGAGATTTGGAGTTGCCAAGTTTTAGACCATTCAGATACAAAGTCAAGGTCTTTTTGAAGGGTAGCTGTATTGTTGGTGGTGTTCAATAGTTTGACATCGTCAGCAAAGAGAACACAATTACTTGTAATATGGTCACAGAGATCATTAATGTATAATATGAAGAGTGTTGATCCAAGAACGCTGCCTTGGGGAACGCCACTTTTGACAGGAACAGGATTTGATAGAGCACTGCCAATTTTGACCACTTGTTGTCTGTTTGACAGGAAAGAAAAAAAATTCTATTCTATTCTAAAAGCTGTTATCCAATTGTGGAGGAGTCCTGAGATGCCATCATCTCATCATCATCTGAGATGACTCAGGATTCAGGACTCAGGACCAGTCTCTTCCCATAATCCCAAAAGCTTTAACCAAAAACTTTCTATTATTGACCTCACCCCATTCCTAAGAGGACCATAAGGGGCGTGCATAAGAGCACAAACGTGCCTACCGTTCCTGTCCTATTGGTTTTTTTTTTGTTTTTTCTTCTTCTTATATATATGTATATATGCTTATACCTCCTAATATTTCCTCATATATATGTTTATATGCTATATAATCTTTTTGTGTGATGCTTATATATATTGTTGTGACAAAATAAATAAAATAAAATAAATAAATAAATAAAATGCCGTAGGATTTTAGTTTTAGGAGAAGTTTATCATGTACTACTGAGTCAAAAGCTTTACAGAAGTCTATGTAAATTGCATCTATTGCTTTGCCTTGATCAAGATTTGTAGTCCATATGTTTTTGCAGTGGAGAAGTTGTAAATTACATGACAATTTTTTTTCTGAAACCAATGCACCAATATTTCCACCCACTTTTGAGGGGGGGGGAATGTGCATCTTATAGTCCGAAAAATACAGTACCTCCGGGGGTGGGGGAACCTACTCATTGATGCCTTGTCCAGAAAACCACAGTTCAACAGCCATTGTGAGGAAGTAATCCATGCCATCTCCTCCTCCCTCCCAGCCGGCAACCCAAGCCACCATCTGAGGTCAAAACAGACGTTGGGACACCTCTGGTGAAGACCCAATGACAAAAAGCATGAAAACGGCTCTCCCTGAAGGTCCGTGGTTCAATGACAACAAAGACACCCTAACCCTCAAAGACGGGCTAGCATGAAAGGTGTTCTGACCCAGCCTTAGCAAAACCAAGAAACAGAACCTCTTGTCCTGAAAAAAACTTCTTTATTTAATTACTGTGAATTCATGGCATTCCCACACAGAAAAGTCCAGTCAATAATCCTTCCAGGGGTTAAATGAAGTACAGACCTTATCAGTCCCTGGATAATTGCTGGGCCAGGAGCTTCTAGCCACAAAGCTGTAAATCAAAGCAGTCTCTGAGACATGAATCACCATGAACCAATCTTCCTAAATAAATCCGAACAGTTGTTTCCCACAATGTCACTCCCCTTTTGCTTCTATTTATTCCCCAGCCAGGGAGTAATAGTAAGAGTTCAAGTAATAGATCCATCGCAAGCAAAACTCCGAGGCTGGTGAAATCCTCAAAGAATAGCTTTATTGGAAATATCAAATTGGCACATATCTGGTAAAAACCAACTCTGAAAAGTACCGTGGTTTTCACCTAATTAAAAGTAAACCTCAAACAATCAGTCAAATGGCCCAATCACTGCAGGGTCTGCTGGTCTGGTGATATCACTCCTCCTTCATCTGCCCAGGTGTGAGAATGTCCTTGGTTCCCAGGAGAAAGTATTATATTATGACTACACTATCCCAGCTATCTCTAATCCCCCCCTCCCTATCCTTTGCTCAAATATGGCAGCACTGAAGCCTCAAAATGGCTTTAGCAAGATCAACTTCATGGTTGACAGTATTTGCTTATGAATAGAGCTATTTATCTCTTTCTCTCTTAAGTGTTGACATCTGCTGTGGGCTATTAAGGAAGGTGGGGACTGCTTTCTCCCTCCAGGGAAGTATAATATTCTGCCTTTTTAATATTTCTCAAAATATTTCATTCTTCTAGAGGAGTGGATGCTAACTTTCTACTACACTACTTATTCACTTCCCAGATTTTATTCCATTGGTGGTGCTGTATGGTTTAAAACTGGTTCTCCTTCATATTAGGGTTACCTTGTTGTGATCTTATGGACATTTGCTTTTCTTGGAAACAATAGAGAACTGATAATGCCACTGCTACCTTCTGTGATTTTTTTAAATTTCTGTCCCTAGCAAACAAACAAACACAAGATTTCCTAGTGGTGCATCATCCATGTTCAGATTTATAGACAGTCCTCGCCCACCACTTACAATGGTGCTGAAAAAGTAGACTTACAAGTGTTCCCCAAAGTTGTGGCCATCACAATTATTTTGGGGCCAAACTGGCTTTCAGTTACGATACTTGTGGTGTCCCACAGGCATGGAATCGCCATTTGGAACCTTCACAATCGGCTTCCAACAAACAACATTGACAGGAAGTTGTAAGTCACACTCATGGTACATTGCACTGAACAAAACAAGGTGGATTTGCTTAATGACCTCAGTTAGAACAGATATTGTAAATTGGTGTGGGTAAGTGTCAGTGTGAGAAGTAATCACGAACTCCACCCCCACCCCGAGAATGAAATATTTTGGAGAATATTAAAAGACTCAAAATATAATATTTCCCCAAAGGAGAAAAAAAAAATCTTAACAAAGGCAGAAAGAACCCACAACAACTTCTAGCAGATGCCTGAAGTCTTTAGAGGTGGCTGTTTTATGCCAATTAAGAAATCCAGGTCAGCCTATTCACAAACAAAACACCTTCAGCTCCAGCTGATGGGATTAAAATTTCCCAACAGTGAGAACAATAAACCACTGGAACAGTTTGTCTTCAGGGGTTCTGGGTGCTTCATCCCTGGAGGTTTTTAAAAACAGACTGGACAGTCACTTCTCTGAAATGCTACAGGGTCTCCTGCTTGAGCAGGGGGCCAGACTAGAAGACCTCCAAGGTCCCTCCCAGCTCTATTCTGATTAATTGAGTGAGTGGCTGATTGAGTGAGTGAGTGATCTCGAAAGCTGCCTTCTTGAATTTGCTGTTGGAGCAGCCGGAACAGATCGGTGGGTATATTTTGTGGGGAGGAAGAAGATCCATTTTGGTGTATGGGTGAAGGCACCAGGTTAGAGACAGAGAAACGCTCAGTTCCAGTCCCACCTGAAGGGCAAAACTTTGGCCAGTCCTCTCAGGTCTAGGAAGCAGGAAAGGGGGGAAACCCCTTCCAAAAACCCTTGCCAAGGAAACTGCAAGGCCAGGCATCAAGACTGACCCAAAGGCTCCAAAAACAAAGCTAAATAGTGTCACGTTTCATTATTTCACTTGGCTGAGTTGCAAAGGTCGGTTGCTAGGAGTCGAAAATCAATCAATCAAAATCAATTGCAATAATACAAGAGCAAACAATAGATTTAAACTTATTGTTAACCGCTCCAATCTTGACTGCAGGAAATATGACTTCAATAACAGAATTGTTAATGTTTGGAATACACTACCTGACTCTGTGGTTTCTTCTCAAAATCCCAAAAGCTTTAACAAAAAACTTTCTACTATTGACCTCACCCGATTCCTAAGAGGACTATAAGGGGTGTGCATAAGAGCACAAAAGTGCCTATCGTTCCTGTTCTTTTCATTATATCAAATTAATATAGTTATTGCATACTTTTGCTCATATATATGCTTCTGTGATGTGTTGTTGTTTTATGTTGATGCTTGTGTATACTGTTGTGACAAAAGAAAAAAAAAGAAAAAAAAAGAAAAGGACCTACTGCCATGTAATCAGTGGGAACATCTTCCAAACGCCTTAATGGAGATTGGACAAGCGTGCTTTTCCACCTCCTGTCGCTAGATGGCGGTCAGGCAACATCTGTGCCTAGAAAACCATCTACGATCGGCTTGCGCTTAAACCATCGAGTACTGCATTGCTAGAAAGGAAGGGAGGAGATGCGAAGCGCAGAGGAACTTCCTCTTCCGGATCGCTCATGGGAGGAAGGTGGTGGGCAGAGCGGCTTTTCTGCTCTTGCGAGGGTCGAAGCAGCAGCTGGCGGGTGAGTTGAGGGCAGCAGGTGGGAGGAGAGTCCGGGAGCAAGTCGGGCTGTTCGGTTCCCTCCACGGCCTGGAAGCAGAGAAGCAACTGGGCTGAAGCAGGTCAGCTGCTGCTGCTGCAGGTTCCTTCCCTCCCCAAATGGAAGCCCACTGGGGCTGCAGGCTGTGAAACTGGTGGCTGCAATTTTCTGCTGGTGGGAAGATTGAAAAAGTCTCTTTTAAATTAAAGTTGATTCTTTGGGAATGGCTTCCCTCCAGAGGTTGTGGCTGCTCCGTCACTGGAGGGTTTTAAGAGGAGATTGGACAGCCATTTGTTCTGGATGGAATAGGGTCTCCTGCCTGAACAGGGGATGGACTAGAAGACCTCCAAGGTCCCGTCCAATTCTGTTATTCTGTTCTGTTGCAATGATATTTATTATGTCCTGATGAGTAAAACCATAGAAATGAAAGAGGGTGTATTTTCTTTTTCACTGGAGTGTATTTGAAAACAACCCTTTGCACTGCTAAGAATTTGTTGATTCACCCGGTCAACAAGTGAATGTCATCACTGAATGGATATTTGAACTTGGATCTGGATAGTCTTCCATGTGTCAAATGAATCATGATTAATATGAGATTATTGTAGCAATGTGGCATGTTTGCTTTTCCATTGTAATGTAAGCTTTTTTTCTTTTTTTTTCATGATCTGCAACTATTCGATGCACAATTAAAGATACATTTTTATTTGAATCTTATAGACAAAGAGGATGGCAATAAGAGCACTCTGGACAACTGAGGATAACAAGCAACATTGAAAAGGAAAATGAATCAGTCAGGAAATCAAAGTATTTTTAATTTCCTTCAGAAAGCTACACAATTTTCCTAGCCAGGTGAGAGAGAAAGAAGAGATTTCTATCGGGGAAAAAGCAGACTGTGCAAAACTCAAGCATACATTACATGAAAAGTCAAGGCTGATTATTTTTCCATTGAGCAAAAGAGGGAAGTCAGTGGGGAGGAAAAGGTCAACTGAAAAGCCACTTAGGGAAGACAGTTTTGCAGGCCTCAGTCCAGGAGGAAGAAAATCACCTCTAAATCAAAGCACCATTAAACAAGGGATCATCTATTATTGTGAAAAAGTTCCATACTCCTGCCTATTGTAGGAAAGATGCACCTTGCAACTCATGGCTGATTATGCTTGAGAGGATCCAAACTAGAGAAAAGCCATACAAATACTCTGAATGTGGCAAAACCTTTGTTCGTGGAAGGATCCTCACAGGAGAGAAGCCTTACTAGTGCTCCCAATGAGAAAATACTTTAGCGAGCACGGCAATGTGATGATACATCAGAGGACTCACACAGGAGAGAAACTGTTTGAATGTCCTGTTTGTGGGAAAAATTTCAGTAGAAATTCCAACCTCATTAGTCACCAGAGGATTCATACTGGCGAGAAACCCTGTAAATGTCTTGAGTGTGGGAATAGTTTCAGTCGGAATTCTCACCTCATTGCACACCAGAGAACTCACACAGGAGAGAAACCGTTTGAATGTCCTGTTTGTGGGAAAAGTTTCAGTAAGAATTCCAGCCTTGTAATACACCAGAGAACTCACACAGGCGAGAAACCCTTTGAATGTCCTGATTGTGAGAAAAATTTCAGTACCAATTCCAGCCTGGTTAGACACCAGAGGATTCACACAGGAGAGAAACCTTTTCAGTGTCCTGATTGTCAGAAAAGTTTCAGTACCAATTCTAGCCTGGTGATACACCAGAGGACTCACACAGGAGAGAAACCCTTTGAATGTCCTGATTGTGGTAAAAGTTTTAGTAACAATTCCAACCTGGTGACACACCAGAGGAGCCATACAGGAGAGAAACCATTTGAATGTGGTGATTGTGGGAAAAGTTTCATTAGAAATTCCTACCTCATTGGCCACCAGAGGATTCACACAGGAGAGAAACCCTTTGAATGTCCTTATTGTGAGAAAGGTTTCAGTACCAATTCCAGCCTGGTGATACACCAGAGGACTCACACAGGTGAGAAACCCTTTGAATGCCCTTATTGTGAGAAAGGTTTCAGTACCAATTCCAGCCTGGTGATACACCAGAGGACTCACACAGGAGAGAAACCCTTTGAATGTCCCGATTGTGGTAAAAGTTTCAGTAAGAATTCCAGCCTGGTGATACACCAGAGGACTCACACAGGAGAGAAACCCTTTGAATGTTCTGATTGTGGGAAAAGTTTCATTATAAATTCTAGCCTCATTAGCCACCAGAGGATTCACACAGGAGAGAAACCCTTTGAATGTTCTGATTGTGGAAAACGTTTTTCTCAGAGTTCCCTGCTCCTGAGACACCAGAGGACTCACACAAGAGAGAAACCCTTTAAATGTCCTGATTGTGGCAAAAGTTTCAGTCAGAATTCCTACCTGATGACACACAGAAGGAATCACAGAGAAGAGAAACCGTTTGAATGTGGTGATTGCGGGAAAAGTTTCATTAGAAATTCCTACCTCATATGCCATCAGAGGATTCATACAGGAGAGAAACCCTTTGAATGTCCTGATTGTGGGAAAAGTTTCATTCAAAATTCTCATCTCGTTTCACACCAGAGCACTCATACAGGAGAGAAACCGTTTGAATGTCCTGATTGTGGGAAAAGTTTCAGTCAGAATTCAGATCTCATGAGACACCAGAGGATTCACACAGGAGAGAAACCCTTTAAATGTCCTGATTGTGAGAAAAGTTTCAATCAGAATTCAGACCTCATGAGACACCAGGGGGTTCACACAGGAAAGAAATCCTTTGAATGTCCTGATTGTGAGAAAAGTTTCAGTAACAATTCCAGACTGGTGAAACACCAGAGGGTTCACACAGGAGAGAAACCCTTTGAATGTCCTTATTGTGGGAAAAGTTTTAGTCAGAGTTCCCACCTTGTGAGACATCAGAGGACTCACACAGGAGAGAAACCTTATGAGTGTCCAGACTGTGGGAAAGATCTCAGTAGTAGGTCTAACCTTATAAATCATGTGCTTATACACACAGGAGAAACCATTCGAGTGCCCTGTGTGTGATCGGTGCTTCAGGAAATATTCCACCCTTATTGCACACAAGAAAATCCACATGCAGCCCAAAGTGATGAGTATAGAGAAGGCCTGAATTTCATTTCTAAAGTCCCTTTGTAAGTCCAGCTGAGAAACTGACTAATTCAATTACAAAGAATTTGCCTGATTTTTTGTAGGGAAATACGTTGTGGTATTAGATGGGAAGGAGGAAAGATAGTGGCCATCTGGCCTTAAGGATAAGAAGTTGCTGAATATTTATTTTTGCAGAAATTGTGCAATTATGTAAAAATCTTTTTGGGAGTGGTCTTTGTATTTTTACCATGGGAGATGATAGAAATGCCACCTACAGAGTCCCAGCCTTTTTCTCCCTGGGTGCCTCCGAGATTTTCGGCCCCAGAATTCCCCAGCTAGCACCTCTTGGGGATTGGAGCACTCGGATTATAGTTAATTGATTGTGGCTCCTCATATAAGGAGAAAGCGAGAGGAGAAGTAGAGGGGTTTCAACCTTCATTTTTTCCTAACAGCTCCAGGAATTCACTGCACCAAGCATGTCTCTTCAGATTGTGTCAAGAATGAGGCACTCAAGTGGAAGAAACCATATGAATAGCAAATATTTCGGGGGACTTTGGGGCAGTGACAAAAGCGGTGTAAAATTTCAGAAGTAAAGGCTGTTCTGCCCTGCAGGTGACTTCATGGAGAAGAGCTGTAGGAATATTGAGGAGAAAAAAGTATTGTGGTTTTGTGCACATGACCTCGTGGTTTATTCGCAACTCCTGCTGCAATATCCTTTGCTTAGAGATGCGTCCTTGTTAGCCTTTGACGGCTGAGGAGTGAGAGCAGCACCAAGAGACTGATACTTTTATGGTCCCTACCCCACTTGGTGGGGAGATGTGAGAAAAAAAATTGTACACAATTCAAAAAAAACCGGAGACAATTTTTTTAGTAGGTCACGTTGCACGTGATCTCTTTGAGGACTGGTGTGTGGTGGATCCAAGGGGCTCTTTCGGCCCGAGTCTTAAGCTCCTACTTTGAATTTAAACGTGTGAAATTTCTAAACTTTAAAATAGTAAATTTATATTTAATCAATTTTCCTTTCTTTCCTTGGTGTCATGTTAATACACGTGCTTTTTTTAATTTTTATTTTTAAAATAACTTTTATTCAGCATTTACATCTTTAAAATCGTTGTTACATTTTTACAGCTTTCCGATACCGGCATCTTTGGTAATATCTATTTTATCTTTTAATCAACTATATACACATACATTTTATATATTGCTAGCTAATTTCTATATGCATTACAATTTATAGCTATCAGTTACACATTATTTCATTCCTCTATAGTATCTTGTTTATCATGTCTCATCGTCTTATGGTTAGGAGTTGCGGTGTCTCACAGTCATGGAATCACCATTTGGAACCTTCACAATTGGCTTCCAACACACGAAATTGACAGAAAGTTACAAGTCACTGTTATGTTACATTGCACTAACACCGTGATTTGCTTAATGACCACAGCTAGAACAGATGTTGTAAGTTGGCGTGGTTAAGTGAGGACATATTTAATGATCGCACCGGTCAGGAATGGACTTGTTGATCCCAACGGCTGTTGTTAAGTGAGGACTACGTTAATCAGGATGTCATCAGCGTGGTTTGCCACAGTATTTCTTGCCTTTTTTCTTACAGGTAGTCCTCAATTTACGACAGTTCATTTAGTCGCCATTCAACAGCACTGAAAAAAGGTTATTTATGACTCTTTTTCACATGACCATTGCACCATCCCCTATGGTCACATGATCAAAATTCAGATGCTTGACAAAACACTCGTATTTATAATAATTGCAGTGTCCCGGAGTCATGTGATTCTCTTTGGTGACCTTTTGACCAGCAAATTCAATAGGGAAGCCAGATTCCCCTATTAACAACCGTGTGACTAATTTAACAACGGCAATGATTCACTTAACAACTGTGGCAAGAAAAGTTGTAGAATGGAGCCAAACTCACTTAACAGATGTCTCACTTAGCCAGTGAAAGTTTGGACTCAATTGTTGTAAGTTGACTACCTGTATTGACATAAAGCATCAGAGACATTAGAGGTCTTCTAGGCCAACCCCTCCTGCTCAAGGCAGGAGATCCTATATCAGTGATGGGGAACCTTTTCGGCACCAAGTGCCCAAACTGCATTCTTGTGAATGTGCCGGAGCACCAGAAACCCAAAGACCAGCTGGCTGGCGCACACATGCATGTATTTTGTGAATTTTTGGGGGCCATTTTCAGTTGTTTTTGTGGCCAAAAACGGCCTAAGAAATGGCCCAAAAAACAGACTGAAAACAGCCTGGAAAATGGCCCCAAAATGGCCTGTTTTTTGGCCATTTTCAGGCCATTTTTTGGGAGCATTTTCAGGCTGTTGTTTCCGAAAAATGGTCTGAAAAGGGCCCCCAAAACAGCCCCAAAATGGCCTGAGAACGGCCCCCCAAAATGACCTGTAAAAAGGCCTGTTTTGTGGCCATTTTTGCCTGTCTTTCGGGCCTGTTTCAGGTCATTTTCTGGCACTCCGGCACCTGCGAAGACCAGCTGGAGGGCTCCGGAAACCAGAAGAGCAGCTGGCGACAGCGCATGTGCCCACAGAGAGGGCTCTGAGTGGCACCTCTGGCACACGTGCCATAGGTTCACCATCACGGCCTATATCAGACCTGGTTGGGCGCAGAAGGGGGGGTTCCCCTGGTCGAGATTTGCCCACCAGGTTTCCAGGCATTCCATCAACCGAGGGCCCAGGGTAGGGGTGGGGGGGCAGCGGTTGTTATTCACGAGGGTCTAGAACCGAGGGAGGTCACTGTCCCGCAGATAGCCGGTTGTGAAACCCTTCTGGTTAAGTGGGGCCGTGGGGTACAGGTGGGCATGCTGGTCACGTACCTGGCTCCTTGCTGCGTGGCAGCAGCCCTGCCCGAGCTGTCGGAGATGATAGCCGGGACGGCGGTTGAGACCCCCAGACTTATGGTTATGGGGGATTTCAACTTGCCGTTGGTGGGCGAATCATCAACGGCAGTTCGGGAGTTCATGGCTTCCATGGCGGCCTTGGACCTGATTCAAGTAGTTAATGGTCCCACCCACACTGGGGGTAACACTCTGGACTTGATTTTTATCTCGGGACAGTGGCTAAATGATCTGGATTTAGGGGAATTAATTGTTAAACCCTTGTCATGGTCAGATCATTTAATCCTTCAGCTAGACTTTCGAACCGCTGCACCCCGCCGCAGGGAGCCAGAGCCGGTTCAATGGTTCTGTCCCAGGCGCCTGATGTACCCGGAGAGGTTCCTGATGGAGCTTGGGCCGTTTCCTGGGGAATTAGCCCACGACTCGGTTGAAGAACTGGTGGCTGCCTGGGAAGGGGTGGCCGCCGGGGCTTTGGACCGCATCATGCCTTTGCGGCCTCTGACCCGGCGCCGAACTCGTCCAGCTCCTTGGTATAACGAGGAGTTGAGGGAGATGAAGCGCCGGAAAAGACGCCTAGAGAGTGTCTGGAGGTGCAGCCGTACCGAATCCGACCGAACACTAGTTAGATCTTGTATTCAGACCTATCTAGTGGCGATAAAAGCGGCGAAACATAGCTATTTCTCCGCTCTTATCGCATCGGCAGATAACCGCCCAGCCACCCTGTTTAGGGTGACCCGCTCCCTGCTTTCGCAGGAGGCTCGGGAGGACCCCTTGCAAGGGTGTGCTGAGGATTTTGTACAGTATCTGTCCGATAAAATCGCTCGGATCCGGGATGGGCTGGACACTGATTGGATAGATCCGGGCAAGGGGACGGGGACGAGTCTTGTGGATATTATTTGGGCTGAGTTCAATCCCGTGACTCCCGATGACATGGACAGGTTGTTGGTTAGGCTGAATCCCACCACATGTTTATTGGACCCGTATCTCCTGGTTGGTACTGGCTACACGGGAGGTGACACGAGGCTGGCTCCTGGGAATTACCAATGCCTCCTTGTTGGAGGCACTTTTCCCGCCGCCCTGAAAGAGGCGGTGGTGAGGCTCCTCCTCAAGAAGCCTTCCTTGGACCCAGCTGTATTGGCGAACTATCGTCCAGTCTCCAACCTTCACTTTTTGGCGAAGGTTGTTGAGAGTGTGGTGGCATATCAGCTTCCCCAATACCTGGAGGAAACTGTCTTTCTAGACCCGTTCCAGTCCGGCTTCAGACCTGGTTACAGCACCGAGACGGCTTTGGTCGTGTTGGTGGATGACCTCTGGAGGGCTCGGGACAGGGGATGTTCCTCTGTCCTGGTCCTGTTAGATCTCTCAGCGGCTTTTGATACCATCGACCATGGTATCCTGCTGCGCCGGTTGGAGGGATTGGGAGTGGGAGGCACCGTTTATCGGTGATTCTCGTCCTATCTCTCTGACCGTTCGCAGATGGTGTTGGCAGGGGGGCAGAGATCGACCTCTAGGTCCCTCACTTGTGGGGTGCCTCAGGGGTCTGTTCTCTTGCCTCTCCTGTTCAACATCTATATGAAGCTGCTGGGTGAGATTATCCGCAGTTTCGGGGTGGATTATCATCTGTATGCTGATGATACTCAGCTGTACATTTCCACCCCGAACCACCCCAACGAAGCTGTCAAGGTGATGGACCGGTGTCTTGAGGCCGTGCGGGTTTGGATGGGGAGGAACAGGCTCCAACTCAACCCTACCAAGACAGAGTGGCTGTGGGTTCCGGCGTCCCAGTACAGTCAGCTTACGCCTTCGCTGACTGTGGGGGGTGAAGTTCTGACCCCCAGAGGAAGGGTGCGCAACTTGGACGTTCTCCTGGACGATCGGCTGTCTTTAGAAGAACATTTGACAGCCGTCGCCAGGGGAGCATTCTATCAGGTTCGCCTGATGCGCCAGTTGCGCCCCTTTCTTGACCAGGACTCCTTACGCACAGTCACTCACGCCCTCGTTACCTCTTGCCTGGACTATTGCAATGCTCTCTACATGGGGCTCCCCTTGAAGGGCACCGGGAGGCTCCAGCTAGTCCAGAATGTGGCTGCGTGGGTAATCATGGGAGCATCACGTTGCTCCCATATAACACCTATCCTGCGCGGCCTGCACTGGCTGCCGGTAGCCTTCCAGGTGCAATTCAAGATGCTAGTGCTCACCTTTAAAGCGCTCCATGGCTTAGGACCAGGCTATTTACGAGACCGCCTTCTGCCACCGATAGCCTCCCAACAACCTGTGCGCTCCCACAGAGCGGGCCTGCTCCGGGTGCCATCAGCCAAACAGTGCCGGCTGGTGGCCCCCAGGGGGAGAGCCTTCTCTGTGGCAGCACCGACCCTATGGAATGAGTTACCTCCAGGGCTACACCAACTTCCCGACCTCCGTACCTTTAAGCGGGAACTGAAGACTCTACTATTCAATCGGGCGGGACTAGCCTAAATATTTATTTTAATTTAATATTTAGTTTAATTTAATTTTAATTTAATTTTAATTGTACTAATCTATTTATAATTTTATATTGTAAGGGTTTTATATCGATCTTTGACCGTTTTAGTTTAAATTGGCCGGTTAAATATTTCATTTTAAATGTATTTTAAATTTGGGATTTGTATTGTGTATCTATGTGTTTTAAATAAGGCTGTACACCGCCCTAAGTCCTTCGGGAGAAGGGCGGTCTAGAAATCTAATTAATAAATAAAATAAATAAATCATTTCAGACAACAGACTGTCCAGTCTCTTCTTGAAAGCTTCCAGTCGATTTCCGTGGGCACACCTGATTCTTTCATCTTGCAGAAGCTCTTGGGATCATTTCATCAATTAATACCCCACCTTGCTCTAAAGTTAGATCAAAAAGTGAGAGTGTACTGTAAGATGTAATCATGGCCCTTCCCCCAGAGAATGAAAAGAGGCAGGATATTATATTTCCCCAAAGGAGACATGGAGAAAAAAAATCTTAACAAAGGCAGAAAGCAGCCCCAACAGCTTCCAGCACATGCCTGAAGTCTTTAGAGATGGAGATTTTGTGCCCATTAAGAAATCCAGGCTAGCCTATTCACACAAAAAACAGCTCCAGTTGATGGGTTTAAAATTTGCATTCCCCCACCCAAATTATAAGGAGAGGATGTGACCTTTTCGGGCATAATAGGATTAACCCACCACGATTAAAATAGCAAAAGACACAAAACCTGCACAATCCTGACTTCAAAGTCACAGAAACTTATAAAGAGCCATCCACTCATTCAGCCATTTTGTCAGCTTTCCCAGAACTCCATGCTGTTGTTGGTCCTGCTCATCAACAAACGGAATCCTTTTTGATTGGCCTCCATTTTAATTCCAGCTTCTTTCTCCTGGCTGGGAACTGGACCAGATTTTTCTTCCAACAGTACATATATGCGTATACGTATTATCTCTCTCCAGGAGTTACAGCTATAGAATAGAAAAAATAGAATAGAATAGAATAGAATAGAATAGAATAGAATAGAATAGAATAGAACTTTATTGGCCAAGAGTGATTGGACACACAAGGAATTTGTCTTGGTGCAGATGCTCTCAGTGTACATAAAAGAAAAGATAACTTCATCAAGGTACAACACAATGATAGTCATAGGGTACAAATAAGCAATCAGGAAACATTATCAATATAAATCGTAAGGATATATTTGATGATGCATAATTCCACCAGTAAAAAAAGGGGAATCTGCTTGTATTTTGGGCGCAACATTGAAAAATGAAAACCCTTAGAACGGGAGAAAGCTAGGAAATGGATCTTCCTACTCAGAACAAGGCATTCCCCATAGGAATGGCCATTCCCCGTGGCCAAAATCAGAAGGCATCGAAGTGCTCCTTTTATTATTATTATTATTATTATTATTATTATTATTATTATTATTATTATTATTATTATTATTATTATTATTTATTCAATTTTTATACCGCCCTTCTCCCGATCGCAAATCTCCCGATCGCCCTTCTCCCGATCGCAGATCTCCCGATCGCAAATCAGGGCGGTGTACAGCCAAGATAAAAAACAATACAAAAATATACAATTTAAAAATACAAATTAAAAAACTTATTATAAAGGTGGCCTAAAAACTTTAAAAATATATAAAACTAAAAACCCCATTAAAATTAGTAATAAATTTAAAACCAATAAAATTTAGGCCAGCCCTGTGCGAATAAATAGATGTGTTTTCAATTCGCGGCGGAAGGTCCGAAGGTCGGGTATTTGGCGTAAGCCCGGGGGAAGTTCGTTCCAGAGGGTGGGAGCCCCCACAGAGAAAGATCTTCCCCTGGGGGCCGCCAGCCGACATTGCTTGGCGGACGGCACCCTGAGAAGTCCCTTTGTGAGAGCGCAAGGGTCAGTGGGAGGCATGAGGTAACAGCAGGCGGTCCCGTAAGTACCCAGGCCCTAAGCCATGGAGCGCTTTAAAGGTTGTAACCAAAACCTTAAAGTGCACCCGAAAGGCCACAGGCAGCCAGTGCAGTCTGCACAGGAGCGGTGTTACACGGGAGCTACGCGGAGCTCCCTCTATCACCCGCGCAGCTGCATTCTGGACTAACTGAAGCCTCCGGGTGCACCTCAAGGGGAGCCCCATGTAGAGAGCATTACAATAATCCAAGCGAGAGGTAACGAGCGCATGAGTGCAAAAGGCATCCCGATCAAGGAAGGGGCGCAACTGCCGAACCAGGCGAACCTGGTGGAAGGCCCTCCTGGAGACGGCCGTCAAATGATCTTCAAATGACAGCCGTTCATCCAGGAGAACACCTAAGTTCCGCACCCTATCCTTTGGGACCAATAACTCGCCTCCAACAGTCAGCTGCGGCTGCAGCTGACTGAATCGGGGTGCCGGCATCCACAGCCACTCCGTCTTGGAGGGATTAAGCTTGAGCCTGTTTCTCCCCATCCAGACCCGTACGGCTTCCAAACACTGGGACAGCACTTCAACAGCTTCATTGGGGTGGCCCGGGGTGGAAAAGTACAGCTGATTATCATCAGCGTACAGCTGGTATCTCACCCCAAAGCCACTGATGATCTCACCCAACGGCTTCATATAGATGTTGAACAGAAGGGGTGAGAGAATTGACCCCTGCGGCACCCCACAAGTGAGGCACCTCGCGTCAACACCGTCTGCGACCGGTCGGAGAGATAGGAGGAGAACCACCGATACACGGTGCCTCCCACTCCCAATCCCCCCAACCGGCACAGCAAGATACCATGGTCGATGGTATCAAAAGCCGCTGAGAGATCTAATAAGACCAGGGCAGAGGAATAACCCCTGTCCCTGGCCCTCCAGAGATCCTCCACCAACGCGACCAAAGCTGTCTCCGTGCTGTATCCGGGTCAGAAGCCGGACTGGAACGGGTCTAGATAGACAGATTCATTCAGGTATTGGGGTAGCTGCCGCGCCACAGCACTCTCTACAACCTTCGCAACAAAGCGAGGGTTGGAGACTGGATGATAATTACCCAAAATAGCTGGATCCAGGGAGGGCTTCTTGAGGAGGGGTCTCACCACCGTCTCTTTCAAGGCGGCAGGGAAAACCCCTTCCAACAGAGAAGCGTTGATAATCCCCTGGAGCCAGACTCGTGTCACCTCCTGAGTGGCCAGTACCAGCCAGGAAGGACACGGGTCCAGTAAACATGTGGTGGCGTGGAGCCTCCCCAACAACCTGTCCACGTCCTTGGGAGCCATAGGGTCAAACTCATCCCAAACAGACTCAACAAGACGTGCCTCCTCTCTCTCGCTTGGATCATCCCAATTTCGGTCCAGACCATCCCGGAGCTGAGCGATTTTATCGTATAGATAACCACTAAACTCCTCGGCACTTCCCTGCAAAGGGTCATCCCGCACCTCCTGATGAAGGAGGAGCGGTCACCAAACAGGGCGGCCGGGCGGTTATCTGCCGACGCAATGAGGGTGGAAGCGTAGGAACGCCTCGCCTCCCTCATTGCCACTAGGTAGGTCCTAGAATAGGACCTAACTAGTGTCCGATCAGCTTCGGAACGACTGGACCTCCAAGTACTCTCTAAGCGTCTTCTCCGGCGTTTCATCTCCCTCAGCCCCACAGAGAACAAAGGGGCCGGAGGAGATCTGCGCCGGGTCAGAAGCTGCAAAGGCACGACACGGTCCAAGGCCCCAGCCGCGGCCTGTTCCCAGGCCACAACTAGTTCCTCAGCCGAGCCGTGGGCCAGATCCTCAGGAAATGGCCCAAGCTCCGTCAGGAACCTCTCAGGGTCCATCAGGCGCCTGGGACGGAACCAACGTATAGGTTCCGTCTCCCTGCGATGGTGGGTGGCGGTTCGGAAGTCTAGGCGAAGGAGAAAATGATCTGACCATGACATCGGTTCTGTTACTAAATCATCTAATTCCAGATCATTTAGCCACTGTCCAGAGATATAAATTAGATCCAGCGGGCCTCCTCCCATGTGCGTAGGGCCATCATTTACTCGAATCAGGTCCAAGGCCGTCATGGAAGCCTGGAACTCCCGAGCTGCAGTCGATGACAAGCCAGTCGATGGCAGGTTGAAATCCCCCATGACTATAAGTCTGGGGGTCTCAACCGCCACACTGGCAAGTACCTCCAGCAGCTCGGGCAGGGCTGTGGTCACGTAGCAAGGAGCCAGGTACGCGATCAACAAACCCAACTGATTCCTATGGCCCCACCTCACATAGAAGGATTCACAGCCGGCAATCTGAGGAACAGTGGCCTCCCTCGGCTCTAGATCTTCCTTAATGACAATCGCCACCCCCCCACCCCTACCTTGGGCCCTCGGTTGATGAAATGCTTGGAAACCCGGAGGGCACAACTCAACGAGGGGAACCCCCCCTCTGGACCCAACCAGTTCTCCGTAATGCCCATAAGGTCCGCGGACTCCCCCTGAATAAGATCGCAAATCAGGGGAGCTTTATTAGCCACTGACCGGGCATTACATAACATCAACCGAAAGTCCAAGCTCTGAGGATCATGGCCGCCCGAGGAACGGGTAGGGACTGAGGGGCCGGAGCACGTGATAACTTTCAAACATCGAGCACGTGCTCCCCACACTCGATACCCCCCCCGCCATATCTGCCTCTCCCACTTACCGTACAGATTGAATGACCCTCTAATCCTGGAACAGACCCCTCCCCCCCGCCTCCAGACCAGATGTCGAAATGCCACGAACAAGCACCGGGGCTGGATCCCTCCCTGATGGGTTCTCTCCCCCACCCGTCATGTCCCTCCCCCCCTTAAAAAACCCTTGTTTAAAAATCTATTTAAAAATCCCCACAAATTCTTCTTGGCCGCATGCCACCTCTCTGGGTCCCAAGACCCTTCGTTGAGGTAAGCCCTCGATAACTTGGAGGGCCATTCCTGCGAGGCGGGGGAACCTCGCAGTCGAAGGAGGTCAATAGGCGAATATCTCATGGAAAACCAAATAAATGGCAGAAAAGGGTCCGTCCCTAACCGGCATAGATATTACAATCATTCAGATAACCCGATCAAGACCCGCCATAAGATGATAAAAATTTGGGCAAGTTCAATATCCCGTAGGACGATAATAAAAGGTCCCCGGGTAAATGCCACATCAACGAGTCTTGAATCCTAAACCATCCGCACCGTCTGCTTCACCCCTGTCCGTATTGTAGATGGCAAATGCGGCTAACATTCAGGCCATGGCCAAGAATCAGGCCGGGAAACGGTTGATGGATATCACGGCCAGAAATCAGGCCCCCACCATTCACACCGCTGATGACAATCGCGGCCAAGGACTCAGGCCAAACTCGGCCGGAATGCTGTCCCGTGCCACAAAATGGCCGCCATTACAATCCGTCGAAAGAAGAGGAAGAGAACGGTCCGCACCGCTGGTGTTACTAGTGCTGCCGCCGCTATGCCGCCAAAGCTGCTGATGGAAATCAGCTGATGGAAATTGCGGCCAAAAGTCAAGCCACCAACGTGCCGCTGATGAAAAGACGCGGCCGAAGACAACACGGCTGAAGATAAACACGGCCGAAAGCAAGGCCGCCAACATGCCGCCGATGGAGATCGTGGCCGATAACAGGGCCGCTGACATACCTTCGTTGGAGTTCGCAAGACCGCGGCCAAAAACAGGCTGGGGATCGGCCGATGTACAAGGCCGATGGAAATTCCGGGATCAGCCCACCACAATGCCGCTGATGGTAACCGCGGCTGGGCATCAGGCCGAACCAGGCTGGAACGCCCCCCCATCGCCCCAAAATGGCCACCGCCATCCGCTGCTCGTCCGAAGCTCCGTTCTCGGCAACCAAGGGTCTTCCGAAGCCCGAAGACCTCTCCCTCGGTTGCCGACATGCTGTTCACCCAGAGCAAGAGACCCAAGCAGCCCGGCGGTCGGCAAAAACAGCGCCTCGGCCAGGGAACGCCCCGCCTGCCGTCTCCATGGAATTAAATTGCCGCCATTTCGCGCATGCGCAGACTTAAGAAATTTTGTGAAAAGGCTTTTGCAGCAGCTGTGCCTATTGACACAAGACGTTAGATAAGGCGCTACCAGATTCCTCCTGACATGATTTTATCAGGTTAGATGTTAAGGAGAAGGCAACATCCCCAGCCAAGAATTGCATGGCTGAAGGATGATGGGCCTTGCAGTCCAAGGAGATCTGCAGGTGGGCCTCGCCCCTCTTCACCATCAATGCCTTCCTAGTTTGCACCTATTACAGCTGTGGGTGTGCGCATGCAAGTTTCTTTTACTCTTGCAGTGATTGTCAGTCTCTCTTTTAAAAAAAAATAAATAAATAAATCCTGGTTCTTGCTTTCCATCCTTTGGCTTTTTTAAAACAGATTAACAGAGTTGCAGGTCATCTAGTCCAGGGGTCTCCCACCTTGGCAATTTTAAGCCTGGAGGACTTCAACTCCCAGAATTCAAAGCTTAAAGTTGCCAAGGTTGGAGACTCCTGATCTAGACCAATCCCCTGCCCAAGCAGGAGACTCTACATCTTCCTCTACCTAGGATCGAACTCCCAGCAAAAGGGTTAAAACGCAGAGAGCTTCCCTCTTGCGCCCAGAGAGGAGGCAGGAAAGGGGGCTGGGAGCTGAATTTCAGGCCCCTCCCGTTCCTTTCCCAGGCTATGCTGCGGAGATCCTCTTGCGGGACGGGGCAACGTGGGCTACGATGCTGCAAGAGAAGGATTGGACCAGGAGCACAGGGGGCGGGCGGGGCAAACAAAAGGAGGGGGAGGATTTGGCATGGGGCGGGCGGGGTTGAATGTTGTGGTCATTCGTAAGGGCGAACAACAGCCATGGTGCTCCAGTATTCATAATTTTGGGATTTGTTTGTAAATGCTAGGGGGCCCTTATCGCGTAACTTTGAACGTTCACTAAGAGAACCCTCGTATCCCGGGGATTACCTGTATTACTTTTGTAGAAATTATAAAGATCTTTTTGGAGTATTTGTTGCATTTTTACTATGGTAGATGATAGAAATGCCACATACAGAGTCCCAGCCTTTTTCTCCCTGGGTACCATCAAGATTTTCAGCCTCAAAATTCCCCAACCAGCATCTCTTCAGGATAGGAGCACTAAGGTTATAGTTACAGATTGTGGCTCATGGAAGGCGAAAGCAAGAGGAAAAGAGACACGGGTGTGTGTGTGTTCAAAGTTTATCTTTTCCAAACAATTCCAGGAATTCAGTGCACCAAGCATGTCTGTTCAGATTGTGTCAAGAATGAGGCACTGGCTGTCTTGGCAGCTGCTGGCAGCCCACGGCACGGGATGAAGTGTGCCATCTTGGTGAGCATATCCACCACCAGCAGCACAGTGGTGAATCCAGAGGATGGCGGCAGGTCTGTCAGGAAGTCCATGGAGATCGCCCCCCAGGGTCTATTGGGTGTCGGCAGGGGCTGGAGGAGACCGGGAGGGGCCCCCGTGGCGGCCTTGGCTTGCCGGCATTGCACGTAGGATGTCATGTACACGTGCACGTCATGCCGCACGCGGGGCCACCAAAACGTCCGCGTTTCCAGGTTGAGGGTTTTGAAGAACCTGAAATATCCCACTGCAGGATTGTCGTGGGGCTGGGCCATGACGAGGGCTTGGAATAGTCCCGCGGGCACGTACAATTGTCCCAGGAACTTGAGTAGGTCATCCTTCAAGGTCCAGGGAGACGTGGGGCCCACCTTCGCTCTCCGCTGCTGAGACCAGGCATCTTGGCACTGCGCCTCTCGCACCTGGGCCTGTAAGTTCAGTGGATCCTGTGCTGCCGTCAAGGCTTCTGCTGGCAGCACCGTCCGTGGAGGTGTGGCATATGTGGTTGATGCACTGCAGGCTGGGGAATGAGATGGCGTTCTGCGATCAGGCCACCTGAGGGTCGTGAGCCCGCAGCCAGGCCAGACCAAGGACCAAGGGCAAATGAAGGTCCGCCGTCACATAAAACTGGATCGCCTCCTCGTGGTCCCCAATGGCGAGGCGCAAAGGCTGCGTTGCAAATTTAATGGGGCCGGCCTCCAGTTCCCTCCCGTCGATCATCTCGACACTCATCGGAGGGTCCACCGGTACCAAGGGGACATCAAAATGGTCCACAAAGGCCCGGTCCATAAAGTTTGTCGTGGCCCCCGAGTCCATCAGTGCGTGCACCGGAATCCCCTCTGACCGGCTACCCAACCAAACCCGGGTGTCCACAATCAGGTGCCAAGGGGGCCCAGGGTCCACTTCCGCAATGTGCGGTGGGGACTTGGTACGTGCCTGACCTAGGGTTTCCCCGAGGCCGGGCTTGCCCCGTTTCCCGACTGTTCACGCTGGGATTTGGGGACAGGCGTGCGCCTCCCATTGTGCTTCCTGGGGCACGCGGCGGTGAAATGGCCAGGCTCCCCGCAGTACAAACACAACCCCTCTTGGCGCCTCCAGCTCCGCTCCTGGGCCATCAGGCAAGGTCTGGCCGCTCCTAACTCCATGGGCTCCTCTGCAGTGGCCGCAGAGTGCAGGGTGGCCCAGGACAGGGTTGGCACGGAACGCGGGAGCGCAGCCGTCGTCGTCGGTTCCTATTGGGGGCGACGGGATGGTCGTCGTTGGAGATGGGCATCGAGTCACAGGCAGAGAGGCACCAGATCGTTGAGGGTCCGTGGTGCCTCCACCCAGGCCAGCTCGTCCTGGAGTTCCTCCGAGAGGCCCCTCTGGAACGCATTTGCCAGCGCCGCGTCGTTTCAATCCGCGTCATGGCATACCAGGCGAAATTCGGTGATGTAGGGGGCGCTTCCCTTGCCAGAGGTCCCATAAGTGCCTGGTGGCCGTTAGGGTCCGCGCGGGGTCCTCATACATGGGCGCAGTTGCCGCCAAAACCCCTGGTAGTCCGCCATCAAGGGGTTGTTCTGCAGCACCAGGAGTGTGGCCCATTGGGCAGCCGAGCCGGACAGAAGGTTCATGATGAATGCCACCCTGGCCAGGTCGTCTGCGAAGTCCTCCAGCCGCATTGCCATGTAGAGCTGACACACTGCCACGAAGGCCGGGAACATCTCCGGCTGCCCAGAAAACTTCTCAGGCACAGGCACAGGGCACTTGCGACAAGGAGTGGGAGGAGAGGGGGGGGAGGGCTGCAGGAGCATTCCAGGCAGCAACTTAGAATAGAAGAATAGAATAGAATAGAATTTTTATTGGCCAAGTGTGATTGGACACACAAGGAATTTGTCTTGGTGCATAACGCTTGGTCAGCGTACATAAAAGAAAAGATACGTTCATCAAGGTACAACATTTACAACACAATTGATGGTCAATATATCAATATAAATCATAAGGATTGCCAGCAACAAGTTATAGTCATACAGTCATAAGTGGAAGGAGATGGGTGATGGGAACGATGAGAAGATTAATAGTAGTGCAGATTCAGTAAATAGTTTGACAGTGTTCATGGAATTATTTGTTTAGTAGAGTGATGGCCTTCAGGAAAAATTTTTCTTGTGTCTGGTGTGCAGTGCTCTATAGCGTCGTTTTGAGAGTAGGAGTTGAAACAGTTTATGTCCAGGATGCGAGGGGTCTGTAAATATTTTCACGGCTCTCTTCTTGATTCGTGCAGTATACAGGTCCTCAATGGAAGGCAGGTTGGTAGCAATTATTTTTTCTGCAGTTCTAATTATCCTCTGAAGTCTGTGTTTTTCTTGTTGGGTTGCAGAACCGAACCAGACAGTTATAGAGGTGCAAATGACAGACTCAATAATTCCTCTGTAGAACTGGATCAGCAGCTCCTTGGGCAGTTTGAGCTTACTGAGTTGGCGCAGAAAGAACATTCTTTGTTGTCCTTTTTTAATGATATTTTTGATGTTAGCTGTCCGTTTGAGATCTTGCGATATGATAGAACCCAGAAATTTGAAGGTTTCTACTGTTGATACTGTGTTGTCAAGTATTGTGAGAGGTGGAAGTATGGAAGGGTTTCTCCTAAAGTCTACCACCATTTCTACGGTTTTGAGTGTGTTCAGTTCCAGATTGTTTTGGTTGCACCACAAGGCTAGTCGTTCGACCTCTCGTCTATATGCGGATTCGTCATTGTCTCGAATGAGACCAATCACTGTTGTGTCATCTGCGAACTTCAGTAGCTTAACAGATGGATCATTGGAGATGCAGTCATTGGTATACAGAGAGAAGAGAAGTGGGGAGAGCACACAGCCTTGGGGGGGCCCTGTGCTAATTGTACAGGTATTTGATGTGATCTTGCTTAGCTTCACCTGCTGCTTCCTGTTTGTTAGGAAGCTTGTGATCCACTTACAAGTCTGTTCCGGTACCTGTAGCTGGTTTAGCTTAGTTAGAAGAATGTCTGGAATGATGGTATTGAATGCTGAACTAAAGTCTACAAAAAGGACCCTTGCATAGGTCTTTGGAGACTCAAGATGTTGTAGGATGTAGTGCAGAGCCATATTAACAGCATCATCTGTTGATCTATTTGCTCGGTATGCAAATTGCAAGGGGTCTAACAGCAGATCCGTGATGGTTTTCAGGTAGGAAAGCACTAGCCTTTCAAAGGTTTTCATGACTACAGATGTTAGAGCAACTGGTCTGTAGTCATTCAGTTCCTTGATGGTGGGCTTCTTCGGCACTGGGATGATGGTAGAGCGTTTGAAGCAAGAAGGAACATAACACATCTCTAGTGATTTATTGAAAATATGGGTGAAGATGGGGGCCAATTGGTCAGCACAGACTTTTAAGCAAGAAGGAGTTATCTTGTCTGGGCCTGGAGCTTTTCCTGGCTTTTGTCTGTGAAATAGGTCCTGCACTTCCTTTTCTGTGATCACTACGGGTTGTGAACCCAATGAAATGGGGTCAGTTGTAGGAGGCTTGGCTGTTGTTGCTGTGTCTGAGATGGGGGTTGTGGAGATAGGTGGCTGTAGTTTCCTTTCAAACCTGCAGTAAAACTCATTCAGGTCATCTGCCAGTTGTTGATTACCTTCAGCCTGGGAAGGAGGTTTGCCATAGCCGGTGATATTTTTAAGAGTTTTCCACATGTTTGCTGGTTCATTTGCTGAAAACTGATTCTTTAGCTTTTCAGAGTAGCTTCTTTTTGCTGCTCTGATCCTCCTTGTTAGTGGATTTCCCCCCTGATTGTACTGCATTTTATCACCTTTTCTGTAGGCTTCCTCTTTGGAATGTCGTAGCTGCTTAAGTTTAGGTGTAAACCAAGGTTTGTTGTTACTGTATATTCGCAAGTTCCTTGTAGGTACACATAGGTCTTCACAGAAGCTGACATATGATGTTACAGTATCTGTGAGTTCATCCAGGTCTGCAGAGGTATCTTTAAAAATATTCCAATCAGTGCAGTCAAAACATGCCTGTAGCTTTAATTCTGATTCCTCCGTCCAGGTTTTCACTGATTTAATTATTGGTTTTGTGGCTTTAAGTCTTTGCCTGTAAGCAGGTACAAGGTGAATCATGCAATGATCAGAGTGTCCTACAGCTGCACGTGGTAAAGACCGATAAGCATCTTTTAGTGTTGTGTAGCAATGGTCTAGAGTATTCTTGCCTCTGGTGGGACAATTGACATGCTGAAAGTATTTTGGTAGTTCTTTCCTTAAGTTTGCCTTGTTTAGATCTCCCAAAACAATGGCCAGTGAATCAGGGTGTTTGGCTTCAGCCTCCATGATTTGGTCAGCTAGAGTTCGTAATGCCTTGTTTACACAGGCTTGTGGTGGGACATAAACAGCAATTAGAAGAAATGAGGAAAATTCACGAGGCGAATAGTAAGGTTTGCAGTTGATAATTAGAGTCTCTAAATTGTTGTCACAGAATTTGTAAATTATATTAAAATCTTGACACCAGTTTCTATTAATATATAGACATAAGCCTCCTCCTTTCTTTTTACCAGATGTTTCTGGAATCCTGTCTGATCGTTCAATCTGAAACTCTGGAATGTTCAGGCTGCTATTTTCAATTGATTCATTTAACCAGGTTTCAGAGAAGCATAGGACTGCTGAATTGCGAAAATCAGAATAATATTTGTTTAAGAGGAGTATTTCATCCATCTTATTTGCAAGTGAGCATATATTTGTTAGGAAAATTGAAGGCAGAGGAGTTTTCATGCGACTTCTTAATCTGTTTAAGATCCCAGACTTGTGCTGTCAGGTGAGTGACTTGCTGCTGCAGCCTTTGATTGTCGGTTTGCAGTTGCTGAAGCAGCTGCTGCAGCTGTTGCAAGTCCATCTTGATAGGTAGATGGTTTCGTTTGGGGTGGTGAGCAAGATGTTCTGTCCCCCTCACCTCAGTCCGGGAGACATGAGTGATGATTTAATTAGCCAGCAACTATCAGCTCTGGCAGCAAACTAGCGAGCATCTGCCAAGTGTACTGTTATCTCTCTTGATGCCGATGAGACAACCAGGAAACCAGGAACAAACAGTACTTCAGCTCTAGTTCTCTCCTTCTAAGCAGTTGATTTGCTTGCAACGAAGTGGTATAGCAGCCCTTGCTGCTTTTATACTATGTGGGATGTGGCTCCATGACTCAGCACTTCCTAGGCCTGCCCCACACCTGCTTCTGTTATTCCTGCCTCTCCTGCCTGATTGCCATCAGCCGGGTCTGGAGGCGTGGCCTGAGGGGGGAAAAGAGTCAGGGGACGGAGGCCTCATTATCTCCTCCACCTGGCCTGCCTCTGGCTCCTGGAGCTGAGCCAGGGAAGCCGGTGCTCTAGAGGTAAGTCCTGATAGCCCTTCCCCCTCACTTTCCGAATCAATTTCTGGCAGGGGCCCCGGCTCAACACAACACCCTCCCTCCCTGTCCTTTGCTCTAATATGGCAGCACTGAAGTCTCAAAATGGCTTTAGCCAGACCAGCTAAATGGTTGACAGTATTTGCTTATGAATAGAGCTATTTATCTCTTTCTCTCTTAAGTGCTGACATCTGCTATGGGCTATTAAGGAAGGTGGGGACTGCTTTCTCCCTCCAGGGAAATATAATATTCTGCCTTTTTAATATTTCTCAAAATATTTCATTCTTCTAGAACAGGGGTCTCCAACCTTGACAACTTCAACTTTGTGGACTTCAACCTTGTGGACTTCAACTCCCAGAATCGCTCAGCCAGCTTTGCTGGGAGTTGAAGTCCACAAGGCTTAAAGTTGCCAAGGTTGGAGAGCCATGTTCTAGAAGAGGAGCGGGTGCTGCACTACTTATTCATTACCCAGATTTTATTCCATTGGTGGTGCATGCTTTAAAACTGGTTATCCTTTATATTAGGGTTGCCTTGTTGTGATTTTATGGACATTTTATTTTCTTGGAAACTATAGAGAACTGATAATGCCACTGCTACCTTCTGTGATTTTTTTAAACTTCTATCCCTAGCAAACAAACAAACACAAGATTTCCTAGTGGTGCATCATCCATGTTCAGTTTTATAGACAGTTCTTGCCCATCACTTACAATGGTGCTGACAAAGTAGACTTACAAGTGTTCCTCAATGTTGTGGCCATCTAAATTACTTGGGTTACTGGCTTGCAATTACAATACTTGTGGTGTCCCACAGGCATAGAATCACCATTTGGAACCGTCACAATCGGCTTCCAACAAACAACATTGACAGGAAGTTGTAAGTCACACTCATGGTACATTGCACTGAACAAAACAAGGTGGATTTGCTTAATGACCTCAGTTAGAACAGATATTGTAAATTGGTGTGGGTGTCAGTGTGAGAAGTAATCACGAACTCCACCCCCACCCCGAGAATGAAATATTTTGGAGAATATTAAAAGAGTCAAAATATAATATTTCCCCAAAGGAGAAAAAAAATCTTAACAAAGGCAGAAAGAACCCACAACAACTTCTAGCAGATGCCTGAAGTCTTTAGAGGTGGCTGTTTTGTGCCCATTAAGAAATCCAGGCCAGCCTATTCACAAACAAAACACCTTCAGCTCCAGCTGGTGGGATTAAAATTTCCCAACAGTGAGAACAATAAACCACTGGAACAGTTTGTCTTCAGGGGTTCTGGGTGCTTCATCCCTGGAAGTTTTTAAAAGGAGACCGGACAGTCACTTCTCTGAAATGCTACAGGGTCTCCTGCTTGAGCAGGGGGCCAGACTAGAAGACCTCCAAGGTCCCTCCCAGCTCTATTCTGATTAATTGAGCTGATTGAATGAGTGAGTGATCTCGAAAGCTGCCATCTTGAATTTGCTGTTGGAGCAGCAGGAACAGGTCAATGGGTATATTTTGTGGGGAGGAAGAAGATCCATTTTGGTGTATGGGTGAAGGCACCAGGTTAGAGACAGAGAAACGCTCAGTTCCAGTCCCACCTGAAGGGCAAAACTTTGGCCAGTCCTCTTAGGTCTAGGAAGCAGGAAAGGGGGGAAACCCCTTCCAAAAACCCTTGCCAAGGAAACTGCAAGCCAAGGCATCAAGACTGACCCAAAAGCTCCAAAAACGAAGCTAAGTAGCGTCACGTTTCACTATTTCACTTGGCTGAGTTGCAAAGGTCGGTTGCTAGGAGTCGAAAACGACCTGCTGCCATGTAATCAGTGGAAACATCTTCCAAACGCATTGGTGGAGACTGGACAAGCGTGTTTTTCCACCTCCTGTCGCTAGATGGCAGTCAGGCAAAATCTGTGCCTAGAAAACAATCTACGCCGTGCTTGCGCTTAAAAAAGGCGTTTTTAAACCATCGAGTACTGCATTGCTAGAAAGGATGGGAGGAGAGGCGAAGCGCAGAGGAACTTCCTCTTCCGGATCGCTCAGGGGAGAAAGGTGGTGTGCAGAGCGGCTTTTCTGCTCTTCCCAGGGTCGAAGCAGCATCTGGCAGGTGAGTTGAGGGCAGCAGGTGGGAGGAGAGTCCGGGAGCAAGTCGGGCTGTTCGGTTCCCTCCACGGCCTGGAAGCAGAGAAGCAACTGGGCTGAAGCAGGTCAGCTGCTGCTGCTGCTGCAGGTTCCTTCCCTCCCCAAATGGAAGCCCACTGGGGCTGCACGCTGTGAAACTGGTGGCTGCAATTTTCACTGGACTGTATTTGAAAACAACCCTTTGCACTGCTAAGAATCTGTTGATTCACCCAGTCAACAAGTGAATTTCATCATTGAATGGATATTTGAACTTGGATCTGGATAGTCTTCCATGTGTCAAACGAATGATGATTAATATGAGATTATTGTAGCAATGTGGCATGTTTGCTTTTCCATTGTAATGTAAGCTTTTTTTCTTTTTTTTCATGTTCTGCAACTATTTGATGCACAATTAAAGATACATTTTTATTTGAATCTTATAGACAAAGAGGATGGCAATAAGAGCACTCTGGACAACTGAGGATAACAAGCAACATTGAAAAGAAAAATGAATCAGTCCGGAAATCAAAATATTTTCAATTTCCTTCAGAAAGCTACACAAACTTCCTGGCCAGGTGAGAGAGAAACAAGAGAAAATGAAGAAGAGATTTCTACCTGGAAAAAGCAAAGTGTGTAAAACTCAAGCGTACATTAAGGCCGATTATTTTTCCATTGAGCAAAAGAGGGAAGTCAGTGGGGAGGAAAAGGTCAATTGGAAAACCACTTAGAGCAGACAGTTTTGCAGGCTCAGTCCAGGAGGAAGAAAATCACCACGAAATCAAAGCACCATTAAAGAAGGGATCATCTATTATTGTGAAAAAGTTCCATACTCCTGCCTATTGTAGGAAAGATGCAACGTGCAACTCATGGCTGATTATGCCTGAAAGGATCCAAACTAGAGAAAATCCATACAAATACTCTGAATGTGGCAAAACCTTTGTTCATGGAAGGATCCTCACAGGAGAGAAGCCTTACTAGTGCTCCCAATGAGGAAAATGCTTTAGCGAGCACGGCAATATGATGATACACCAGAGGATTCACACAGGAGAGAAACACTTTGAATGTCCTGTTTGTGGGAAAAATTTCAATACAAATTCCAACCTCACTAGTCACCAGAGGATTCATACAGGCGAGAAACCTTGTAAATGTCTTGAGTGTGGGAATAGTTTCAGTCGGAATTCTCACCTCATTGTACACCAGAGAACTCACACAGGAGAGAAACCCTTTGAATGTCCTGATTGTGGTAAAAGTTTCAGTACCAATTCCAACCTGGTGATACACCAGAGAACTCACACAGGAGAGAAACCGTTTGAATGTCCTGATTGTGGTAAAAGTTTCAGTACCAATTCCAACCTGGTGACACACCAGAGAACTCACACAGGAGAGAAACCCTTTAAATGTTCTGATTGTGGGAAAAGTTTCATTAGAAATTCTAGCCTCATTAGCCACCAGAAGAGTCACACAGGAGAGAAACCCTTTGAATGTTCTGATTGTGGAAAACGTTTTTCTCAGAGTTCCCAGCTTCTGAGACACCAGAGAACTCACACAGGTGAGAAACCCTTTGAATGCCCTTATTGTGAGAAAGGTTTCAATACCAGTTCCAGCCTGGTGATACACCAGAGGCATCACACAGGAGAGAAAGCCTTTGAATGTTCTGATTGTGGAAAACGTTTTTCTAAGAGTTCCCAGCTCCTTAGACATCAGAGGACTCACACAGGAGAGAAACCCTTTGAATGTCCTGATTGTGGGAAAAGTTTCGTTCAAAATTCTCATCTCGTTTCACACCAGAGCACTCACACAGGAGAGAAACCGTTTGAATGTCCTGATTGTGGTAAAAGTTTCAGTACCAATTCCAACCTGGTGACACACCAGAGGATTCACACAGGTGAGAAACCCTTTGAATGCCCTTATTGTGAGAAAACTTTCAATACCAGTTCCAGCCTGGTGATACACCAGAGGACTCACACAGGAGAGAAACCCTTTGAATGTCCCGATTGTGGTAAAAGTTTCAGTAAGAATTCCAGCCTGGTGATACACCAGAGGACTCACACAGGAGAGAAACCCTTTGAATGTCCTGATTGTGGAAAACGTTTTTCTAAGAGTTCCCAGCTCCTGAGACACCAGAGGATTCACACAGGAGAGAAACCCTTTGAATGTCCTGATTGTGGGAAAAGTTTCGTTCAAAATTCTCATCTCGTTTCACACCAGAGCACTCATACAGGAGAGAAACCGTTTGAATGTCCTGATTGTGGGAAAAGTTTCGTTCATAATTCTCACCTCGTTTCACACCAGAGCACTCATACAGGAGAGAAACCGTTTGAATGTCCTGATTGTGGTAAAAGTTTCAGTACCAATTCCAACCTGGTGACACACCAGAGGACTCACACAGGAGAGAAACCCTTTGAATGTTCTGATTGTGGGAAAAGATTCATTAGAAATTCTAGCCTCATTAGCCACCAGAAGATTCACAGGAGAGAAACCCTTTGAATGCCCTTATTGTGGGAAAAGTTTTAGTCAGAGATCCCACCTTGTGACACACCAGAGGACTCACACAGGAGAGAAACCTTATGAGTGTCCAGACTGTGGGAAAGATCTCAGTAGTAGGTCTAACCTTATAAATCATGTGCTTATACACACGGGAGAAACCATTCGAGTGCCCTGAGTGTGGACAGTGCTTCAGGAAATATTCCACCCTTATTGCACACAATAAAATCCACATGCAGCCCAAAGTGATGAGTATAGAGAAGGCCTGAATTTCATTTCTAAAGTCCCTTTGTAAGTCCAGCTGAGAAACTGACTAAACTGACAAAGAATTTGCTTGACTTTTTGTAGGGAAATATGTTGTGGTATTAGATGGGAAGGAGGAAAGATATCTGGCCTTAAGCATAAGAAGTTGCTGAATATTTATTTTTGAAGAAATTGTGTAATTATGTAAAAATCTTTTTGGGAGTGGTCTTTGTATTTTTACCATGGGAGATGATAGAAATGCCACCTACAGAGTCCCAGCCTTTTTCTCCCTGGGTTCCTCCGAGATTTTCGGCCCCAGAATTCCCCAGCCAGCATCTCTTGGGGATTGGAGCACTTGGACTATAGTTAATTGATTGTGGCTCCTCATATAAGGAGAAAGCGAGAAGAAAAGAGAAGTAGAGGAGTTTCAACCTTCATTTTTTCCTAACAGCTCCAGGAATTCACTGCACCAAGCATGTCTCTTCAGATTGTGTCAAGAATGAGGCACTCAAGTGGAAGAAACCATATGAATAGCAAATATATCGGGGGACTTTGGGGCAATGACAAAAGCGGTGTAAAATTTCAGAAGTAAAGGCTGTTCTGCCCTGCAGGTGACCTTCATGGAGAAGAGCTGTAGGAATATTGAGGAGAAAAAAGTATTGTGGTTTTGTGCACATGACCTCGTGGTTTATTCGCAACTCCTGCTGCGATATCCTTTGCTTAGAGATGTGTCCTTATTAGCCTTTGACGGCTGGGGAGTGAGAGCAGCACCAAGGGACTGATACTTTTATGGTCCCTCCCCCACTTGGTGGGGAGATGTGAGAAAAAAAAATTGTACAGTAGATTTTTCATTTCTAAAGGAGCATTGCGTAAGAATCATGAATAGCTTCTCAGAAAGAAAAACAAAGGAAAGTGTTATCATTTCTGTAGCCATTGGGACAAGCTAATGCAAAGCTCTCTTCCCATCACATGGAGAGACGTTTCCCTTTCTTTCACTTCTCTCCCAGGACGCCTTAATATTTTTTTAAAAAATTCTTCAAATAAAAAGAGAGGAATATTATTTGTAGCAGCATAAGTGACATTTTATCTATGGAGACAAATGATCCTGATTTTGCTGGGATTGGAAGACGCCAGAGAATTCCAAAATTGTTCTGAAATGTACACAATTCAAAAAAATCGGTTACAATTTTTTTAGTAGGTCATGTTGCACGTGATCTCTTTGAGGACTGGCGTGTGGTGGATCCAAGGGGCTCTTTCGGCCCGAGTCTCAAGCTCCTACTTACTTTGAATTTAAACGTGTGAAATTTCTAAACTTTAAAATAGTAAATTTATATTTAATCAATTTTCCTTTCTTTCCTTCTTGTCATGTTAATGCGCATGCTTTTTTTAATTTTTATTTTTAAAATAACTTTTATTCAGCATTTACATCTTTAAAATCGTTGTTACATTTTTACAGCTTTCCGATACCGGCATCTTTGGTAATATCTATTTTATCTTTTAATCAACTATATACACATACATTTTATATATTACTAACTAATTTCTATATGCATTACAATTTATAGCTATCAGTTACACATTATTTCATTCCTCTATAGTATCTTGTTAATGCACGTGTTTATCATGTCTCATCGTCTTATGGTTAGGAGTTGCGGTGTCCCACAGTCATGGAATCGCCATTTGGAACCTTCACAATTGGCTTCCAACACACGAAATTGACAGAAAGTTACAAGTCACTGTTATGTTACATTGCACTAAATAGAACACCGTGATTTGCTTAATGACCACAGCTAGAACAGATGTTGTAAGTTGGTGTGGTTAAGTGAGGACATATTTAATGATCGCACCGGTCAGGAATGGACTTGTTGATTCCAACGGCTGTTGTTAAGTGAGGACTACGTTAATCAGGATGTCATCAGCGTGGTTTGCCACAGTATTTCTTGCCTTTTTTCTTACAGGTAGTCCTCAATTTACGACAGTTCATTTAGTCGCCATTCAACAGGACTGAAAAAAGGTTATTTATGACTCTTTTTCACACAACCATTGCACCATCCCCTATGGTCACATGATCAAAATTCAGATGCTTGGCAAAATACTCCTATTTATGACGGTTCAAGTGTCCTGGAGTCATGTGCTTCTCTTTGGTGACCTTTTGACCAGCAAATTCAATAGGGAAGCCAGATTCCCCTATTAACAACCGTGTGACTAATTTAACAACGGCAATGATTCACTTAACAACTGTGACAAGAAAAGTTGTAGAATGGAGTCAAACTCACTTAACAGATGTCTCACTTAGCCAGTGAAAGTTTGGGCTCAATGGTTGTAAGTTGACTATCTGTATTTAGATAAAGTATCAGAGACATTAGAGGTCTTCTAGTCCAACCCCTCCTGCTCAAGGCAGGAGATCCTATATCAGTGATGGTGAATCTTTTCGGCACCAAGTGCCCAAACTGCATTCTTGTGAATGTGCTGGAGAACTAGAAATCCAAAGACCAGCTGGCTGGCGCATACATGCATGTATTTTGTGAATTTTTGGGACCATTTTCAGTTGTTTTTGTGGCCAAAAATGGCCTAAGAAATGGCCCAAGAAAATAGCCTGGAAAATGGCCCCCAAAATGGCCTGTTTTTTGGCCATTTTCAGGCCATTTTTGGGGGGCGTTTTCAGGCTGTTGTTTCCGAAAAATGGTCTGAAAAGGCCCCCCAAAACAGCCCAAAAATGGCCTGAGAACGGCCCTCCAAAATGACCTGTTTTTTGGCCATTTTTTGCTTGTCTTTCGGGCCTGTTTCAGGTCATTTTCTGGCACTCCGGCACC
This sequence comes from Ahaetulla prasina, assembly GCF_028640845.1. Taxonomy (NCBI): domain Eukaryota; kingdom Metazoa; phylum Chordata; class Lepidosauria; order Squamata; family Colubridae; genus Ahaetulla; species Ahaetulla prasina. Next base: position 10,494,110 of record NC_080540.1, read on the forward strand.
TGCGAAGACCAGCTGGAGGTCTCCGGAAACCAGAAGAGCAGCTGGCAACAGCGCATGTGCCCATAGAGAGGGCTCTGAGTGGCACCTCTGGCACGCTCACGGCCCTATATCATTTCAGACAACAGACTGTCCAGTCTCTTCTTGAAAGCCTCCAGTCGATTTCCGTGGGCACACCTGGTCCTTTCATCTTGCGGAAGCTCTTGGGATCATTTCATCAATTAATACCCCACCTTGCTCTAAAGTTAGATCAAAAAGTGAGAGTGTACTGTAAGATGTAATCATGGCCCTGCCCCCAGAGAATGAAAAGAGGCAGGATATTATATTTCCCCAAAGGAGACATGGAGAAAAAAATCTTACCAAAGGCAGAAAGCAGCCCAAAAATGGCCTGAGAACGGCCCCCCAAAATGACCTGTAAAAAGGCCTGTTTTGTGGCCATTTTTGCCTGTCTTTCGGGCCTGTTTCAGGTCATTTTCTGGCACTCCGGTACCTGCGAAGACCAGCTGGAGGGCTCCGGAAACCAGAAGAGCAGCTGGCAACAACGCATGTGCCCATAGAGAGGGCTCTGAGTGGCACCTCTGGCACGTTCACGGCCCTATATCATTTCAGACAACAGACTGTCCAGTCTCTTCTTGAAAGCCTCCAGTCGATTTCCGTGGGCACACCTGGTCCTTTCATCTTGCGGAAGCTCTTGGGATCATTTCATCAATTAATACCCCACCTTGCTCTAAAGTTAGATCAAAATGGGAGAGTGTACTGTAAGATGTAATCATGGCCCTTCCCCCAGAAAATGAAAAGAGGCAGAATATTATATTTCCCCAAAGGAGACATGGAGAAAAAAAATCTTACCAAAGGCAGAAAGCAGCCCCAACAGCTTCCAGCACATGCCTGAAGTCTTTAGAGATGGAGATTTTGTGCCCATTAAGAAATCCAGGCCAGCCTATTCACACAAAAAACACACCTTCAGCTCCAGTTGATGGGTTTAAAATTTGCATTCCCCCACCCAAATTATGAGGACAAGATGTGACCTTTTCGGGCATAATAGGATTAACCCACCAGGATTGAAATAGCAAAAGACACAAAACCTCTTCATTGCACAATCCCGAGTCCAAAGTCACAGAAACCTATAAAGATCCATCCACTCATTCAGCCATTTTGTCAGCTTTCCCAGAACTCCATGCTGTTGTTGGTTCTGCTCATCAACAAACGGAATCCTTTTCGATTGGCCTCCATTTTATTTCCAGCTTCTTTCTCCTGGCTGGGAACCGGACCAGATTTTTCTTCCAACAGTACCCACATATATACATATACGTATTATCTCTCTCCAGGAGCTACAGCTATAAAATAGAATAGAATAGAATAGAATAGAATAGAATTTTTATTGGCCAAGTGTGATTGGACACACAAAGAATTTGTCTTGGTACATATGCTCTCAGTGTACATAAAATATATACATTGTATATTGTATTATCTGTTTTATTTTTGCCTGTACACCGCCCTGAGTCCTTCCGGAGAAGGGCGGTATAAAAATCAAATAAATAAATAAATAAATAAATAAAAGAAAAGATACCTTCATCAAGGTACAACACTTACAACACTTAATGATAGTCATAGGCTACAAATAAACAATCAGGAAACATTATCAATATAAATGATAAGGATATATTTGATGATACATAATTTCACCAGCAAAAAAGGTGAATCTGCTTGTATTTTGGGCGCAACATTGAAAAATGAAAACCCTTAGAACGGGAGAAAGCTAGGAAATGGATCTTCCTACTCAGAACAAGGCATTCCCCAGAGGAATGGCCATTCCCCGTGGCCAAAATCAGAAGGCATCCAAGTGCTCCTTTGCAGACTTAAGAAATTTTGTGAAAACGCTTTTGCAGCAGCTGCGCCTATTGACACAAGGGGTTAGACAAGGCGCTACCAGATTCCTCCTGACATGGTTTTATCAGGTTAGATGTTAAAGTGTAGGAAGTTAGCACCCACCCCTCTCCTAGAAGAATGAGATATTTTGGGAAATATTAAAAAGGCAGAATATCTTTCTCTGGATGAGAAATGGAGAAACATGTTCCCACCTTCCTGCCTCCCCCACTACCTTTGTCAATGGGCCAGAGGCAGAAACCCAATTCCACCCCTCCACCTTTGCCAATGGACCATCATCTGCAACACAATAGGACCTGTCGTGTCCCACTCCTCCGCTGATGGGAAATCCGAATCAGGCGTGCCTCTGCAGCTCTGCCAAAGTCCTAGCAAAGTTCTCAAGGCAGGCAGGAGACCAGGAACTGACTTCAGCAAGATAAAGTAGACTTTGCCTGACTCAGAGACTGCCAGAAAGCAGATCCTTTATATAGGCCATGTGGGGTGTGGCTCCATGACTCAGCACTTATCCAGGCCTGCCCCTCCCTTCCTTCTGTTGATGCGCCTATCAATTCTCCTGAAGCGAGGGTCACTCCAATCTCCAGCTGTTGGTAATTGACCTTCCTCAGGCTCACATACTGTGGGGGAGGGGGAGGGATCTAGTTGCTCCGTTTGCCTGGGCATGGAGCCAGGGCTGGGGGCTGGAAGCACTTCTTCTTCCTCAACCTGTCTGGGCATGGAGCCAGGGCTGGGTCCTGGAGGCATGCTAGGACATTCCTCAGCGTTCGGAAGAAGATAAAACGGGCCCAGCCTCGGGGAAAGCGAACGAGACACAACAGGACCCAACTACAAACAGAATCTCACCACATGGCACCTGGAAAGGTTATATCAGCCAGCAAGGCTAGCTAAGACCCCCACCCCCTGGGAGTCTGACAACCAGTTGGGGTACTCTTCCTCTGCCCCAGGAAGTTCAAAGTTCAGAGACGGCATAAAGCCAGGGCACACTCAGCATCTCGGCCCATTTTTGTGTTCAGAAACTGAAACCATGTGACAGCTAACATCAAAAACATCATCAAAAAAAGACAACAAAGAATGTTCTTTCTGCGCCAACTCAGTAAGCTCAAACTGCCCAAGGAGCTGCTGATTCAGTTCTACAGAGGAATTATTGAGTCTGTCATTTCCACCTCTATAACTGTCTGGTTCGGTTTTGCAACCCAACAAGAAAGACAGAGACTTCAGAGGATAATTAGAACTGCAGAAAAAATAATTGCTACCAACCTGCCTTCCATTGAGGACCTGTATACTGCACGAATCAAGAAGAGGGCCGTGAAAATATTTACAGATCCCTCACATCCAGGACATAAACTGTTTCAACTCCTACCCTCAAAACGACACTATAGAACATTGCACACCAGAACAACTAGACACAAGAACAGTTTTTTCCCAAAGGCCATCACTCTGCTAAACAAATAATTCCCTCAACACTGTCACACTATTTACTAAATCTGCACTACTATTAATCTTCTCATCGTTCCCATCACCAATCTCTTTCCACTTATGACTGTATGACTGTAACTTTGTTCCTGGCAATCCTTATGATTTATATTGATATATTGACCATCATTTGTGTTGTAAATGTTGTACCTTGATAACGTATCTTTTCTTTTATGCACACTGAGAGCATATGCACCAAGACAAATTCCTTGTGTGTCCAATCACACTTGGCCAATAAAAAATTCTGTTCTATTCTATTCTATTCTATTCTATTCTATTCTATTCTATTCTATTCTATTCTATTCTATTCTATTCTATTCTATTCTTCTTCTTTTTCTCCCACTCTTCCTCCTCCTCCTTTTGATTGTTTCCTGATTGCTTATTTGTACCCTATGATTATCATTAAGTGTTGTACCTTATAATTCTTGATGAAGGTATCTTTTATTTTATGGACACTGAGAGCATATGCACCAAGACAAATTCCCTGTGTGTCCAATCACACTTGGCCAATAAAAAAATCTATTCTATTCTATTCTATTCTATTCTATTCTATTCTATTCTATTCTATTCTATTCTATTCTATTCTATTCTATTCTATTCTATTCTCCTCCTCCTTCTTCTTTTGATTGATTGCTTCCTGATCGCTTAATTGTAGCCTATGACTATCATTAAGTGTTGTACCCTGTTGTACCAGAAATGTTCTTTCTGCGCCAACTCAGTAAGCTCAAACTGCCCAAGGAGCTGCTGATCCAATTCTACAGAGGAATTATTGAGTCTGTCATTTGCACCTCTATAACTGTCTGGTTCGGTTCTGCAACCCAACAAGAAAAACACAGACTTCAGAGGATAATTAGAACTGCAGAAAAAATAATTGCTATCAACCTGCCTTCCACTGAAGACCTGTATACTGAACGAATCAAGAAGAGGGCTGTGAAAATATTTACAGATCCACACATCCAGGACATAAACTGTTTCAACTCCTACCCTCAAAATGACGCTATAGAGCACTGCACACCAGAACAACTAGACACAAGAACAGTTTTTTCCCGAAGGCCATCACTCTGCTAAACAAATAATTCCCTCAACACTGTCAGACTATTTACTAAATCTGCACTACTATTAATCTTCTCATCGTTCCTATCACCAATCTCTTTCCACTTATGACTGTATGACTGTAACTTTATTCCTGGCAATCCTTATGATTTATATTGATATATTGACCATCATTTGTGTTGTAAATGTTGTACCTTGATGAACGTATCTTTTCTTTTATGCACACTGAGAGCATATGCACCAAGACAAATTCCTTGTGTGTCCAATCACACTTGGCCAATAAAAAATTCTGTTCTATTCTATTCTATTCTATTCTATTCTATTCTATTCTATTCTTCTTCTTTTTCTCCCACTCTTCCTCCTCCTCCTTTTGATTGTTTCCTGATTGCTTATTTGTACCCTATGATTATCATTAAGTGTTGTACCTTATAATTCTTGATGAAGGTATCTTTTATTTTATGCACACTGAGAGCATATGCACCAAGACAAATTCCTTGTGTGTCCAATCACACTTGGCCAATAAAATTCTATTCTATTCTATTCTATTCTATTCTATTCTATTCTATTCTATTCTATTCTATTCTATTCTATTCTATTCTATTCTATTCTATTCTTCTTCTTTTGATTGATTGCTTCCTGATCGCTTAATTGTAGCCTATGACTATCATTAAGTGTTGTACCCTGTTGTACCAGAAATGTTCTTTCTGCGCCAACTCAGTAAGCTCAAACTGCCCAAGGAGCTGCTGATCCAATTCTACAGAGGAATTATTGAGTCTGTCATTTGCACCTCTATAACTGTCTGGTTCGGTTCTGCAACCCAACAAGAAAGACACAGACTTCAGAGGATAATTAGAACTGCAGAAAAAACAATTGCTACCAACCTGCCTTCCATCGAGGACCTGTATACTGCACGAATCAGAAAGAGGGCCATGAAAATATTTACAAATCCCTCACATCCAGGACATAAACTGTTTCAACTCCTACCCTCAAAACGACACTGCAGAACATTGCACACCAGAACAACTAGACACAAGAACAGTTTTTTCCCGAAGGCCATCACTCTGCTAAACAAATAATCCCCTCAACACTGTCAGACTATTTACTGAATCTGCACTACTATTAATCTTCTCATCGTTCCCATCACCAATCTCTTTCCACTTATGACTGTATGACTGTAACTTTGTTCCTGGCAATCCTTATGATTTATATTGATATATTGACCATCATTTGTGTTGTAAATGTTGTACCTTGATGAACGTATCTTTTCTTTTATGTACACTGAGAGCATATGCACCAAGACAAATTCCTTGTGTGTCCAATCACACTTGGCCAATAAAAATTCTGTTCTATTCTATTCTATTCTATTCTATTCTATTCTATTCTATTCTATTCTATTCTATTCTATTCTATTCTATTCTATTCTTCTTCTTTTTCTCCCACTCTTCCTCCTCCTCCTTTTGATTGTTTCCTGATTGCTTATTTGTACCCTATGATTATCATTAAGTGTTGTACCTTATAATTCTTGATGAAGGTATCTTTTATTTTATGGACACTGAGAGCATATGCACCAAGACAAATTCCCTGTGTGTCCAATCACACTTGGCCAATAAAAAAATCTATTCTATTCTATTCTATTCTATTCTATTCTATTCTATTCTATTCTATTCTATTCTATTCTATTCTATTCTATTCTATTCTATTCTCCTCCTCCTTCTTCTTTTGATTGATTGCTTCCTGATCGCTTAATTGTAGCCTATGACTATCATTAAGTGTTGTACCCTGTTGTACCAGAAATGTTCTTTCTGCGCCAACTCAGTAAGCTCAAACTGCCCAAGGAGCTGCTGATCCAATTCTACAGAGGAATTATTGAGTCTGTCATTTGCACCTCTATAACTGTCTGGTTCGGTTCTGCAACCCAACAAGAAAAACACAGACTTCAGAGGATAATTAGAACTGCAGAAAAAATAATTGCTACCAACCTGCCTTCCATTGAGGACCTGTATACTGCACAAATCAAGAAGAGGGCCGTGAAAATATTTGCAGATCCCTCGCATCCTGGACATAAACTGTTTCAACTCCTACCCTCAAAACGACGCTATAGAGCACTGCACACCAGAACAACTAGACACAAGAACAGTTTTTTCCCGAAGGCCATCACTCTGCTAAACAAATAATTCCCTCAACACTGTCAGACTATTTACTGAATCTGCACTACTATTAATCGTTTCATAGTTCCCATCACCAATCTCTTTCCACTTATGACTGTATGACTATAACTTGTTGCTGACAATCCTTATGATTTATATTGATATATTGACCATCAATTGTGTTGTAAATGTTGTACCTTGATGAACGTATCTTTTCTTTTATGTACACTGAGAGCATATGCACCAAGACAAATTCCTTGTGTGTCCAATCACACTTGGCCAATAAAATTCTATTCTATTCTATTCTATTCTATTCTTATAATTCTTGATGAAGGTATCTTTTCTTTTATGTACACTGAGAGCATATGCACCAAAGACAAATTCCTTGTGTGTCCAATCACACTTGGCCAATAAAAAAAATTCTATATAAAAAAAAATTCTATTAAACCATCTTTCCAAGCAGTCTCCATGTTTTCAGTGTCTTTTTCCCCATTTGGAACTAAATCCAGATGGACATTTCTTCCAACAAAAGAAAAGGCAAAATTCCCCAGCTAAAAAAACCTTGCTTTCTTGCTTGCTTTCCATCCTTTGGCTTTTTTTTTTAACAGAGTTGCAGATCAAATAGTCCAGGGGTTTAAGTCTTCAAAGCTGGCTAGGGAATTCTGGAAGTTGAAGTCCACCAGGCTTAAAGTTCCCAAGGTTGGAGACCCCCGATCTAGTCCAATCTCCTGCCCAAGCAGGAGATTCTACATCTTCCTCTACCTAGGATCGAACTCCCAGCAAAAGGGTTAAAACGCAGAGAGCTTTCCTCTTGCGCCCAGAAAGGAGGCAGGAAAGGGGGCTGGGAGCTGAATTTCAGGGACCTCCCGTTCCTTCCCCAGGCTATGCTGCGGAGATCCTCTCGCGGGGCGGGGCAACATGTGGGCTACGATGCTGCAAGAGAAGGATTGGACCAGGAGCGCAGGGGGCGGGCGGGGCAAACAAAAGGTGGTGGTGGGGAATTCTCTAGGAGTGTCCAAACTTGGCAACTTGAAGACTTGTGGACTTCAGCTCCCAGAATTCCTTAGCCAGCTTTGGTGGCTGAGCTTTGGTGGCTGAGGAATTCTGGGAGTTGAAGTCCACAGGTCTTAAAGTTGCCAAGTTTGGACACCCCTGCTCTACGAGAAGAGGCGACTCCTTAACGCAGGGATAGGGAACGATAGGCCCCTCCCCACTTTATAACTTGTGGACTTCAGCTCCCAGAATTCCTGAGCCAGCATGGAAGCATTGAAGACTGCGGCTTCGGAGAGCAGACCAAGGGATCAAGTGTAGAAGAACACGCTTATCACTCCACCTCTCCCCACTGAAACTGGACGTAATAAAGAAATCTTGCACTTCTGATTGTGCTTTATCTTCTCTCCATCCACCCCCTACCCTTCTTCTATTTTTGTGAATGAACGTAGTGTGTATCTGAGCCTCTTCTGTGTAACAGTACCTTCTGTACTATTGACCTCACCCCATTCCTAAGAGATCCGTAAGGGGCGTGCATAAGAGCACAAACGTGCCTTGCCTACCGTTCCTGTCCTATTGATTCCTGTCATTATATCCAGTTAATATAGTTATTACATACTTATGCTTATATATATGCTTATATATTATATAGTTATTTTCATGCTTATGCTTATATATACTGTTGTGACAAAATAAATAAATAAATAAATAAATAAATAAATAAATAATTAAATAAATAAATAAATAAATAAATAAATAAATAAATAACCGAGTTGGAAGGGACCTTGGAATTCATCTACTCCAACCCCTCTCCCCCGCTCATTCAGGAGACTTGTACTAGGGATTCGAACTGCCGAGCTTTCTGATCGGCAAGCTCAGTGTCTTAGCCACTGAGCCACCTAGATATGTGTGCTGCAGACATGGGAGATGTTCCCCTCCCCCACACCTCTTTAGTAATGGAGTTTCCCAAGGCATTTTCTTTAGTCTGTGCTACATAGGAAAAGGGTGGGTGACACTCTACCACTGACCTCACCCCATTCCTAAGAGGACTATAAGGGGCGTGCATAAGAGCACAAAAGTGCCTACCGTTTCGATCCTATTGTTTCCTTTCATTATATCAAATTAATATGTTTTGGTTGCCACGATGTAAAAAAAGATGTTAAGACTCTAGAAAGAGTGCAGAGAAGAGCAACAAAGATGATTAGGGGGCTGGAGGCTAAAACATAGAAGAATGGTTGCAGGAACTGGGTATGTCTAGTTTAATAAAAAGAAGGACCAGGGGAGACATGATAGCAGTGTTCCAATATCTCAGGGGTTGCCACAAAGAAGAGGGAGTCGGGCTGTTCTCCAAAGCACCTGAGGGTAGAACAAGAAGCAATGGGTGGAAACTGATCAAGGAAAGAAGCAACTTAGAACTAAGGAGAAATTTCCTGACAGTTAGAACAATTAATAAGTGGAACGACTTGCCTGCAGAAGTTGTGAATGCTCCAACACTGGAAATTTTTAAGAAAATGTTGGATAACCATCTGACTGAGATGGTGTAGGGTTTCCTGCCTGGGCAGGGGGTTGGACTAGAAGGCCTCCAAGGTCCCTTCCAATTCTGTTGTTATATTATATTATATTATATTAATACAATTATTACATACTTTTGCTCATATATATGCTTATATGATATTTTGTTGATTTATGTTGATGCTTGCGTATACTGTTGTGACACAAAAACAACAACCCAGTGCTGGGCTCAAAGCAGGGAGATACAGTTTGTGTTCTCCACTCAGTCATGCAAAGTCCCCGGTGATTATCCACACACAGATCATAGAGTTATATTCACTAGCAACCGTCTGAGCTGCCCCTGCACTCAAATACTTGTATAGAGTGCTTAAAGCCTTGTAAGTAAACTTTGACAAGCTGAATTGGGCCTGAGTGGGCACTGGGGGAAGAATCAGAAAAGGAATTTTTGGACCAGTGGGTCAAGGTGTTTACATTCCCTGACCATATCTCTCACAGAGAGCATTGGTGCCCTGCTGACTTTCTATGCAGGGATCAATAATGTTTCCCAAATGGGATTATCAAAAATATTCCAACATCATGCTGTACTCTATAGGGTTCCTATCTATTTCTATATCTTTCTAATGTAGTGGGCCAACAGTATATAACTGTGATGGAAAATCTATGGCATGCACACAGCACCCTTTCTGTGGGCATGTGAGCCATTGCCTCAGCTCCGCTGCGCATGTGTGTGTGCTTCCTGCCGGCCAACTGGGTCTTCAGGTCTCTTCCGTGCATGTGTGTGGGGAAGGGGTGCATGCAGAGGTGCGTGTGCATATGCGGGGGGTGGGGCACATGTGGGGGGCCACGTGTCCATGTGCAGGGGGCATGCAGGGGGCTGCACTCGGATGCCTGGGGCATGAGGCATGGGGAGCATATAGGGGGCTCTGCGCGCGCAACCCAACAAAAAAGACACAGACTTCAGAGGATAATTAGAACTGCAGAAAAAATAATTGCTACCAACCTGCCTTCCATTGAGGACCTGTATACTGCACGAATCAAGAAGAGGGCCATGAAAATATTTACAGATCCCTCACATCCAGGACATAAACTGTTTCAACTCCTACCCTCAAAACGACGCTATAGAGCACTGCACACCAGAACAACTAGACACAAGAACAGTTTTTTCCCGAAGGCCATCACTCTGCTAAACAAATAATTCCCTCAACGCTGTCAAACTATTTACTAAATCTGCACTACTATTAATCTTCTCATCGTTCCCATCACCAATCTCTTTCCACTTATGACTGTATGACTGTAACTTTGTTGCTGGCAATCCTTATGATTTATATTGATATATTGACCATCAATTGTGTTGCAAATGTTGTACCTTGATGAACGTATCTTTTCTTTTATGTGCACTGAGAGCATATGCACCAAGACAAATTCCTTGTGTTTCCAATCACACTTGGCCAGTAGAAAATTCTATTCTATTCTATTCTATGAGTGGGGGGCAGGAGGCATGCATGGGGGCTGTGCATGCATTGCATTTTGGGGTTCAGGTGCATGCACATACATTCAAACACGCACGAATGTGCTTAGGAAACTCAGTCTGGGAAAAAGTTACCCATCACTGGTATGTAAGCTGTGGTTCTCCTTTAGGTCAGGGCTGCTCAAAAAGCTGCCAATGCTTTGCTGGAATCCAGTGTGCAGTGATTGTTTGCATGCTTAATAGATGTTGATTCTTGCAAGTGATTTGGCAGGTTTTGGCCCCAATATTGTCCTCCTTTACACTTCTTCCTTTTCTCTGTCTTCCTCCCCCTTTGACTGCCAGGTTGCTCTCGCTGAGATGTTTGCGATATTCACAGCGCTGTGTGAGTGAGATAAGAGAAACACGCTGAAGGAAATGACAGTCCGTATGTTGCTGTCAAGAAACCAGCAATGATTAATCCTTTAAATCAGGGGTCTCCAATCTTGGTCACTTTAAGCCTGGCGGACTTCAACTCCCAGAAAGTTGGGAAAGTCTGGGAGTTGAAGTCCTCCAGGCTTAAAGTGGCCAAGGTTGGAGACCCCTGATTTAAATCACCAGGCATTGACTGCCATTCCAAAGAGACTTGGGTTCACTTTTTCCGCAGCATAATTGCTGTCCTTCTAACTTGGTGTTCTGGGGGGCTCTTACCATCAACAGTGTTTCCTCAGAGAAGTCACAGAGGAAGACAATTTTTGACTCCCCTACAAGGGGCTTGGTGTGCCCCTGCCAACCAGAGGTGGGTTTCAGCAGGTTCTGACCACTTCCGGAGAACCGGTAGTGGAAATTTTGAGTTCGGAGAACCAGTAGTAAAAATTCTGATTGGCCCCATCCTCATCTATTCTCTGCCTCCCGAGTCCCAGCTGACCAGGAGGAAATGGGGATTTTGCAGTATCCTTCCCCTGCCATACCTATCAAACCATGCCATGCCCACCAAGCCACACCCACAGAACCGGTAGTAAAAAAATTTGAAACCCACCACTGCTACCAACTGGTATGTGTGCGCTCCTGTTGTATAGGGTATGAGATGTTACTTATTTCAATCTGAGCTTCAAAGTTTGATTCTGAGGAAACGGACTGTTCCTGCGATTGGGAACTTACAGCTTTTGAACTCATCCTGTAGACCAGGGGTGTCAAACTCACGTGGTCACGGCAGCATCCTGTGACATATTGGGACTTTTCCCCCCTTCACTAAACAGGGCGTGGGTGTGGCCAGCGCGTAATGCATCCGGCCCGTGGGCCAGCCCTGCTGTATACCATCCCCTCTGACTCTTAGGTTGGCTTTATTTAATTTTATCTTATATTTTTATATAGCCTTGTAAGAGATTCAGAGAATTTGGGATCATTGCAAAGGTTTCCAACTCCCAATCATAATGAGACACGATAAAGATGTGCACTAAAATATGACACCAAGGAAAGAAAGGAAAATTGATTAAATATAATTTTACTATTTTGAAAGTTTAGAAATTTTGCACATTAAATTCAAAGTCATTTGAAGGTTGAGACTCAGGCCAAGAGAGCCTCTTGGTTCCTCCAGACGCCAGTCCTGATCTGCTCCTGGTCCTTCTGCAAAGGGATCATCACATGCAATGTGACCCACTAAAAAAATTGTAACCTCTTTTTGAACTGTGTTACAGAAATGAACAAATGTGGAATTCTTTAGTGTCTTCCAATCCCAGCAAAATCATGATCATTCATCTGCATTGTTAAAATGTCACTTTTGCCACTACAAAAAAAAAAAAGTTCCTCTCTTTATTTGAATGAATTTTTGAAAAAAATTAAGGGGCCCTGGGAGAAAAGTGAAAGAACAGGAAATTCTTTTTTTCAGGGAACATGCTTGTCCCAATGGTTACAAAAATGCTGACACCTGCCTTTATTTGTCTTTCTCAAAAGCTATTCATGATTCTTACGCAATTCTCTTTTAGCAATGAAACATCTACTGTACAATTTTTTTCTCACATTTCCCCAAGCGGGGGGGGGGGGGGGGCAACCACAAAAGTATCAGCCCCTTGGTTCTGCTCTCACCCACCAGCCACCAAAGACTAACATGGAGGCACTTGCAAGCAAAGATCACAGCAGGAGTTGCAAATAAACCCGGAGTTCTTACGCTGAAAACCACAATCCCTTTTCTCCTCAACTCAATATTCCTACAGCTCTTCTCCATTAAAGTCACCTGCAGGGCAGAACAGCCTTTATATCCGAAATTTTACACTGGTTTTGTCACTGCCCCAAATTCCCCCAAGATATTTAATATTCATGTGGTTCGACTTAGGTACCTCATTCTTGCCATAATTTGATCAGACATGCTTGGTACAATGAATTCCTGGAAGAGTTAGAAAAAGGTGAACTTTGAAACTGCTCTGCTTCTTCTCTGGCTTTCTCATTAAATGAGGAGCCACAATCTCTAACTATAATCTGTGTTTCAGTGTTCCTACCCTGAAGAAATGCTGGTTGGAAAATTCTGTGGCTCAAAACCTCAAGGACACTCAGGTAGAAGAACCCTGGGACTCTGCAAGTGACATTCATGTAATCTATCATGATAAGAATGAAAAGAACGCCCCTAATTTTTTTTTTTTGCAGAATTGTACAATTTCTGCAAAAATAAATATCCAGCAACTTCTGCTCCTAACGGCCAGGTAGCCATTATCAAATTTCTCCCCTCCTTCACGTATAATACTATGACATATTTAACTAAAAAGAATCAGGCCAGAAAGTAAATAGTCAATTTCTCAGCTGGACATAGAAAGGAAATTCATGTTGTGTCTGCGGGCCCCGAGCTGGGCTTCCTGGCAGAGTGACTCGGAGAGTGAGGGGGAAGAACCGACAGGGCTTCCCTCTGCAGAACCTTCCTCTCTGGCTCTGCTCCAGATTCCAGAGGCAGGCCAGGTGGAGAAGGAGAAGCTGACACGGCCTCTTTTCCCTGACCCCTCCTTCCCCCTGGCAATGCCCCAAGAGCCAGCTGAGGAGGATCAACTGTGGCTAGATGCAAGGCGTGCACAGGAAAAGAAAGGAAGGGGCCAGCCCAGGGAGTGCTGAGTCACGGAGCCACACCCCACAGGGTATAAAAGTGGGTGGAGCTGCCTTTGGGCTCCGTGACGGACAAAAACTGACTTTTGGAAACTTCGGCTGCTTTATTGCGAGACTCAGGAATTAGCTTTTCTTCTGAACTCTGGGTTGCTCCAGCAACAGACCGCAGTAGCACTGAAAAGATAAGGAGGACTTGGTAGGCAATCGCAGGTTCGTTGTCAGAGCTGATATCTGTAGCAAGAATAAATTGCTGGCAAATACAGTCAACTCATGTGTCTTCTGGGAGGTGGTTGAGGGGGGCAGAACAATTCAAGCCTTCTCTACATTCATCACTTTTGGCCTCATGTGGATTTTCTTGTGTGCAATAAGGGTGGAATGTTTCCGGAAGCACTGTCCACAGTCAGGGCACTTAAATGGTTTCTCCCCTGTGTGTATACGCACATGATTTATAAGGTTAGACCTAGTACTGAAATCTTTCCCACAGTCTGGACACTCATATGGTTTCTCTCCTGTGTGAGTCCTCTGATGTATCACCAGCTCAGAATTCCGAAGGAAACATTTCCAACAATCTGGACACTCATAGAGTTTTTTCCCTGTGTGAATCTTCTGGTGTATCACCAGGTGGGAATTCAGACAGAAACCTTCTCCACAATCTGGGCATTCATATACTTTGTCTGCTGTGTGACTCCTCTGATGTCTCACCAGGCTGGAATTCTGACTAAAACATTTTCCACAGTCTAGACACTCATAAGGTTTCTCTCCTGAGTGAGTTCTCTGATGTATCAGCAAGGAGGAATTTTGACTGAAACCTTTCCCACACTCCAGACACTTATACGGTTTCTCTCCTGTGTGAATCTTCTGGTGTATTAGCAGGTAAGAATTCCGACTGAAACTTTTCCCACAAATCAGGCACTCATATGGTTTCTCTCCTGTGTGTGTTGCATGGTGTCTCACCAGGTCGGAATTCCGAATGAAACTTTTTTCACAATCTGGACACTCATACGGTTTCTCTCCTGTGTGAGTCCGCTGGTGTACCACCAAATGCGAATTCCAATTGAAACTTTTCCCACAATCTGGACAAACATATGGTTTCACTCCTGTGTGAGTCCGCTGATGTACCACCAAGTGTGAATTCCAATTGAAATTTTTCCCACAAACTGGGCACTCATATGGTTTCTCTCCTGTGTGATTCCTCTGATGTATTACTAGGTCAAAATTCTGACTGAAACATTTTCCACAATCCAAACACTCATATGGTTTCTCTCCTGTGTGTGTCCTCTCGTGTATCACCAGGTCGCAATTCCGAATGAAACATTTCGAACAATCTGGACACTCGTATGGTTTCTCACCTGTGTGAATCTTCTGGTGTATCACCAGGTGGGAATTCTGACGGAAACCTTTCCCACATTCTGGACATTCATATGGTTTGTCTCCTGTATGTGTCCACTGGTGTATCATCAGGCTGGAATTCTGGCTAAAAGTTTTCCCACAAACTGGACACTCATACATGGTATATTATCAACTGTGATTTACTATCCATGCTTTCCCTATCTATGGTATTTTTCCACCATTGACATTGTTCTCAAGAAGTTAAAAATTCTTTGGATCTCTCGATGGATGGAGTTTTGACTCAAGTTATTGTTTCCTTCCACACAGGTGAGGCCTGCAGTGCTCTCTGCCCTACATGGCTATCCAAGTGATTTTTTTTCCTTCCCACTGATGTCCCATGTTTTTTGAATTTGGAAACTAGTGAAGAAAGTCTCTGGTTTTCTGGAGCAAATAGAAATTATTTTGATTGTTGGCTTCATTTGCTTTCCTTTCCAATGCTGCTTGTTATTCTCAGTTGTCCAGAATGCTCTGATTGGCATTCTCTTTGTCTATAAGAGTCACATAAGAGGGTTAGTTTAATTATGGTTTATAAAATAGTTAGTCAATATAATAAAAACAAAAAAATCATAAATTACAATTAAGCAGCAAACATTACAAAATGTTAATAAAACCCTTTACATTTCTTAAGGTTCATTTTCTGTCTGTAAGTTTAGTGAGACCCAATGTTCAAATATCCACTGAGTCATGAGATTCATTTGTTGACTAGGGTCAGTCACACATTTCTAGACATGCAAATGGTTTCTCTCAAAATATATTTGGTCTAATTTTAGAAAGGCTTTAAGCCCTCCAATGACATCACAACGTACATTGCCCTCACGTAGTGACCACCACAACTACTGACAGGCAACTTCTAAACCAGGGGTCACCAACCTTTCGGACCTCAGGGACCACTAAATTCACAATTTTAAATCCCACGGACCACTAATATGATCTGCCTAATGACTGGGTGGGCGTGGCTAGATGGTCATGTGACTGGGTGGGCGTGGCCATCTCAATGTCACTCACATCGAAGGCGGCCTCCCCGGCCTCTACACACCCCACCCCTGCCAGCCACTCCTAGCCTCCCTGCCCGGGCTCCTTAGGGCCCCAACAGTTGTTGGAGCTAAGCAGCCACCACGAGAAAGAGTTGGCAAAACAGCTGGTTCAGTTCAAACTGGATCTGACCGAGAAGGAGGCTCAGCAGAAGCACCTCACTGAGGACTATGAGCATAGGCTTTCCAAGCAGAGGGAAGACCTCCAGGAGGGTAAGATGAGGTACCGGCACCTGGAGGCTCAGTGGGCTGAGAAAGTCAGCTAGTTCCAGGCCATGAGGCAGTCCCACTGAAACAAGCCCTCCAGCTCTTCACCATCAGCAGCACTTTCCTCCAGCCTTCGCCCAACCCACCGCACCAGGAGGCTGAAGCAGAGCCCAAGTCGCAATTTCTGCCCCCTTCCGACCTGCACAAAGAGACACCGAAGGGGAAGACCCTCTGCAGCAACACAAATGTTCATTGCACGTATCCGGCCCAGAGTCCGTAGTTTGAGGACTATAAAAAATGGAAATATTTTTTCTGTGGACCACCAAAATTTTCTCATGGACCACCAGTGGTCCACGGACCACCAGTTGGTGACCACTGTTCGGTCATTAAGCATGTGCGCGGTCATTAAGCATGATGTCACATGGCAGTGCCAATTTACATCAGTTCTAGCTGTGATCGTTAAACAAATCACCGTGGTTACGTGCAAGGTAACAATGACTTGCAACTTTCTGTCACTTTCCCGATTGGCCTTTGTTTGTAGGAAGCCGACTGTGAAGGTCCCAATTGTGGCGGTTCCATGACTGTGGGACACCACAACTCTTGCAAGCCGCTGCCAGCACCCAAATAACTGCAACGGCCACAACCTTTGAGGACGACTTGTAAATCTCCTTGTTGAGCTCCGTTGTTATCTCTGAAGCAGGGGTCTCCAACCTTGGTCCCTTTAAAGCAAAGCTGGCTGAGGAACTCTGGGAGTTGCAGTCCACAAGTCTTAAAGGAACCAAGGTTGGAGACCCCTGCTCTGAAGGGTCACTGGGGGAAAAACCAACAGTAAACAGAAAAATCCAAATGGTGTTCAAAACCTATTTTTTAAAAAGTGCTGGGTTAAGCCCAGTGGTGGGATTCAAATAATTTAACAACTGGTTCTCTGCCCTAATGATTTCTTCCAACAACCAGTTCACCAAACTGCTCAGAAAGTTAATAACCGGTTCTCCCGAAGTGGTGCGAACTGGCTGAATCCCACCACTGGTTAAGCCCATCTGAACCTGGTGAATACACAGATGAGGCACCCCTGGGAAATCCAGTGTTTTGTTAGCTAGACATGAAAGTAAGAAACGAAAAAAAATATCCCAGAAAAAAAAAAAAAGTAGATCAGCCTCATATTGTTGCCAAGAAAACCAACCCCCGCCTAAAACCACCGGGAGTCAAACCTAACTTTCAAGGAGACTTTGCAAATCTTCCAACCCCCAGAAAATTGCAGGCGCCGCTTTTAAAGCGTGCAGCCCCAGTGGAGTAGAATTTATTTGATTTATAAAATATGCAGCAGCCTCGTTGCTTCTCTGCTTCTACACCGTGGAGGAAACCAAACAGCCCGACTTGCGCTTGATTTCTGCTCCGATTCTTCGACTCACCTTCCAGCAGCCGTTTCGACCCTGGGAAGAGCACGAAAGCCCCTCCCCCCTCCCGCCACCATACTCACATTGCTGAGCCGGAAGAAGACCTTCTACCCTCTTTCTCGTCTTCTCCGATGTCCTCTCTACCAAATTAATACTCTACGGTTCCCACGCCTTTCGGTTACCGATGCCGCCCCTGCGCTGACACAGTCAGCGAGCGTTGCTGACCTATACATCGCCCTCTAGCGACAGATAGTTTGTTTTGTATTTATATTGGATTTAAAAATTCTAATTTTTTTTTAAAAAAAAGGAATGCATCAATCAAAGAGTGGGGCGACTTTTATACAGTTTTGCGTGCACATCTTGTATTGCCAACCTTTTTACAATGTTTTGAAGTGTTTTCGAAACATTTGAAACGCCATCACTCTGCTGAACAAATAATTCCCTCAACACTGTCAAACTACTTACTAAGTCTGCATTACTATTAATCTTCTCATCGTTCCTATCACCCATTTCCTCCAGTGGTGGGTTTCAATTTTTTTTACTACCGGTTCTGTGGGTGTGGCTTGGTGGGTGTGACAGGGGAAGGATACTGTAAAATCTCCATTTCCATCCCACTCCAGGGGAAGGATACTGCAAAATCCCCATTCCCTCCTGATCAGCTGGGACTCTGGAGGGAGAGAATAGATGGGAGTGGGGCCAGTCAGAATTTTTAACTACCGGTTCTCCACACTACTCAAAATTTCCACTACCGGTTCTCCAGAACTGGTCAGAACCTGCTGAAACTCACCTCTGATCTCCTCCCACTGACTGTATGACTGTAACCTTGTTGCTGGTATTCGTAAGATTGACTGTTTCCCTATGACTATCATTAAGTGTTGTACCTTATGACTCTTGACGAATGTATCTTTTCATTTATGTACACTGAGAGCATATGCACCAAGACTTGTGTGTCCAATCACACTTGGCCAATGAAGACTTGTGTTTCCAATCACACTTGGCCAATAAAGACTTGTGTGTCCAATCACACTTGGTCAATAAAGACTTGTGTGTCCAATCACACTTGGCCAATAAAGCATTCTATTCTATTTCTCTTAACATATTTAGAAAGAGTCATTGGCTCTTTCTAAGCTGCCTTTCTCTTGGGTTTGCTGCATATGTGTCTCTCTGACTTAAGAAATACTTCTTTTTCAAGGGAATTTATAGATGTGCGTAACATTTAGCACTTAACAGACTTAAAATCTCCTCCAGGAGGAGATCTGGGCTTGTTGGGAACATCAGCTTTAATACATATACCCTAACCATACTATAAAAAAAGATGTTGAGACTCTAGAAAGAGTGCAGATAAGAGCAACCAAGATGATTAGGGGACTGGAGGCTAAAACATATGAAGAACGGTTGCAGGAACTGGGCATGGCTAGTCTAGTGAAGAGAAGGACCAGGGGAGACATGATAGCAGCCTTCCACTATTTGAGGGGGTGCCACAGAGAGGAGGGAAGTCAACCTAGTTTCCAAAGCACCTGAAGACCAGGCAAGGAATAATGGATGGAAACTGAACAAGGAGAGATTCATTTATTTTATTTATTATTTATTTATTTTGTCACAACAATATATGTAGGTATCATACAAAAAGATTATATAGTATATAAACACATATATGAGTAAATATAAGGAGGTATAAGCATATATATATATATATATATATGAAGAAGAAAAGAAAAACAATAGGACAGGAACGGTAGGCAGGTTTGTGCGCTTATGCACGCCCCTTATGGTCCTCTTAGGAATGGGGTGAGGTCAATAGTAGAAAGTTTTTGGTTAAAGCTTTTAGGATTATGAGAAGAGACCACAGAGTCAGGTAAAGTATTCCAAGCACTGATGATTCTGTTACAGAAGTCATATTTTCTGCAATCTAGATTAAAGCGGTTGACATTAAGTTTAAATCTATTGGTTGCTCTAGTATTATTGCAATTAAAGCTGAAGTAGTCTTTAACAGGAAGGACATTACAATAGATGATTCAACCTGGAAATAAGGTGAACTTTTTTGATAGTGGAAACAATCAACCAATGGAACAGAAGTTGCCTTCAGAAGTTGCGGGAACTTCAACATCGGAGGCTTTCAAGAAGGGACTGGACTGCCATCTGTCAAAAATGGTGTAGGGTCTGCTTGGGCGGGTGTTGGACTAGATGACCTACAAAGGTCCCTTCCAACTCTGTTAATCTGTATTTGTATCTATCGATGGATAGATATATAATCATTTAGCTATTGGCTATCCACTGCTGGATGAAGGTCTCTTCTGCATGTTTCTCTATCTCTCCCTCTCTCCCCACCAAATATATAATTCTTTAAGTTTAAGGTCATATTTTGCAATGGTACAATTACATCTTGACGGAGGGATGCTTATCCAAAAGCTTGTTTTGTGACACAATGAACTGTAAACAGGAGCTTTAATGTAGACCACATTAGTAACATAAGAAAGATACTAAGAAATCGGATAATGGCTGTTTCAAATCTCCTTCAGTACTAAATATGTTGCTGTCAATCAAACAAAAAAAAAAAGGCATTGTTCTGAACCTCTTAATTTTTGTCTCGTCTTCCCATCTGAAATCTCTGAAAATTAGTGCAATTAGAGATAGAGAAAATGTTCCCATGTGAAGCTTTTTCCTGATCTCAGTTTGTGAAGGGCGTTGTATGTTCACTCAGTTAGACTGGCAATATGATACAGTACTATTCTGTAGTCCTATCACATCTGTGCCTAGTTCCCTTTCATCTTTAGGGATACCTAATTCCACCAGTAGAAAAAGTGAATCAACTTGTTTTTGGGGCACTACCTATTGAAAGATGAAAACTCTTAAAGCAAGAGAAGAAAGCTAGGAAATGGATCCTCCTACTCAGAACAAGACACCCTGTGAGTCTACAGTGGCCCGAAAAGAAGATCAGGAGGCATCGAATTGCTCTTTTGCAGACTATGAAATTTTGTGAAAAGGCTTGCAAGGAGCTGCACCTATTAATGCAATTGGTTAGAAAAGGCACCACCTGATTCCTCCCGACATGCTTTATAAGGTTAGATAGTGAGGAAATGGCAACCTAACCAGCGAAGAATTGCATGGGTGAAGGATGATGGGCCTTGTAGTTCAATGACATCTGCAGGTCTGCCTGGCCCCTCGTCAGCATCAATGCCTTCCTAGTTTGCACCTATGGATTAGCGTGTGCAAGTTTCTTTTGCTATTGCAGTGATTGTCAGTCTCTCTCTCTCTCTCTCTTTTTAAAAAATCCCGGTGCTTGGTTTCCATCTTTTGGCTTTTCTTGGGGGGTGGGTGATATGGGTGAGCCTCTCTGGCAGGGTCCTGGCTGGAAGAGTTTGGCGTTGCTCGTCCCCCCATACTCCAAGCAGTGGTTTCAGCGAACGGGTTAAATGCAGAGAGCTTTCCTCTTGCGCCTAGAGAGGAATGGGGGGGGGGGTGGAAGCCCAATTTCCTGCCCATCCCGCACCACCCCCCTTTCTTAGTCTCCAGACATCCCTTACGCCAGGGCTGCGGAGATCCCTTCGTGGGGAGGGGCGTTCAAGAGGCGCCAGGTGGGCAAAGGACGCTGCAAGAAGAGGATTGGACCAGGATGGGGAGGAGGGAGAGGAGTGGAGGGGGAATCCCCAGGTGCAGGAAGGGAGGGGGAGATTCCTGGTGGGGTGGGGGAGAAGCGTGGAGATGGTCTTTTCACAGCAGGATGCCTTCCCTTCTGAATTATCCCCTCTTTACTTGCAGCCACTGAGCCTCCGCTAGACTCTTGATTCCCCTTGAAATCCTTCCTTCAAGTCTCCTTCCTTCCCATCAGCCCAACATCTTGGTGCAGCACCCCTCCCACAGCTTCCTGGTGTTGCCTTCCCCATGTTCCCCGGCTGCTGACTGGGGAGGATCGGGTCCCCAAAGTAGGTCTGGAGGGATAGAAGAGGCGGAAGACTTGGTGAGATCTGAGTTCAGAAAGAAAGTGGCTGAAGGGGCTCCCTCCGAGGTTATGAACCCTGCTAGGAGGATCCCAGTGGCATCTGAAAGACAGGTGACTAGAGACCTGAAAGGCATCCAGGTGGGTTTGTTTTGAGATGCAGCACCTGAACCTGCCTCTCTTAACATGCCCAGATTCTCTTTCTGGTGACTGCTGCCTCCCTCTTTATCTCTGCCCCACTAACTGAACATCTGGGTGGAAGTTTTCAATTTGACTTTTGCCAGGTAGTCCTCAACTTAACACCACAGTTGAGCCCAAAATTTCTGTTGCTGAGTCAGACATTTGCTAAGTGAGTTTTGCCCCATTTTACAATTTTCCTTGCTCCAGTTGTGAAGTGAATCACTGCAGTTGTTGAGCTTAGTCATGTGGTTGTGAAGTGAATCTGGCTCCCCCATTGACTTTGCTTGTCAGAAGGTCGCAGAAGGGGATCACATGACTGCAGGATACTGCAACCGTCATAAATATGAGTCCATTCCTAAGCACCTAAATTTTGATCCCGTGACCAGGGGGATGTTTTCCGACAGCTTTAGAAAGAAAGGACTCTTGGAGCCATGTTTTACTTTGGGTTGCTTTCTTGTTGGTGTCGTCTTCTGAAATTTGTTTGACTTCCTGATTTAATGTACAGTTTCAATATTTCATAGCCCACCTATTTGTGCCATCTAAACTTGTGCAGCCCTGTTTAATTTTCCCAAGGCCTGTGAAATGTCGAGCAGTATTTTAAATTTAAAAGCAGCGATCAAATTAAATGCACTGTAAAGTCAGGGCAGTTTCAGGAGGGAATTCCCAGAATCTGTGGGGCTTTTAGCATGCAGAGGCAAAAAACTTCTATTTCAGATATTGAAAGCTGACTTTTTCTCACTTCAGAGATTGCCTTAACATTATGTCTTTATTGGTTTGATTTATATTCCTGTTTTGTACGCACAGGGCATCACAGCAGCTTGAATGGATTTCTGCAGAAAGTTCCCCTTCCAATAAAATAGCTGAATATTGATTTTACCGTATAAAATAATGCTTGTAGAAAATCAACTGGATCCAGTTCATCAAGAAGCACTGGGGAGAAACAGACCTTTTGTGCATAAATAATTATGACAATTTCTATTCCTGCCAGGAAGAAAGATGGAGGTATGGGACTCGGCAGGATGCCAGGCTGGAAAGAGAGTGCCAGCGAGGGGAAGCATTCAAACTGTGGAAACACAGGAATATCTGAATGAATCTCTCACTATTTCTCAGATTAAGCAAGAATCAGAAGAGGGGCTGGACCAGTTGTGTGAGATCCAGAAAAGAGAAGCTCTGAGGGCTCCATATTTGGATGGAAGAAACTCTCTACCTTCTTTGTCCTCACCAGAGAATAATACTAGGCCGCCTTTTAGCAGAATGGCCGATCTCCATCAACGGTCCCTCAGAGGAAAAGCTGCATCTGAAACCTTGCTAGACCTGGGCTGCATGGAAGTTCCCAAATTTTACGAAGGCCTGCATTCCCCAGTGGAAGTGAAGGAAGAGTTGGTGGAGGAGGACAAGCTCAGTGTGGTGCTACAATGCCAACGCTTCCGGCAGTTTCGCTATGAGGAAGCTGAAGGGCCTCAGAAAGTGTTTGGTCAACTCTGGGACCTCTGTTGCCAGTGGCTGAAGCCGGAGTGTCACTCTAAGGAGCAAATCCTGGAGCTGGTGATCTTGGAGCAGTTCCTGATGATCCTGCCGCTGGAAATGCAGAACTGGGTTCGGGAACAGTGTCCGGAGACGGGGAGCCAGGCGGTGGCTCTGGCCGAGGACTTTCTTCGGAGGCTGCCACAAGGAGATGAGCAGAGGGTGAGCGTGGATCCTTGTCATGTTGGGCACCCTTGTAGAGCTCCGCTCTACACAATTGAACCCCAAATTAAGTGAGACATTTGTAAGTGAATTTTTGCCCCATTTTGCAACTTTTCTTGTTGTTAAGTGAATCATTAAGTCATGTTAAGTTAGTAACATGTTTGTTAAGTGAATCTGGCTTCCCTGTTGACTTTGCTTGTTAAAAAGTGGCAAAAGAGGATCACTTGGCCCAAGAACACTGCAAACTGTCATAAATGTGAGTCAATTGCCATGGTTTCTGAATGATCACCTGACCGTTGGAATGGCGCAAACGGTCATAAGTGTAAAAAATGGTCATAAGCAGAGGTAGGTTTCAGCAGGTTCTGACCAGTTCTGGAGAACTGGTAGTAGAAATTTTGAGTAGTTCGGAGAACCGGTAGTAAAAATTCTGTGTGGCCCTACCCCCATCTATTTTGTGCCTCCCAAGTCCCAGCTGATTGGGAGGAAATGGAGATTTTATTTATTTTTATTTATTTTATTTATTTATTTTATTTATTTGATTTTTATACCGCCCTTCTCCCGAAGGACTCAGGGCGGTGTACAGGCAAGATAAAACCAACAATACAATATACAGGTTAAAATACCATTTAAAAAACTTATTTAAAATTAGCCTGAAATTAAAATTACCGTAAACTAAAAACCCCGTTTAAAAATTAATAAAATTTCACATTAAAAATCCAATTTAAGCCAGCCCCGCGCGGATAAAGAGATATGTCTTCAGTTCGCGACGGAATGTCCGAAGGTCAGGTATTTGATGTAAACCCGGGGGAAGCTTGTTCCAGAGTGTGGGAGCCCCCACAGAGAAGGCCCTTCCCCTGGGGGCCGCCAGCCGGCATTGTTTGGCGGACGGCACCCTGAGAAGTCCCTCTCTATGGGAGCGTACGGGTCGGTGGGAGGCATGTGGTAACAGCAGGCGGTCCCGTAAGTACCCAGGTCCTAAGCCATGGAGCGCTTTAAAGG
The DNA here is from genome assembly GCF_028640845.1 of Ahaetulla prasina. Taxonomy (NCBI): domain Eukaryota; kingdom Metazoa; phylum Chordata; class Lepidosauria; order Squamata; family Colubridae; genus Ahaetulla; species Ahaetulla prasina. The sequence goes on from NC_080540.1 coordinate 10,518,520, forward strand.
TCGTAACCAACACCTTAAAGTGCACTCGGAAGGCCACAGGCAGCCAGTGCAGTCTGCGCAGGAGCGGTGTTACACGCATAGCTCCCTCTATCACCCGCGCAGCAGTATCCTTCCCATGCCACGTCCACCAAGCCATGCCACGCCCACTAAACCACACCCACAGAACCAGTAGTAAAAAATGTTGAAACCCACCACTGGTCATAAGTCACTTTTTTCAGTGCTGTTGTAACTTCGAACGGTCACTAAATGAACTGTTCATTGTTAGTCGAGGACTACCTGTAGCCTGCCAAGGGAGTGTTTTTATTGACAAAAAACTCAGGACGAATCTGATGATGTGTTTCCATGTAACCCTTTTTATTAAAAGACATCAGATTTCTGAACGGCAGCTCATCATCGGATGCTAGGGATGGCTAAATTTTAATTAGGTTTGAGAGAAAGATTTGGTGATGCAGATGTGGGAAAGCAGAGCCACAAGGACCTGGTTAAAAGCCTCTTATCAAACAGCAATTATAATGTGTTATAAACCTAGTATCTCTGGTGGGTTGCTACCGGTTTGCCCCGGATCGGGTGAACCGATAGCGGTGGGAGGCTCCACCCACCCGCCCAGATGCTTCTGTGCATGTGCAGAAACTTTTGTGCATGCATAGAAGTGTTGCGCAAGCGCACGCGGGCCCACAAGTGAAGCGGTAGTGATGGGTTTTGGAACCCGCTACTGTCTAATATGTATGTTGAGACATAGAAACATAGAAAACTGATGGCAGAAGAAGACCTAGTGATCCATCGGGTCTGTCCTTTGAGTTATTTTTTTATTTTTATTTTATTTTTGTTGGATGACGGACATCTGTTTATCCCAAGCACGTTTAAACAATCTGGCTCCTCATCTTACTGATCTCGGAAGGATAGAAGACTGAGTCAACTTTCAGCTGGTGAGACTTGAACTGCCGAACTCCTGGCAACCTGTCGTTGCAGGATTAGCCTACAGTATTCCATTCTAACCACTGAGCCACCACAGCTCTTCAGACAGTACATATTGAGGTCCTCCAATCTCTCCTGATATGTTCTGACCCTCAAATCTTGCACCATTTTTGTTGCCTGTTTCTGAACTTGCTTAATCTTATTAATATCTTTGTTTAAAGTGCGTCCTTTTGAGAATGGCTGGAGCCTTTTGCTGTATGTGAATTCAGCAAAATCTTAGTCGGTGTTGTTGTTAAAGAGAGGCCTGAACACATAGAGTCAGTTTCTAACACATTACAATTGTTAAGGTACCCATAACCTGGATTGTGTTTGTATAACCAACATGAATTCCTTACAGTGGTGGGTTTCTCAAATTTTTACTACCGGTTCTGTGGGCGTGGCATGGTTTGGTGGGAATAGCTTGGTGGGCGTGGCAGGGGAAGGATACTGCAAAATCCCCATTCCTTCCCCGCTCCAGGGGAAGGTTACAGCAAAATCCCCATTTCCTCCAGATCAGCTGGGACTTGGGAGGCAGAGAATAGATGGGGTTGAGGCCAGCCAAAGGTGGTATTTACCGGTTCTCCAAACTACTCAAAATTTCCGCTACCTGTCTCCAGAACTGGTCAGAACCTGCTGAAACCCACCTCTGATTCCTTAGCTTCTTCTCATCATAAATTTAAATTTTCAGTTTCAATCCGACAAGATTTGAACCACTCTATGACTCTGATGATGTCAATTGCAGTTCACAAAAAGTTCATCTTTTTAATTAACTTGCTGCATTAATATCTGCCCCGAGTGCTAAATTCGATGAAAATACAACATTTCTTTATGCACAGTTAAGAAATTGGAATGGCTTAAAGGGGATCCGTTTTGATTGGCATTCTTCTCAGATTCAGGGATCGCCTTCTCCATCATTGCCAATCTGAGAGATTCAAATTGGGACATTTTAAACTTGTTCTGGATAACTAAGCTGTGGTTTCCTTTATAACTTTACCAATCTTTAAAGCAGCGTAGTTGTGTCACATCATTGCTTCCTGAACCCCAGTGGGTTTGTAGCCTTTGAAAATTATTTTGCCAGAGTTGGAGAAGGGCCGAAATGAATCTCTGATCGATCCTGGTTTGTGTACCAGCTGTTGGCTGATGTTGAGAAGATGTGTCCCAATCGTCTCCTTAGACATCTTCATGCTTCTCACACACAGGAAGATCTGGCGGACTTGCGACATGAGCCTTCCAATTCCGAACTGGATCCGTTGGATATTGTGAAAGTTGAGGTCCCCATGGATGGAGACAGTGAGTAGACCAAAATGCTTTGAAAAACCTGGGGATGAAATCTGGTAAGCGTAAATAGAATGTGGTTGATCCAGCTGAAACTGCATCCTGATTATGGCCTTTGGGGTATTTGAAGGTGCTTGTCACCACAAATCTTAGTGACAGAATTTCTGGTCCCAATTGTGGTTACTAAGCGAAGACTAACTCACGTCCATCACCACCCTACAGTCTTATTCTTCCTGCAGTTGAAGGGGAGGAGACCAATGTGCAGTAGGGAGTCTCTCTGGATGGCTTTCCTGTTAGAGAGCTGGTGTGCTGCAGGGGTGAAGGTGCTGTTGCTAGACTACGAGTGGGGAGACTCCATGTCCAAGTTCCAGCCTTTCCTCAGCCATGAAAGGTCCCTCAGGCTCAGCCCTACTTGACCGACCAGACCAAAGAAATCAACACCACAGGAAGTCGCTAACACAGTTGTAAGTGCAAGGACCAATTGTAAATCACCTTTTTCAATGCTGTTGTAAATTCAAACAGCCAGCTTTCAGATGAAGACCTCTTCTGCATGCAAGGGGGGGTGGGGCACACATGGGGGTCGCACATGCATTGCATAATGGGTGCGTGTGTGCGTGCTTTCTGCACTTTGTGCCGAAAAGGTTAGCCATCACTGGCTTAAAGTATAGCTTAAACTGTCAGGGCAACATACTTTTAGCAAGCAAAACTTCGAGGCAGGTAATTTCCTCAAAGAATAGTTTTATTTGATATGTCATATTTGCACAGGCTGGTGAAAACCGACTCTGAATATTCCCGCGGATTTCACCTACCGTATATACTCGAGTATAAGCCGAGTTTTTCAGCACGTTATTTGTGCTGAAAAGCGCCCCCTCGGCTTATACTCGAGTCTACCCTTGCAGCTGGGCCGGCAGGACGAGCCCAAATGCTGCCGGCATGCTTTGCCAGCTCGGCCGGCTCGTTTGGGGCGGCTGGCCTCGGCGTTTCTTCCGCCGCTTTTTGATGGCGGCGGCGGCGGTGGTCGGCGGAGGGGGGGGGCGGAGGGGGCATTCGACATTTTCGCCCCCCTCTCACTCGTCCTCCTCTTGCCCGCGCGGGCGGAGGGGCGTTGTCACTCGCCTCCTCTCGCGGTGGGGCGGAGGGGCGTTGTCACTCTCGCCCTCCTCTTGCCCGCGCGGGCGGAGGGGCGTTGTCACTCTCGCCCTCCTCTCGCGGTGGGGGCGGAGGGGCGTTGTCACTCTCGCCTCCTCTTACTCGCCCTCCTCTCGCCTCGGAATGTGAAAGAAACGTGGAAAACTCCAACTACAGTATAAAAAAAAAACATTTGCACTCAGTACTTTTTATTTTATTTTATTTTTTGCCAAGTTTTCCCCAGGGTTTTTTTTTCCCCCTATGGAAATTGGGGAGGTGGGGAGAAAGAGGTGAAAAAGAAAAAGCCTCTTGGAAAGCGGAGAAATACGGCAAGAACAAACGATTTCTCCCCCCGCCCCTCCCGGCGCCGTCCTTCTCTCCCGCCAGTCACACAGTTCAGTTTTTTTTCAGGCTAACTATACTTTGCGTTTCACTCCCCTGAGTGAGGAAGAAGAAGGGAGGCAAAAGAAACCGACCCTCGCGCAGATCAGCAAATTAGCTTTCCTTCTCCAAACCAATTGGAGGTGGGGGGCGACGCTGCCGAGAAGCCGCTGCTTACAGAGAGCGAAAAAGCCAGGGAGACCTTGGCATAGGTGGGCAGCTGGTGTAAGGAAGGAAAAGAAAAGAAAAGGGGGAGTGAAAATAAGAGCAGTCCGAGCTCTGAACTGGGGAACGAGAAGGAAAGAAAGAGGGAGAGAGAGCGTAAGGACTGCCACTGGGGTCAGGGAGCAGAGCACCAGGAAACAGGGCGGCCAACGTGCGCATACTACACACACACAAGCACAGAGCCAGCTCCTCCCTGCCGCTGTTGAATCTTACTTCACCGCACTGAGTCCTTCGGGAGAAGGGCGGTATAATAATAATAATAATAATAATAATAATAATAATGATGATGATGATGATGATGATGATGATAATAATGATAATGATAATAATAATAATAATAATAATAATAATAATAATAATAATAATGATGATAATGATGATAATGATAATGATAATAATAATAATAATAATAATAATAATAATAATAATAATAATAATGATGATAATGATGATAATGATGATGATGATGATGATGATGATAATAATAATAATAATAATAATAATAATAATAATAATAATAATAATAATAATATTCAGCCGTGCTTCGCTTTGATGGCAGCCTGACGTAAAATGGGGGGCAGGGGGATACATACACGGTTAGGGAAAAATAACAAAACAACGTTTTGGGCTCAATTGCAGCCTTAAATTGAGGACTACTTGCAATTTGAACCTTATTGGACACTTCATTCCTGGAGGGTTTTTAAAGAACAGACTGGACAATCCTTTGTCTGAAACAGTATAGGATCTCTTGCTTGAGGAGTGGGGACTGGACTAGAAGATCTTCAAGGGCCCTCCCAGCTCTATCCTGAATTGAATTGAATTGATTTGATAGTTGCCTGTTGATTAAATTTACGGAGATAATTAAAGTTATGGTGACCCTCAAACATTATATCTTTTCTCATTTGCTCCATTTAAGCACAACAGAAGTTAGCGCTTCATTATCTATTTTACCCCCTCCACCCCGGCCACACTCACGTCGTAATAATTTTTTTTCCCCTATGGAAATTGGGGAGGTGGGGAGAAAGAGGTGAAAAAGAAAAAGCCTCTTGGAAAGCGGAGAAATACGGCAAGAACAAACGATTTCTCCCCCCGCCCCTCCCGGCGCCCTCCTTCTCTCCCGCCAGTCACACAGTTCAGTTTTTTTTCAGGCTAACTATACTTTGCGTTTCACTCCCCCGAGTGAGGAAGAAGAAGGGAGGCAAAAGAAACCGACCCTCGCGCAGATCAGCAAATTAGCTTTCCTTCTCCAAACCAATTGGAGGTGGGGGGCGACGCTGCCGAGAAGCCGCTGCTTACAGAGAGCGAAAAAGCCAGGGAGACCTTGGCATAGGTGGGCGGCTGGTGTAAGGAAGGAAAAGAAAAGAAAAGGGGGAGTGAAAATAAGAGCAGTCCGAGCTCTGAACTGGGGAACGAGAAGGAAAGAAAGAGGGAGAGAGAGAGTAAGGACTGCCACTGGGGTCAGGGAGCAGAGCACCAGGAAACAGGGCGGCCAACGCGCGCATACTACACACACACAAACACAGAGCCAGCTCCTCCCTGCCGCTGTTGAATCTTACTTCACCGCACTGAGTCCTTCGGGAGAAGGGCGGTATAATAATAATAATAATAATGATGATGATGATGATGATGATGATGATGATGATGATGATGATGATAATAATGATAATGATAATAATAATAATAATAATAATAATATTAATAATAATGATAATGATGATAATGATAATGATAATAATAATAATAATAATAATAATAATAATGATGATGATGATGATAATGATGATAATGATGATGATGATGATGATGATAATAATAATAATAATAATAATAATAATAATAATAATAATAATAATAATAATAATAATAATAATATTCAGCCGTGCTTTTTGATGGCAGCCGGACGAAAAATGGGGGACAGGGGGATACATACACGGTTAGGGAAAAATAACAAAACAACGTTTTGGGCTCAATTGCAGCCTTAAATTGAGGACTACTTGCAATTTGAACCTTATTGGACACTTCATTCCTGGAGGGTTTTTAAAGAACAGACTGGACAATCCTTTGTCTGAAACAGTATAGGATCTCTTGCTTGAGGAGTGGGGACTGGACTAGAAGATCTTCAAGGCCTCAGCTCTATCCTGAATTGAATTGAATTGATTTGATAGTTGCCTGTTGATTAAATTTACGGAGATAATTAAAGTTATGGTGACCCTCAAACATTATATCTTTTCTCATTTGCTCCATTTAAGCACAACAGAAGTTAGCGCTTCATTATCTATTTTACCCCCTCCACCCCGGCCACACTCACGTCGTAATAATTTTTTTTTTCCTGTTAGAAATGGATCCCAATATTGGTACCGGTACTTCTAATCCTGGACCATCAAAACAAAAGCATGAGTCATCTGAGCTGCTTTCAAACTTAAGGTTGTGTCAAGAGCAGAAGAAAGCAATAACAGTATTGCAAGTAGGGAATTTTGTGTTGACGAAAAACAAGTAAGGGAGTGGCGGAAAATGAAAGCTGACTTGGAAAAGCTTCCAAAGGCAAAAAAAGCTCGACGTGGTTTAACGAGTTCATATGGGGCTCTAGAGACTGAATTGCATAAATGGGTTATGGAGTGTCGTCAAAATGGTTACTGTGTAACACGTATGGGAATTCGCTTACATGCCCTTCAAATGGCTAAAGAAGAAAAATTTAAAGTACCAGGCACTGAAAAATTTGTTGCATCAGCAGGATGGTGTACCCGCTTCATGAATAGGTTTGGCCTATGTTTGCGGCAAAGAACAAAGATTGCACAGAAGCTGCCAAAAGACCTTGATGAAAAAGTGATGTCATTCCATTCATTCATCATAAAACAAAGAAGGATCCATAACTATGACCTTCAAGATATTGGAAATATGGATGAAACGCCTATGACCTTTGATCTTCCAAGCAACAGAACTGTGGCAAGTTTGGGAGACAAAACAATTTTACTAAGAACCACAGGAAATGAAAAAAACCATTTCACAGTCGTTCTGTCATGTTTGGCTAATGGAACCAAGCTGAGGCCTGTTATTATTTTTAAAAGAAAGACCTTGCCTAAAAAGGTAAAATTCCCGCCACGAATTACAGTGCGTGCACATGTTAAAGGCTGGATGGATGAAGATGGAACAAAAAAATGGCTGGAAGAAATTTGGAACGGACGACCAGGAGCAGCCTTAAAGAAAAAACCATCACTGTTAGTTTGGGATATGTTCAGAGCCCACACATCTGATGACATAAAAAAATTGGCAAAGTCATCTCAAGTCACTTTGGCCGTTATTCCAGGTGGGCTTACATCTGTATTGCAGCCCCTAGATGTCAGTTTAAATAAACCTTTCAAGGACCGTGCGAAGGATGTGGCATGAATGGATGACATCTGGTCAAGCTCGTCTGACAAAAGTTGGAAATCTGAGAAAGCCAGACATAGAACTAATAGCACAGTGGGTTCGTGATGCATGGGAAGATATTCCAGAGGACATGGTGCAACGTGCCTTCAAGAAATGTGGCATTAGTAATGCTATGGATGGCAGTGAAGACAGCGCATTGTATGAGAGTGACAGCAGTGATGATGACGACTGTGAACTCAGTGATGACGACAACGTATATGCGGATAACATCACAGAAGCTGAAGTAGCTGAAGCTCTGTTTGGACAAACAGATGATGAGGAGGAGAACTCCAGTTTTGAGGGATTTTAGCTCTCGTTAGCTTGGTTGCTGTTACTTTTAAAGATACTGTATTTTTGATACCATATTCTTTTTGGGGACCCCCTTTTGCACTTTTATTGTTTTTCGTTCAAATAAATATTCATGTTATTTTACTTGGCTCTATCTTTATTTTTTACATTGACCAGTAGCTGCCTCATTTCCCACCCTAGGCTTATACTCGAGTCAATAGTTTTTCCCAGTTTTTTGTGGTAAAATTAGGTACCTCGGCTTATATTCGGGTCGGCTTATACTCGAGTATATACGGTAATTAAAAGTGAAAGTTTGTCACTTTCTCAAAACAATCAGTCACATGGTCCAATCAGGATACAGCCCAGTTGCTAGGTGTCTCCAGTCCCCTCCTTCCGAGCACCTGCAGGAATGTTCTTGGTTTCCACGAGAAAGCATTTTGTTTTGTCTACAACACCCCAGCTAATCTCTATTTCCCCCTCCCTAACCCTCTTCCCCTGTGTGTCAGTGCTGAAGTCCCAAAATGGCCTCAGTCAGGCCAGGTTCAGGGCTGATAGGTGCCCACCCCCCTAATTGAAAAGGAGTTCCTGAAAGATGACAAGAAAGAACACAAAAAGATGATTAAACACAAGCTAACCTCCTCGTCCTCCCCCTGGGGGCAGGAGTCTCTCCTATTAACGACCCATCAACTTGCTCGAAACATATAGGATTGGGTAGGGGTCTCATCCTGATCCCTAGCTTTTGGACCAGGGGGAGGCTAATTAGGCATCAGTGCACCCCGTGTCTGTAATGACTTCTATCTCCGCCCTGGTATGTGGCACGAACTAGCTTTGACCTGATAGCAAATGGATGGATGGCTTCACTTACCATTGGGTTACTCTCGCTGTCGTCATTGCTATCACCAGTCACTGTGGTGGGCCTCCTTGAGCCGGAGTTTACTCTGCTCCTTCAGGGGGGAGAGAAGACCTCAACGGCTTGGTGGGCAAATTTCCCTCTCTGGGGTCTTCTGGTGTTTTTTTCAGTTTGGTTGATGTGTGGGTCTTTGCTTGCAGGACAGGAGCTGGGGACAGGCATACATGTGGCCCTACTGGCCGCATCAGAAGCATGGTACCATTGAGGCTCCCTTCGGCCGGTCCTCCGCTTGGCACGTACTAGTTTGCCTGCTGAGCTGTCTCCTGGGCTTTTTCTCAAGTGCTTCCTTCTGGTGCCGGTGGAGCTGGAGGTCCATGGCCACCGCCATTCGGTACCAATCGTGGATGTGATCTGGGACCCCCCAGCAGACACAGGAATGGCGTAGCTGCTTGTCCAAGCCTTCTTTAAAGTAGTGGACCAAGAGGCACTTGGGCCAATGTCGCAGTTTTCTGGCAATTCTACGAAACTCCCTAACATACTCTTTGGCCGGGCGACCTCTTTGCTTGATGGCTTTGATTTCCGCCTCCGCTTCTTGGCTTTGGGCTTCATCTTTGAATCTGCTCCTCAGCTGCTGCAGGAAGTCATTGATGTTTCCTAGCTCTGGGGCGTTTCCTAGCTCTGCAGTTGGGTCATCCACTCCACTGCCTCCTCGTCTGGGTTTTCAGAGATGGCTTGGATGATTTCTTGGTTGTTAGCGTAGGCATCCCCATAATGGTCAATGTGTGCTCACACTCAGTTCAGGTCTGGAGTTCAGAGTCCGAACTTGTCTGGACTCCCATTGAAGGTGGCCCAAAAGTGTGGAGGACTTGCCAGCCAAGGTAGAGGAGGTGGCGGCAATGGAGTGGGAACTGGGATCCACTGAGCTTGGACCCAGCCTTGCCCCAGGTAGTAAGTCCAACTGGGTGGCACCTACCAAGCTGGCAGTAACTGGGGCTGTCTAGGGGGGGCTAACTGGTCTCCTGTGTCTTGGCAGGCTCCGTTGCAGTCCCAAGCTCAATCTGCCTGAGGGGAGCGGCAGTGGGCTGGCAGCATGGATCCCCGCCACAATTGACCGGTCCTGCCTGGGGGGAATTGGTCTTGGGCTGGAGTGTTCTGAGGGGAGTGGCGAAGGACTCGCGGTTCTGGTAGACCAGCTCCCCTGGGGGGAAACACGAGAGTTAACTGGCTCAAGACTACTCTCGTATATTCAGGCTGGTGCGAGTGACCCACACTGCTGAGGCTCATCCGGTTGAATCTCTCCAGCAACCCCTCTAGGGTCTGGCTACGGGCCACGGTCTGATATCTCAATCCCTAGATTTGCTAAGGTCTACAGCAGGGGTGAAATCTAAAATTTTTCCCTACTGGTTCTGTGGGCGTGGCTTAATTGGTGGGCATGGTTTGGTGGTCAGATGACTGGGTGGGCGTGGCCAATAACAATAAATAATAAAAATAATAAACAAAGTATACAAAACAATAAGAGGTACCAAAAAACAACTTTCACACTTTACACACACACACAACACAACATAACTGACTCACACACAATGTAAAAGCAGCTGCTCTTCACCCAAAATGGCCCCTGCAACAAGCAGGAACCTCACACAGCCACAAAAAGCTCAAAAACCAACTTTCACACTTTACACACACACAACACAACACAACACAACACAACACAACACAACTGACTCACACACAATGTAAAAGCAGCTACACTTCACACAAAATGGCCTCTGCAACAAGCAGGAATCTCACACAGCCATAAAAAGCTCAAAAACCAACTTTCACACTTTACACACACACAATACAACACAACTGACTCACTCACACACACACACACACAAAATGCCACATACATCTTTTTGAGATTTTGTGTGTTTGTGTAGTTAGAGTGAAACACTACAGAAACACACTAAATCTTAGAAAGCTGCACAAATATTTTATTATTTTATTTTATTTATATTTTTTAGGTCGGGGTCTCCAACCTTAGTAACTTTAAGGTTTGTGGACTTCAATTCCCAGAGTTCCTCAGCCAGCAAAGCAGGCAGATTCAGTTGCTGACTGAAGAGATGGATTAGCTAGCAACTGAATCTGCCTGCCTGCTGAAACTGCTCCTTCCGGGCTGGGAAAGCCATGCTTTACATCAATAATTAGGTAAGTGCCTTATCACAGTCCAGAACCTCTTAAAAGGAGGTTTTCTACAAGCTCTGGCTGAAGAGCTTGTAGAAAACATGTTTTTTAAGGTTCTGGTGATGAGGAACTCAGCTGGGATTGCCAGAGGAGCCTTTTAAAACCTTTTTTTACAACCTCTTCAGCCGAAGAGGTTCTTAAAAAAAGAGTTTAAAGGGTTCTGACGATCTCAGCTGAGCCGCGGGATCATCAAAGGCTTTTTTTTTTTGCTTTTAAAGGCATGTTTTTGGCTGAAGAAAAACTGCTTTTAAAAGTAATAAAAAAACCCTCTGATGATGGTGTGGCTCAGCAGAGGCAGGGGGCGGGGCCAGGGATTTTTTCTACCGCTTTTCCGAACCACCCGCCGCCATCACTACTAGATCGGGTGAGCTGGTCCAAATCAGGAGCATTTCACCCCTGGTCTACAGGCACCCTTGACCTCCACGCAAGGATTGTGGTCCACGATTCTTTTGTCAAAGTCGAGGGCCACTCCCTCACTGGCTCCTGGAATGCAGGTCGGCGGCCAAAGTCTCCCTCCACCTGGTAAAGTTCCTTGGTAGAACTTGGTGTAGAATCCACTTGATCCAGATCTTAGGTCAAGCGCCCACCTGGCGTGCAGTCTCCGCCACGCTTCTGCCATCCTTTGTGTCTCCAAGGGGATTGGCAGACTCTCAAGAGGGTCCCCATAGGCTGCTGCCATGTCTTCAATCTTTTTCTCTATCTTCCCTGAATCTTCCCGTTGCCCGGATAGATTGGGTAAGTGGCCGAGACACAGGACTCCAGATAGCGGCTCCAGTTGGAGCTTGAAGTTTAGTAGAGTTGGTTCAGTCACATTAACAGATTAACAGAGTCCAATCAGGATGCAGCCCAGTTGCTAGGTGTCTCCAGTCCCCTCCTTCCAAGCACCTGCAGGAATGTTCTTGGTTCTCCGAGAAAGCATTTTGTTTTGGCTACATCACCCCAGCTATCTCTATTTCCCCCTCCCTAACCTCTAGTTTGTCAGCATTTGAAATCCCAAAATAGCCTCAGTCAGGCCAGCTTCAAGGCTGACAGGCAGCCCCCCCCTAATTTAAAAGGAGGTCCTAGAAGAAGACAAAAAAGTACACAGAAAGATGATTAAACACAAGCTAACCTCCTGTTCCTTCCTTTGGAGGCCCCAGTGGCTTATGGGGGTATTTGTCATGGAACTGCTTTACCAGTTTGTCTGCCTTCACATCCCACAGAGTGTTAATCCCAAATTGTATAGCTTAAAGCTTCTTGGATGAGAAGCGAAACATCTTCAGAGAAAAACAAGGAAGTCCAGTTGCCTCCTGAAAAAGCACCTTTGGGGCAACCATGACCTGGATGACTGAGAATCTCTTACTGACTTTAATCAGATTGGGCTTATTGGTCTTTGAGATGACCATAAGAACCAGATAAAATTGGGATGCAGGTCAGGAGTTTGTCCCTGACGCTGACGTGCTTCTCCTCTTTAGCAAGCAAGAAAGTGAAAGCCCTCAGGTGCCCTTCTTGGGCTGGGTAGATAAGCAGGGTTAGGATAGGATACAAATTGGGAAAAAAAGGTTTGAAAGTTAAATTGTGGAGGGGGAGAAAAAGTGCTCCAAAAAAAGAAATGATAATTATAGACAATCCTCAACTTACGTCCACAATTGAGCTCCAAATTTATGTTGCTAAGCAAGGCAATTGTTAAGTGAGCTTTGCCCCATTTTACAACTTTTCTCGTCAGACTTGTTAACTGAATCCCTGCAGTGGTGAAATTAGTCACACGGTTGTTAAGTGAATCTGGCTTCCCCATTGAATTTGCTTGCCAGAAGGCCACAAAAGGAGATCATGTGACCCCGGGACACTGCAACCGTCATAAATGTGTGTTAGCTGCCAAGCATCTGAATGTAAATCATGTGACCATGGGCATGATGGTCCTAAATTTGAAAAATGGTCATTAGTCACCTTTTTCAGTGCCGTTGTAACTTTGAACAGTCACTAAATGAACTTCTGTAAGTTGAGGTCTACTTGTAGTTTCTGTGTTGCTGTCAAGACACCTGTATCAACTAATCCATGAAATCAGCAGGCATTGAGTGCCACTCTGAAGAGATTTGAGTTGAATTTTTGTGCAGTATAATTGATGTCCTCCTAACTTGCTTGTTCTTCTAGGAAGCTTCGACCATCAACAGCACTTCCTTGGAGAAGTGACAGACTTGCCCGAGGGAATGTACAGTAGCAGGAGGATGAAGGCCACTTTTGACTCTCCTCCAAGGAGCCAGAAAGTCCCACTGAAGGAAAAACTGCACGAATGCCAATATTGTGGGAAGCTCTCTGACTGCCGCGCCCACCTGATTATTCACGAGCGAACCCACACAGGGGAGAAACCCCACAAATGCTCAGCGTGTGGGAAAAGCTTCACCCGGAAGGAATCTCTGATTATCCACGGGAGGTTCCATACGGGGGAGAAGCCCTACAAATGCTCATTGTGTGGCAAAACTTTCAGTGATAAAATTGGGCGCCTCATCCACGAGAGAACTCACACCGGGGAGAAGCCGTACAAATGCTCCGAGTGTGGGAAGAGCTTTGGCACTCGTTGCAACCTTCTGAGGCACCGGAGAGTTCACACGGGTGAGAAACCGTACCATTGCTCGGACTGCGGCCAGAATTTCCGATACAGGCCGCAGTTAGTGATCCACGAAGGGACCCACAAAGGGGAGAAGCCTTATAAATGTGCAGACTGTGGAGAAACTTTCAGTCAGACGCGGCATCTGGTGATACATAAGTGGACTCACACGGGAGAGAGGCCTCACCAATGCGCCGTCTGCAGCAAAAGCTTCAATCAAAAGTCGGACCTTATTACGCACACCAGGACCCACACTGGAGAGAAGCCGTATGTCTGCTCTGATTGTGGAAAGAGTTTCATTTCGAGTTGCCAGCTGAGGAAGCATGAGAGAATTCACACCGGGGAGAAACCGTACCAGTGCGCAGAGTGCGGGAAATGCTTCACTTACAGTTCTCACCTCACTACGCACAAGCGAATACACACAGGCGAGAAACCTTACCAGTGCCCGGATTGTGGGAAATGTTTCATTTCTAGTTCTCACTTTACTGCCCATAAAAGGACGCATACTGGCGAGAAGCCCTACCAGTGTACCTACTGCGGGAACAGTTTTATTCAGCGATCACAGCTTGCCAAACATGAGAGGTCACACACAGGAGAGAAGCCCTACATCTGTTCCGAATGTGGGCAGAGCTTCCGGTGGAGCCAAGGGCTCAAAAAGCACATGCGGACTCACACTGGCGAGAAGCCATATGGGTGCTCTGCGTGTGAGAAAACTTTCTCCAGTTCCTTTAATCTGTCCAGGCATCAGAAAATCCATGCAAAGGAGAAGCTATAATGGGGCACTTTTACACAAATGACTGTAGGGCAATCGGAATAGCTAGATACTCCTAGGACTAGGTAGTCCTCGTTCGAAGTGACAATTGAAAAAGGCGACTTACAACCTGGATTCACAGTTCTGACAGTCGGGCCCCCTCCACAGTCATGTGACAAAAATTTCAGGCACGTGGCAACAGAGCTATTTGCAGTATCCTATGGTCATCTGACCACATTTTTGCCATGGTTCTTGCAGAAAACCAGCACTTGGCAAAACTGCAATTGTTTTCTTAAAAACCATGGTGTTTACGTAACGATGGCAGATTTTGCTTAATGAATGTGGTTATTCACTTAACGACTGTCATGAGAAGGTTCGTACTATTGGGTTGGTAATGTTCTATGACTATTGTGACATAACTGTAATGGGCAGGCTCTGAGCTGTGATGGCGCAGTGGTTAGAATGCAGTACTGCAGGCTACTTCTGCTGACTGCTGGCTGCCTGCAGTTCGGCAATTTGATTCTCACTTGTTCAAGGTTGACTCGGCCTTCCACCTTTCCGAAGTTGGTAAAATGAGGACCCAGATTGTTGGGGGCAATATACTCACTCTGTAAACTGCTTAGAGAGGGCTGTATATAAGTAAGTGCTATTGCTATTGTTATATCAAGGACTGCCTGTAGTGGCTGTAGTATGGCGTAGATCAAGAAAGAACACAGAAAGAAGGGAACCAAGTTGTTTCTGGTTAGCTGCTAAACCTGAATTCTGTAAAGATCTGGTTTGCTGGGAATGACCTTGTTTCTTGGGAATGACTTTATTTCCCATCTGGCTACACCTGCTAGTGGGAGAAACTAAACCAGAAGTATCTCCTCTCCACTCCCAAATCTGCAAGGAAATGAGATTGCCAGGCCTCATGATATTCTCATGTTGAGATATATCCCAAGACACTGCAAAGAATGCCGAAGTTGAGTCTCGTTGCATTTTAAAATGGTTATACGGGTAGTCCTCGACTTACCACCACAATTGGGCACAAAATTTCTGTTGCTAAGGGAGAAATTTGTTCAGTGAGTTTTGCCCCATTTTACGACCTTTCTTGCCTCAATTGTTAAGTGATTCGCTGCAGTTGATAAGTTAATGACCTGGTTGTTAAGTGAATCTGGCTTCCCCATTGATTTTGCTTGTCAGAAGGTCGCAAAAGGGAATCGCACCTTGGGCCACAGCATCCATCATAAATATGAACCTGTTCTGTCCCCCCCACCTCCCCTAAGAAAGCACGCCAGCCGAGGGCCGTCTGCCAGCAATTTATTTACACTTGGCCGGGTTTCCTTTGGCAGCGAAAAGTTCTGGCAACGTTTCTTCACGTGCCTTCCAAGTCTCTATCAAGTAGCAGTGTGCTGACAGACCGTTGCCAGGGCAACCAGGAATCTGCAGGATGATAAAAAGTTACTCAAGAAGAAATCCCAGCCTTCAGTCCAAGAGCTGTCTGTAGCTCACACGAAGCAATCCAAGAGCTAGTAGCTTGTAGCTTTGTCCGACACAGGGGCCTACGGAGCAATTCCACCTGCTTTTTTCTCCTGTGGGGTGTGGCTCCGTGACTCAGCACTCCCTGGGCCTGCCACCCTCTTCCTCTGCTTCACGCGCTTATCGGCATTGCTGTCTCGAATTGAGCCAAGATTGATCCTCGGCACTTGGGGCGTTGCCAGGGAGGAGGAGGGGTCGGGGAAAAGAGGCCTTGTCAACTACTCCTCCTCCTCCTGGCCTTCAGCTGGAACTTGGGGTAGTGCCAGCAAGGAGGGTCCTGGCGAGAGAGGCCTTGCTGGCTCCTCTCCCTCACTCTCCAAATCACTCTCCTTCATGAGGGCAGGCTCGGGAGCCGGCTCGGGGGCCGGAGCCACAACAGAACCAGTTGCCAAGCATCTGAATTTTGATCATGTGATCATGGGGTCAAGTGTGAAAAACAGTCATAAGTCACTTTTGTCAGTGCCATTGTAACTTTGAACGGTCACTGAATGAACTGCTGTAAGTCAAGGACTACCTGTATTATGGTTTTATTCATGAGATAGCAAGTGCCATTTGGGAAGAGAGCTGGACAATTGCAAGCAGATGTTTCAGAACCTTGTGTTACATAACTGGTGCAAATTCTTTTTCTGTTTCTTTAACCAATATTGGTAAATTGTGGGCTCTGTCTCACTGTTTCCTTAAGAAGGTTGGAAAACGGAGCTTCCAGAGAGAAGAGTTTCCAGTTTAAACACCACTCTAAACAGACCAGAGAAAGAATTTCTTTGGTGTGGTTTGCGAATAACTCTGAACGTAAAAGTTTTCCCTAAAAAATTGACCGAGTGCAGACTGAGATACCATGGTTTGCCCAACAAAGCATGATTAGAAATAAACCCCAGTGCAGTACAGTACAGTGTATGAATGCAGGATGTTTAGCCATTTTTTATGGCAAGAGGAGTTACATACAAGACAAAGATCATTCTCGAAAAGCCTGAATACTTCAGTATGTAGTTTGCAAATGTGGCCTGTATGTTTGCTCATTGATTGAAAAGTTAATCTGTAAATCAATTGCAAGGAACCTGATTGGGTTCCAACTTTCTGACGGTTCCCAGTTTACTACAAGTAGTACGTGGCTTAGGACCGGTTGCTGAGCAACCGTCTGTTATGATGAACCTCCCTAGGAGTACTTATGACCCAGATTTCATCTGATGGTTGCCATTCCCTCCCACAATTACCTTGATTGTAATTTTGGGCACTTTTTTTAAAATTTGAATTTATATCTCACCCTTCTCCGCAGACTCAGGGCGGCTTACACTGTGTTAAGCAATAGTCTTCATCCATTTGTCTATTATATACAAAGTCAACTTTTATTGCCCCCAACAATCTGGGTCCTCATTTTACCTACCTTATAAAGGATGGAAGGCTGAGTCAACCTTGGGCCTGGTGGGACTTGAACCTGCAGTAATTGCAGGCAGCTGTGTTAATAACAGACAGTCTTAGCAGTCTGAGCCACCAGAGGCCCAGAGATTGGACTGCCATTTGTCAGAAATGTTGTAGGGTCTCCTGGGTGAGTGGGGGGGTGGGGGTTGGACTAGATGACCTATAAGGTCCCTTCCAACTCTGTTATTCTGTTAGTTCTCGCTTCTTGCAAAACGAAGCTTCTTCATCAACTACAGTAGCTATTATTGCACCATTGAGAGACCCGAAGGAACAGGTTAGGGAGAGATCATCTTGGAGGAAGTCTAGCCATATGGTCGCAAAGGACTTTGTTAAGATACAGGTAGCCCTTGATTTACAACAGTTCATTTAGTGACCGTTTGAAGTTACAACAGCACTGAAAAATGTGACCTGATGACCATTTTTCAGAGTTATGATGGTTGCACCATCCCTGTGGTCGCTTGATTTATATCTGGATGCTTGCCAACTGACTCACATTTATGACGGTTGCAGCGTCCCAGAGTCCTGTAATCCCCTTTTGCAACCTTCTGACAAGCAAAGTCAATAGGGAAAAACCAGGTTCACTTAACAACCATGTTACTAATTTAAGAACTGCAGTTATTCGCTGTAATAAATGTGGCAAGAAAATTCATAAAATGGGCCAGAACACAAAATTTACAACATAAATTTTGGGCTCAATTGTGGTTGTATGTTGAAGACTAAATGTACTTGTAATTAATTTAATAGCTGGAGCAGTGAAAGGTTGGACAATGCGTTAGAACACACAATTGCAGCTAATTGGTTAAAGGGAGCTGGTGTCGTGTCCCACTCCTCCGCTGACGGCCGGGTCAGGGAAATCCGAATCAGGCGTGCCTCTGCAGCTCTGCCAAAGTCCTAGCAAAGTTCTCAAGGCAGGCAGGAGACCAGAAAGTGACTTCAGCAAGGTATGTTTAGACTTTGCCTGACTCAGAGAATGCCAGAAAGCAGATCCTTTATATAGGCCATGGGGTGTGGCTCCATGACTCAGCACTTATCCCGGCCTGCCCCTCCCTTCCTTCTGTTGATGCCGCTTATCAATTCTCCTGAAGCGAGGGTCACTCCAGTCTGCAGCTGTTGGTAATTGACCTTCCTCAGGCTCACATGCTGTGGGGGAGGGGGAGGGGTCTAGTTGCTCCGTTTGCCTGGGCATGGAGCCAGGGCTGGGGGCTGGAGGCGCTTCTTCTTCCTCAGCCTGTCTGGGCATGGAGCCAGGGCTGGGGCCGGGAGGCATGCTAGGACATTCCTCAGTGTTTGGAAGCAGATAAGAAGGCCCCGGCTGCGGGGAAAGCGGACGAGGCACAACAGCTGGCCACTGCATGAGGCAATCTAAGCTGTGATTGGTTGCTGTGGGTGTGGAGGGGGAGTTTCCTTGTTTCCCGCTGTTTTTCCTCTGTGCGCTCTGTAATTTACCTCATGATATTCCTGCTATGTTGATTTACCTCACGTTGCCCCTGCTTGGCCGACTATCTTGTTTGCTCTAAATACAATTGTTTATATAAAACTACAAGCTTGTGTCAGTGTCTCTCTTACCCCATTTGGATACTTGATGTGCAATTCCCTCACAGCTTAATGAGACATAATCAAAAAAACATTTCAGACATCTTAGTGATGGACAAGCATGTTTTTCAGCCATCTGTCTCTAGATGGCAGTCTGGATCAACAGCGATCTGCATTCTACACAACTGTCAATGCAGAGGCTGCATCAATGATTGATGACTTGAAACCCTTGAGTACTTTTGTTTTTTTATTTGCATTTATATCCCGCCCTTCTCCGAAGACTCAGGGCGGCTTACACTATGTCAAGCAATAGTCTTCATCCATTTGTATATTATATACAAAGTCAACTTATTGCTCCCAACAATCTGGGTCCTCATTTTACCTACCTTATAAAGGATGGAAGGCTGAGTCAACCTTGGGCCTGGTGGGACTTGAACCTGCAATAATTGCAAGCAGCTGCTGTTAATAAAAGACTGTCTTAGCAGTCTGAGCCACTCAAGGACCCTAAATTGGATGTTGGGGAGAAGAGAAAAGGGTCAGAGAAACTTCCTCTTTTGGCTCACCCATGAAAGGAAAGTGGTGTGTAGTGGGCTTTTGTGCTCCTCTCAAGGTGGAAGCAGCAGCTGGAAGATGAGTTGAGGGCAGGTGGGAGGAAAGGCCGGGAGCAGAAATTAGGGCCTTTTGGTTTCCTCTCCAGTATAAAAGCAGAGAAACAACTTATCTTCAAATGTGTCTGCTGCTACCTATTTTATAAATGAAATAAATTCTATTCCATTGGTGCTTCATACTTCAAAACAGGGGTGAAATCTACTTACCTTCCTTACCAGTTCAAAAGTGCACGCACCGCTTGCTTGCTCGCTTACATCACATGCGCGCACAGACCCTCTTCACATGCAAAAAACCTTTCTGCGCATGCACAGAGGGTACGAAACACATTGCCTCCTGGTTAAAACCAAGAAGTAATGACAGCCGGGCAGGTGGCTGCACCGTGATTGCTACTGGTTCTCCAAACCACTGGCCATGATCACTACTGGATCGGGCGATCCAATCCAAACTGGGAACATTTCATCCCTGCTTCACAAGCTGTGCCTTCAATTTTCTAGTGGTTGGGGGATTTAAAAAGCCGCCTTCAAGTTAGCTTTGACTTGTTCTGGTTTTAGGGCATGTTTAAATGGCAGCAATATGAGACTGATCTGCCACTGGGATTTTTTCTACACTTCCATGTTCAGCCAACCAACACTGGTTTTCCTAGTGCTGTCCCATCTGTTTATTAACCAGGTTCAACTATGCTTAACACATGTACTCAGACAAAGCAATTCTCCATATGATTGTGAAGAGACCCTGTGAGTCTACAATGGCCAAAAATCAGAGGGCCTTGAATTGCTCCTTTACAGACTAAGCAATTTTGTGAAGAGGCTTGCAAGGAGCTGTGCCTATTAATGCAATGGGTTAGAAAAGGCGCTACCAGACTCCTCCTGACATGCTTTAGAAGGTTAGATATTGAGGAAAAGGCAGCATCTCCAGCCAAGAATTGCATGGCTGAAGGATGGTGGGCCTTGTAGTCCAAGGACATCAGCAGGTCTGCCTCGCCCCTCTTTGACATCAATGCATTCCTAATTTGCACCTCTTGCAGCTGTGGATTAGGGCATGCAAATTTCTTTTACTATTGCAGTGATTGTCAGTCTCTCCTTTTAAAAAAATACCGGTGCTTGCTTTCCATCCTTTGGTTTTTCTTGATGTGTGTGTGTGTGTGTGTGTGTGTGTGTGTGTGTGTGTGTGTGTGTGTGATATGGGTGAGCCTCCCTGCTGACGGACTTTGGCATTGACAGGAGGCGCCCCACTCACCCCTGTCCAAGGAGCAGCTTCAGCGAAGGGGTTAAACGCAGAGAGCTTTCCTCTTGCGCCTAGAGAAGAGATAGGAAAAGGGAGGGGAAACAGGGGTGGGTGAGTGGGAGCCCAGTTTACTGCCCATCCCGCACCCTCCCCCCCCCATTCCTGGTCCCCAGACATCCCTTATGCCAGGGTTGTGGAGATTCTTTCATGGCGAGAGGTGCTCAAGAGGAACCAGGTGGGCAAGGACGCTGCAAGAGGGGGAGGGGGTGAGGAGGAGGAGTAGTGGGCATCCCCAGTGCAGGAAGGGAAGGGAAAACGCGGGGGGGGGGAGAAGCATGGAGGTGGACTTTTTACTGCGGGTCCCCTTCCCTTCTGAGTCCCCGCTTTGCTTGCAAAGTTTTCTGCCCCCTGCCGGCCTCTAGGCCTCCGCTGGAGACTGATTCCCCTTGAAATGCTTCCTTCAAGTCTCCTTCCTTCCCATTTGCCCAACATCTTGGTGCTGTACAGCTCCCAGTATGTGGCTACCTGGTGTTGCGGTTCCCACGTTCCTGGCTGCTGACTGGGGAGGATCGGGTCCCCAAAGTAGGTCTGGAGGGATAGAAGAGGCGGAAGACTTGGGGAGATCTGAGTTCAGAGGGAAGGTGGCTGAAGGGGCTCCCTCTGAGGTTATGAACCCTGCTAGGAGGAGCCCAGTGGCATCTGAAAGACAGGTGACAAGAGACCTGAAAGGCGTCCAGGTGGGTTTGTTTTGAGATGCAGCACCTGAACCTGCCTCTCTTAACATGCCCAGATTCCCTTTCTGGTGACTGCTGCCTCCCTCTTTATCTCTGCCCCACTAACTGAACGTCTGGGTGGAAGTTTTCAATTATACTTTTTACCAGGTAAATTGAACACCACAACTGAGCCCAAAATTTCTGTTGCTGAGTCAAACATTTGTTAAGTGACTTTTGCCCCATTTTACGATGTTTCTTGCTCCAGTTGTGAAGTGAATCACTGCAGTTGTTAAGCTTAGTCATGTGGTTGTGAAGTGAATCTGGCTCCCAATTGACTTTGCTTGTCAGAAGGTCGGAAAAGAGGATCACATGACTGCAGGATACTGCAACCGTCATAAATATGAGTCCATTCCTAAGCACCTAAATTTTGATCCCGTGACCAGGGGGATGTTTTCCGACAGCTTTAGAAAGAAAGGGCTCTTGGAGCCAGGTTTTATTCCAGGTTGCTTCCTTGCCGGTGTCATCTTCTGAAATTTGTTTGACTTCCTGATTTAATGTACAGTTTCAATATTTCATAGCCACCTATATGTGCCATCTAAACTTGTGCAGCCCTGTTTAATTTCTCAAGGCCTATGAAATGTCGAGCAGTATTTTAACAGGATAAATTTAAAAACAGCAATCAAGGCAGTTTCAGGAGGGAATTCCCAGAATCTGTGGGACTTTTAGCATGCAGAGGAAAAAAAACCCTGCTATTTCAAATATTAAAAGCAGACTTTTTCCCAGTTTGCCTTAACATTATGTCTTTATTGGTTTGATTTATATTCCTGTTTTGTACACACAGGGCATCACAGTAGCTTGAATGGATTTCTGCAGAGAGTTTTCTCCATCTATAGCTGAATATTGATGATTTGCCTTATAAGGGTAGAATCAAGTTTTTATTTGGAGATAATTTAATAAATAAGAATTCTTACAGTGTATTATAGAAAACTCTATATTAAGGATCCCCATGCCATTGGAAGATAAATTTAATAATTACATATACTGTTCTAACCATTAGCTAAATTGAAGTAATTACAGGATCCAATCTGGGTCGTCACTGGGACCAGAGGTTTTGTCTTTCGAGCGTTCGGACTCGTGCTGGAATCCCTCTTCAGGGAACTTCTCAATACAATACAAATACAATAGTACCTGTTGTATGTGGCTTTTTAGATGTTGACTGGGATGTGTGGTGACTGGCTTTTAAATTGTTGGCTGTTGTTTGCTTGTGCTGCCAAGCCCTTCACCTTCTAATTGTGAGAGGGATCTTGGAGTCCTAGTGGACAACCATTTAGATATGAGCCAGCAGTGTGCAGCAGCTGCCAAAAAAGCCAACACAGTTCTGGGCTGCATAAACAGAGGGATAGAATCAAGATCACGTGAAGTGTTAATACCACTTTATAATGCCTTGGTAAGGCCACACTTGGAATATTGCATTCAGTTTTGGTCGCCACGATGTAAAAGCTGAGACTCTAGAAAGAGTGCAGAGAAGAGCAACAAAGAGGATTAGGGGACTGGAGGCTAAAACATATGAAGAACGGTTGCAGGAACTCAGTATGCCTAGTTTAATGAAAAGAAGGACCAGGGGAGACATGACAGCAGTGTTCCAATATCTCAGGGGTTGCCACAAAGAAGAGGGAGTCAAACTATTCTCCAAAGTACCTAAGGGTAGAATAAGAAGCAATAGGTGGAAACTAATCAAGGAGAGAAGCAACTTAGAACTAAGGAGCAATTTCCTGACAGTTAGAACAATTAATCAGTGGAACAACTTGCCTCCAGAAATTGTAAATGCTCCAACACTGGAAATTTTTAAGAAAATGTTGGATAACCATTTGTCTGAAATGGTGTAGGGTTTCCTGCCTGGGCAGGGGGTTGGACTAGAAGACCTCCAAGGTCCCTTCCAACTCTGTTATTATTATTATTATAATTACTTGATAGGCTGGCCGGTAAATCAGCACTCCTATTTGACTGATGAGGGGCCTGTTTCCCAGGCTTCAATCACTTCCCTGGCTGTTTTGGGCTTGCTTGTACCACAATCTTAGTAGCTTGTGTTTTTGTGAGAGAACTATAAATACCACTATAAATACCACACACAGAACAGTACACAGCTAGAGAGAAGTTCCCTGAAGATGGGCTCCAACATGAGTCTGAAAGCTCAGAAGACCAAAACCTGGGCCTGGTGGTCAACCCAAATTGGATCTTGCAACGTATCCTGGGACATTTTATTTTTATTTTTATATTTATATTTATATCTTCATTTGTGATATAATTACATTAATGTGATTGATTAAATTTAATATATTTAATTAATAAATATTGATATATTGATCAAATTAACCCAAGCATTAAAGCAGTTCTCCAAGAATTGATTATTTTGTCCGCCTACTAGATTTTCATAATGCTTGTAGAAAATCAACTGGATCCAGATCATCAAGAAGCACTGGGGAGAAACAGACCTTTATGGATCCTCGGCTTCCCTTTTGTGCATAAGTAATTATGACAATTTCTATTCCTGCCAGGAAGAAAGATGGAGATACGGGACTCGCCCGGATCCCAGGCTGGAAAGAGAGTGCCAGCGAGGGGAAGCATTCAAACTGTGGAAACACAGGAATATCTGAATGAATCTCTCACTATCTCTCAGATTAAGCAAGAACCAGAAGAGGGGCTGGACCAGTTGTGTGAGATCCAGAAAAGAGAAGCTCTGAGGGCTCCATATTTGGATGGAAGAAACTCTCCGTCTTCTCAGTCCCCACCAGAGAATAACACTAGGCCGCCTTTTAGCAGAATGGCCGATTTCCATCAGCGGTCTCTCAGAGGAAAAGCTGCATCCGAAACCTTGCCAGGCCTGGGCTGCACGGAAGTTCCCAAATTTTACGAAGGCCTGCATTCCCCAGTGGAAGTGAAGGAAGAGTTGGTGGAGGAGGACAAACTCAGTGTGGTGCTACAATGCCAACGCTTCCGGCAATTTTCCTATGAGGAAGCTGAAGGGCCTCAGAAAGTGTTTGGTCAACTCTGGGACCTCTGTTGCCAGTGGCTGAAGCCGGAGCATCACTCTAAGGAGCAAATCCTGGAGCTGGTGATCTTGGAGCAGTTCCTGATGATCCTGCCGCTGGAAATGCAGAACTGGGTTTGGGAACAGTGTCCGAAGACGGGGAGCCAGGCGGTGGCTTTGGCCGAGGACTTTCTTCAGAGGCTGCCACAAGGAGATGAGCAGATGGTGAGCATGGATCCTTTTCATGTTGGGCACCCTTGTAGAGCTCAGTTTACAGCCACAATTGAACCCCAAATTTCTGCTGCTAAGTGAGGCATTTGTTAAGTGAGTTTTGCCACATTTTGTAACTTTACTTGTTGTTAATCATTGTGGCTAATAAGTTAGTAACATGTTTCTTAAGTGAATCTGGCTTCCACATTGACACTATTTGTCAGAAGGTAGCAAAAGAGGATCACATGGCCCCAGGAGATCTCAGATTCAGGGATAATCTTCTCCATCATTGCCATTCTGAGACATTAAAATTAGGACATTTTAAACTTGTTCCGGACAACTAAGCTGTGGTTTTCCTTGTAACTTTAGCAATCTCTCAAAGGTTTTAGTCTTTGAAAATTATGTTGCCAGAGTTCAAGAAGGGCTGAAATGAATCTCCAGTCAATCTTGTTTGTGTACCAGCTGTTTGCTGATGTTGAGATGTATCCCAATCATCTCCTTAGACATCTTCATGTTTCTCACACACAGGATCTGGGGGACTTGCGTCATGAGCCTTCCAATTCTGAACTGGATCCGTTGGATATCGTGAAAGTTGAGGTCCCCATGGATGGAGACCCAAATGCTTTGAAAAACCTGGGGATGAAATCTGGTAAGAATAGGTGGAACATGGTTGATCAATCTGAAACTGCCTCCTGATCATGCCCTTTGAGGTATTTGCTTATCACCACAAATCTTAGTAACAGAATTACAGGCCCCAATTGTGGTCACTAAGTGAGGACTACTCACGTTCATTCATCACCACCTTGTGGTCTTATTCTTCCTGCAGTTGATGGGGTGGAGACCAATGCGCAGTAGGGAGTCTCTTTGGCTTTCCTATTAGAGAGCTGGTGTGCTGCAGGAGTGAAGGTGCTGTTGCTGGACTAGGAGTGGGGACACCCAGGTTTCAGTCCTTCCTCAGCCATGAAAAGTCCATCAGTGTCAACCCCACTTGATAGACCAGGCCAAGAAATCAATTCCACAATCAATTCTACTCTAATACTTTTTTTTTTATTGAGAGTGAAGGTAATAAAATCTTGTAATTCTGATTGTGTTGTACCTCCCCACACCCAAACTTATTATTCTCCTTTGAATTGGAGAGGTAGCAAATTGTGCTTACATGATCCTGAGAAGCTGCAACCATTGTAAATACAAGCCAGTTGCAAAGCTGTTGTGTCTTGTCCGCTCTCACCGCAGCTGGGGTCTGCTTATCTGCTCCTGAACACGGAGGAATGTATGCCTCCCGGCCCCAGTCCTGGCTCCATGCCCAGACAAGCTGCAGAGGAGGGGGCACCTCCCGGTCCCAGCCCTGGCTCCATGCCCAAGCAGGCTGCAGAGGAGGGAGCATCCCCCGGCCCCAGCCCTGGCTCCATGCCCAGGCAAACGGAGCAGCTAGACCCCTCCCCCTCCTCCACAGCATGTGAGCCTAAGGAAAGTTTACTTCCAACAGCTGATTGGAGTGACCCTCGCATCAGAAGATTGGATAGGCGGAGGTAACAGAAGGAAGGGAGGGGCAGGCCTTAATGAGTGCTGAGTCATGGAGCCACACCCCATGGCCTATATAAAGGATCTGCTTTCTG
The DNA here is from genome assembly GCF_028640845.1 of Ahaetulla prasina. Classification (NCBI taxonomy): domain Eukaryota; kingdom Metazoa; phylum Chordata; class Lepidosauria; order Squamata; family Colubridae; genus Ahaetulla; species Ahaetulla prasina. The sequence goes on from NC_080540.1 coordinate 10,544,454, forward strand.
GCAGTCTCTGAGTCAGGCAAAGTCGAACTTATCTTGCTGAAGTCACTTACTGGTCTCCTGCCTGCTCTGAGGACTTTGCTAGGACTTTGGGCAGAGCTGCAGAGGCAAGCCTGATTCGGATTTCCCTGACCCGGCCGTCAGCGGAGGAGTGGGACACGACAAAAGCGCTCCCATTTTGATCACGTAACCATCGGGTTGCAACGATGATTGGGATGCCGTGTCAGTTGTAAGTGCAAGGATCAATTGTAGGTTACTTTTTTCAGTGCTGTTGTAAGTTCAGACAGTCACTAAATGAATGGTTATAAGTCAAGGACTACCTGCACATGGGAACTAATGAATGTGCCTTTGTAAGAAGACATTCAGAGGAAGCTGAATTTACAGACTTCTAGTTTATGTCGTGGTGAGAACGGCTGGAAAATAGCGGCGCTCCACCAGGCTCTGTGAAATGTAGCCAGCAACTGCTTGTTGGGAGACCCTATGGGGTTAAGCCTCCCTGGAGAGGAGGTGAAGAAAGGAGAGGTGCTTCCACGATCACGAGGAAACCACAATTTCCTCGTTGATCCGAAGAAAGCTCTCCTGAACGGCAGCAGGGACGACCGCCATTTTTGGTCATTCACAAGCTGGGACAACCGGGACACAAAGATCTTGCACTGGAGCGGTGGGTGGACAGAGCAATGAAACTGGGTGAGAAAATTTCCAACTGTTACTTTAGAAAGTTAATCTAAGTTAAAAGTTCCCAAAAAAGGATCTCCAAATGTTAAAAAGCGGTGATGCTAGAAATAGTGACAAAGAATTATAAGAAGTTGATGGGAATATTTAAAGATAAAGATGTGAAAGTAGAAGGCTCCCAACAAATGGTGGGAAAAGATGAATATAACATACAGAAGGCAGCTGAGAAATTAGAAATGGTGGTGGAAGGGACAAAGCAAAAATAAAATACAAAAAGATAAAAATAAAAACAGATAAAATACTGAAAAGACAGCATAGACAGCATACTAAAAATCAGATAGACAGTACCCTAAGAACTTATAACAGAATAGAGAAAAAGAAAAAAGAAAAATAATGAAAAGGTAATGGATGAATATTCAAAAGATGCAGCAGAAGGAGATAAAGGGTAAGACAGAGGGAACAATTAGTTTGTGTAAAAATGCTAGACAGACATATAGGATTCCAAAAGAAACATAAAAGAATCCTTAAAAATTCAATAAATGATGAAATTCTAAAAAGGCTGAGAGATGATGGATATAAAATATTACAATATAGTAACAATAGAAATAAGTGGAAAGTTTAAACTGGGAAAATAGTAGTAAATATATAGAAATATAATGGAATTTATCATAAATACAAATACATTAAGATTAGAAAGTGGAAGACTAGGATTAGGTATATTTAAAGGTATTATTGTGACCAATAGGATGTAAAAATATACTGGAAAATATCGTTTTCAAGGACTATAAATTCAGGGGACTTAGAGATATAATTTTGGGACTGATTAAATCTTATTGACAACTGTTTTTTTTTTTTTTATTCAAAAAGTTTTACAAAATTTTTTCCCCCTTTCCCCCCCTCCTCTCCCCTCCCTTCACAACCCCTCCCCCGACTTCCCGGAACGGCACAAGGTATAGTTAAAAATAAAACAAACATATGCTAAAAATTTTCATCCCAACTTAATTATACCCTACAATCATCAATTCCTAACTTCCCCAAAAGCAATCAAAATAATACATCATAATCATTCAAAACAGTCTGATAACTCTTAGTCTGATATCTACGTTGAATATAGTCAATCCATTTTTCCATTCCTTTAAGTATCTTTCTTGCGTATTGTCTTTCAAAAAGGCTGATATCTTCGCCATCTCAGCCAAATTGGCAACCTTCAATATCCATTCTTCTATTGTTGGTACTTCTTTTTTCTTCCAATATTGTCCTATTAGTAATCTTGCTGCTGTTATTAGGTTTAAAATCAATTTAGTCTCAATTACTGTACAATCCGTAATAATTCCCAACAAGAAAAATTGCGGCAGGAACTTTATCTTCTTTTTCAAAACATTTTGTAAAATCCACCAAATTTTTATCCAAAAGGCCTTTATGTCCTTACAAGTCCACCAAATGTGAAAATATGTAGCGTCATCACAATTACATCTCCAACATTTTGCTTGCATATCTGGATACATACACGATAATTTTTAGGATCTAGATGCCATCTATAAAACATTTTATAAAAATTTTCCTCAGATTCTGTGCCTCGTGAATTTAACATTTCTAACCCAAATTTTTCCCAAGTTTCCAATAATATTGGCTCCTGAAAATTTTGTGCCCACTTTATCATACAGTCCTTTACCAAGTCCCTTTCAGAATCTATTTCAAGTAACACATTATACAATCTCTTTATATGCTCCTGAGACTGATTTCTAATTTGCTTTACCAAATTTTCCTCGTTCTGGTCTATTCCAATTTTCTGACCTCCCTTCCATCTAGCATGTAGTTGCTCATATTGAAACCAAGTATAATTTTTCCCTTCCTCTCTTAATACTTGCAGAGATTTTAACTGCAAATTACCTCTTTCAGTATACAAAAGATCTTTATATGTAATCATTTCCTGATTCTGTTCTATGTTTATATTTTCTATTGTATGTCTAGGACTTGCCCATATAGGAACCTTATAATTTAGTTTATAAGAGTATTTTTTCCAAACACGCAGAAGGGCATTTCTTAGCACATGATTTTTAAAGGCCTTATCCACTTTTTTGTCATAAATTAAATATGCATGCCATCCATATAGCAAATCATAACCTTCTATATTCAAAATTCTGTCCTCTGTTAAGTTAAACCAATCACTTATTGCAGAGAGAGCAGCTGCTTCATAATATAATTTAAAATTAGGCATTTTTAAACCTCCCCTTTCCCGAGAATCTTGAATTATTTTCATTTTAACCCTAGCTTTTTTACCTTCTGCCATTGTTAATTCCCTTCTGCCATTCCTCAAGATTCTTATCTTTCTTAATTATTGGTATCATCTGAAAGAGGAATAAAAATCTAGGTAAAACATTCATTTTAATAGCAGCAATTCTCCCCAGCAAAGATAATTGCAATTTTTTCCAAACAATCAACTCCTTCTGAACCTTTTGCCATAAAACCTCATAGTTATTCTTATACAATTTCACATTTGACGATGTAATATAAACCCCTAAGTACTTAACCTTCTTTACAATTTCAAATCCTGTTATTTCCTCTAGTTTTTCTTTCTGTTGTCTGGCCATATTTTTTATTATCACTTTTGTCTTTTTCTGATTTACCTTAAACCCTGAAACATTCCCATATTGATCAATTATTTCCAACAAAGATTTACTAGAATTTATAGGGTTTGTTAAAGTAATCACCAAATCATCTGCAAAAGCTCTTAGTTTATATTCATATTGTCTAACTCTAATTCCCTCTATCTCCTTTACTTCTCGTATTTTATCCAATAATGGTTCTAGAGTTAAAATAAACAATAATGGTGATAAAGGACATCCCTGTCTTGTTCCTTTCGCAATCTTAAAAGGTTCTGTTAAGCTACCACTGGTTTTATTAGTATTTATAAAAAGTTGAGATACTGAATATGTGGTGGGACACCGAGTGATAAACTGGGAAAACAGTATAATATCGATTGATACATAAAAGAATATATTAACATTATAATGAGCACATTAAGGCTAGAAGTTGGAAGATAAAAATTCTGTATATGTAATTGTATTATTATTGTGAGCATTGCGTGAAAAATATGTCAACCCAGTCATTACACTGTCCACAAAAAAAATGTTGGTTGTTAAAGAAAAGTAGCGATGGCAGTGGCTGGTTCGGAGAACCAGTAGCAAAAATTCCCCCCCCGCCATGCCCACCCAGTCGTCCGCTTGCCCATTTGCCGCTTCTTTTAAAAAATGCTTTTAAAAGGTAAAGAAAAGACTCTGAGGATCACAGCTGAGCTGAGTAAAAAATGCTTTTAAAACTAAAAAAAAAGGATGCGCGCCACAACTGATCACCCTCGCCTCCATGCGCTGTTCTACTTACCCCATGCCTCCTTTTGGCATGCACTGCATGCACGCGCGCATCTCACATTTGGTAGTAAACCGGTTCGATTTCACCACTGTGTCAGAAGGTTACAAAAGGGGATCACATGATCTAAAACACTGCAACCGTCATAATTGTGAGTTAGCTGCTAAGCGCCGAATATAAATCATTTGACCATATTGAATGCTGCATAGTCATAAGTGTGAAAAATGGTCGTAAGTCACTTTTTCCACTGCCACGGTAACTTTGGTCACTAAATGAACTGCTGTAAGTTGAGGTCTACCTGTAGTTTCTGTATTGCTGTCAGGATACCTGTATCAACTAATCCATGATATCAGCAGGCATTGAGTGCCACTTGGAAGAGAGTTGAATTTTTATGCAGTATAATTGACGTCTTCCTACCTTGCTTGTTCTTCTAGGAAGCTCCGATCATCAACACTATTTCCTCGGAGAAATGACAGACTTGCCCGAGGAAATGAACAGCAAGAAGAGGATGAAGGCAACTTCTGACTCTCCTCCAAGAAGCCAGAAACTGCACAAATGCCAATATTGTGGGAAGCTCTGCAACTGCCACTCCCACCTGATTATTCACGAGCGAACCCACACAGGGGAGAAGCCCTACAAATGCTCGTTGTGTGGCAAAACCTTCAGTATTAAGGGCAGGCACCTCATCCATGAGAAATCTCACACCGGGGAGAAGCCGTACAAATGCTCTGAGTGCGGGAAGAGCTTTGACACTCGCTGCAACCTCCTGAGGCACCAGAGAGTTCACACGGGTGAGAAACCCTACCGTTGCTCGGACTGCGGACAGAGTTTCCGGTACAGACCACAGTTAGTGATTCACGAAGGGACCCACAAAGGGGAGAAGCCTTATAAATGTGCAGACTGTGGAGAAACCTTCGGTCAGATGCGGCATCTGGTGATACATAAGTGGACTCACACAGGAGAGTGGCCTCACAAGTGTGAGGTCTGCAGCAAAAGTTTTAATCAAAAGTCGGACCTTATTACACACACCAGGATCCACACTGGGGAGAAGCCATATGTCTGCTCCGATTGTGGGAAAAGTTTCATTTCGAGTTGCCAGCTGAAGAAGCACGAGAGAATTCACACCGGGGAGAAACCGTACCAGTGCGCAGTGTGCGGGAAATGCTTCACTTACAGTTATCACCTCACAACGCACAAGCGGATACACACGGGCGAGAAACCTTACCAATGCCCGGATTGTGGGAAATGCTTCACTTACAGTTATCACCTCACAACGCACAAGCGGATACACACGGGCGAGAAACCTTACCAATGCCCGGATTGTGGGAAATGTTTCATTTCTAGTTCTCACTTTGCCACCCATAGGAGGACTCATACTGGCGAGAAGCCCCACCAGTGTACCTACTGTGGGAACAGTTTCCTTGAGCGATCGCAGCTTGCTAAACATGAGAGATCACACACGGGAGAGAGGCCCTTCATCTGTTCTGAGTGTGGGAAGAGCTTCCCCCAGAGCCAAGAGCTCAAAAAGCACATGCGGACTCACACTCGCGAGAAGCCATATGGGTGCACCGAATGTGAAAAAATGTTCTCCAGTTCCTCTAATCTGTCCAGGCATCAGAAAATCCATGTGAGGGAGAAGCTGTAATGGGGTGTTTTTAGAGATAAGATAGTAGTATGATCAGAGCATCTAGATACAGGTAGTCCTCGTTCGAAGTGTTAATTGACCTGAAAAAGGGGCTTGCAACCTGGATTTGAAATTCTGATGGTCAGGTCCCCTCCACGGTCATAGTCAAATTTTGGACACTTAGCAACAGAACAATTTGCAATATCCCACGGTCACCTATCCATATGGTCTATCCATATCGTCACAAGGGAATTTGTTAAGATAGAGGTAGTCTTTGACTTACAACAGTTCATTTAGTGACTGTTTGAAGTTATAACGGCACTGAAAATGTGACCTAATGACCATTTCTCAGACTTATGACTGAAGAAAGTTAGCACCCACCCCTCTCCTAGAAGAATGAAATATTTTAGGAAACATTGAAAAGACAGAATATTATATTTCCCTAAATGAGAAATGGAGAAAGATGTTTTTTTCTGAGGCAGGAAACAAACTCAGTCTTTCTTAATAGCCCTAAAGATACTGTGGAAGCTACCTTTTAGAAATGCAGATTTGATAATCCATTCAGACAGGATTAAAACCTCAAAGAAGCCAGCATCTAGGATTAATTACATTTGTTAAACAAGATTAAAAACCCCAACTCATTGGTGGCCTTCAAGAGACAGACTAACTAAAACCAAATAACAAAATACATAAAACAAGCCTCAAAGTTACAAAATGCTGTAGAACAAACTGTATAAAAATCAGTGGTGAAATGCTACTGGTTTGTACCGGTTTTGGGTGAATCAGTAGTGATAAAAACTACCGGTTCAGGTAGTGATAAAAACTACCGGTAGTAAAAAAAAAGCTACCGGTTCCTCTGAACCGGTATTTCCAATGATCAGCTGTGCCGCGCGATTTAAAATCACTAGAAAGCAGGAAATCTTACTTTCTAGTCAATCTAAATCGCGTGGCACAGCTGTTCCCCCATTTGCTGTTCTACTTACCTTCCCAAGCCTCCTTTTTCCATGCGAAGCGCATGTTTGGGCTGTGCATGTGTGGGCTGTTAACCGGTGGCAAACCAGGGAAGATTTCACCACTGATAAAAATCCATGTGCTCATCAAACCAGGTGGTCAGCTAATCAGAATCACACGTGCTTGGTGGTTCTGCTTCACTGTTAAAACCAACTTTCCAATCAGCCTCCATGTTTCCAGTGTCTTTCTCCCCACTTGGAACTGAACGCGGATGGACATTTCTTCCAATATGACTGTAGCAGCATCCCTGCAGTCAGGAGATTTACATCTGCATGCTTGACAACTTACTCATATTTATAATAATAACAACAGAGTTGGAAGGGACCTTGGAGGCCTTCTAGTCCAACCCCCTGCCCAGGCAGGAAACCCTACATCATCTCAGACAGATGGTTATCCAACATTTTCTTAAAAATTTCCAGTGTTGGAGCATTCACAACTTCTGCAGGCAAATCGTTCCACTTATCAATTGTTCTAACTGTCAGGAAATTTCTCCTTAGTTCTAAGTTGCTTCTTTCCTTGATCAGTTTCCACCCATTGCTCCTTGTTCTACCCTCAGGTGCTCTGGAGAACAGCCCAACTCCCACTTCTCTGTGGCAGCCCCTGAGATATTGGAACACTGCTATCATGTCTATATTGTATCATTATGATGGTTGCAGTGTCCCAGAGTCCCATAATCCTCTTTTGCAGACTTCTGACAAGCAAAATCAATAGGGAAAAACCAGATTCAGTTAACAATTGTGTTACTAATTTAAGAACTGCAGTGATTCGCTTTAACAAAAAAAGAAAAGTCATAAAAGTGTGGCAAGAAAAGTCATAAAATGGGCCAAAACTCACTTAACAACATAAATTTTGGGCTCTATTGTGGTCGTACATTGAGGACTAAATGTACCTGTATTTAATTTAATAGCTGGAGCAATGAAAGGTTGGACAATGTGTTAGAACCAGGGGTGAAATCCAGCAGGTTCTGACAGGTTCTGAAGAACTGGTAGCAGAAATTTTGAGCAGTTTGGAGAACCGGTAGTGGAAATTTTTCAGTAGTTTGGAGAACTGGAAAATACCACCTCTGGCTGGTCCCAGAGTGGGGTGGGAATGGAGATTTTGCAATATTCTTCCCCCAGGAGTGGGGAGGAAATGGGGATTTTGCAGTAACCTTCCCCTGGAGTGGGGTGGGAATAATTTTGCAGTATTCTTCTCCTGCCATGCCCACCAAGCCACACCCATCAAGCCATACCATGCCCACCAAGCCACGCCCACAGAACCAGTAGTAAAAAAAAATTGGATTTCATCGCTGGTTAGAACACACAGTTGCAGCTAATTGGTTGAAGAGAGCTGGCCACTGCATGAGGCAATCTAAGCTGTGATTGGTCACTGTAGGTGTGGAGGAGTTTCCTTGTTTCCCGCCTTTTTTCCTCTGTAATTGTAATTTACTTCATGCTCTGTAATTTACCTCATGATATTCCTGCTATGTTGATTTACCTCATGATGCCCCTGTTTGGCTGATTATCTTGTTTCCTCTAAATCTAATTGTTTATATAACACTACAAGTTTGTATCAGCATCTCTGACCCCATTTGGATACTTGCTATGCAATTCCCTCACAATCTGATGGGACATAATCAGTTGTGAGATTCTGATAGATCAGTGTTTTTCAAATTTGGCAACTTTTAAGATGTGTAGACTTCAACTTCCAGAATGCTGTCCAGGCAATTCTGGAAGTCCACCCCTCTTAGAATTGTAAGTTTGAAAAAATCCTGTCAAAAATGGGCAAATTAAGATATTTTTTAGGGATCTGTACTTTGGTCTCCCTTTAAAAAAACAAAAAACAACACATTGCAGATTATCCCGAGCAGCATATCTATGAAGGAAGACTCTAATGGAAACATGCTTTATGCATAAAAAATATAGAAAGGCATCTAAGGATCACTAATCTCCCCACCTTCATGGCCCATAATTTATGAGAAGTTTGCAATAGAATAGAATAGAATAGAATAGAATTTTTTATTGGCCAAGTGTGATTGGACAGAAAAGGAATTTGTCTTGGTGCATATGCTCTCACTGTACATAAAAGAAAAGATACCTTCATCAAGGTACAACATTTACAACACAAATGATGGTCAATGTATCAATGATCTCAACAGAAATTTTCCTCAGCTCTGCTTTTTCTGAATATGCAATATCTGTGATCCTTCTGAGCCCTAAAAATAGTCACAAAGTTCTCTCAATCACAAACATCGTCATCCAGTCTCTTTATTTATAGCGTGGGATCCTAAAAATAGGCACAAAGTTCTCCCTATCATAAAATTTATTTATTTATTTATTTTGTCACAACATCATACAAAAAGATTATATAGTATATAAACATATATATGAAGAAGAAAAGAAAAACAATAGGACAGGAACGGTAGGCACGTTTGTGCGCTTATGCACACCCCTTATGGTCCTCTTAGGAATGGGGTGAGGTCAATAGTAGAAAGTTTTTGGATAAAACTTTTAGGATTATGGGAAGAGACCACAGAGTCAGGTAAAGTATTCCAAGCACTGATGATTCTGTTGCAGAAGTCATATTTTCTGCAATCTAGATTAAAGCGGTTGACATTAAGTTTAAATCTATTAGTTGCTCTAGTATTATTGCAATTAAAGCTGAAGTAGTCTTTGACAGGAAGGACATTACAATAGATGATTCTGTGAGTTAAACTTAGGTCTTGTCGAAGGCGACGGAGTTCCAAGTTTTCTAAGCCTAGGATTATTATTTTTATTATTTTTATTATTATTTTTAATTATTATTTCCAAGCCTAGGATTATCCTCCTCTGTCTTTACTTTATTATTTATTTATTTAGTATTTATATCGATTTGCTCCAATTGTAGCTGGGGATTAGCGCCTGCAGGTTTCTGTTACTATTGCAGTGATTGTCAGTCTCTCTCTCATTTATTTATTTATTTTGAAAAAAGAATCCCGGTGCTTGGCTTCCATCCTTTGGCTTTTCTCGGGGGGGTGATATGGAATTGGTGAGCTTCTCTGGCGGGGTCCCGGCTGGAAGAGTCTGGCTTTGCTCGGAAGCCCCCCAGTCGCCCCCCACCCGAAGCAGTAGCTTCAGCGAAGGAATTAAACGCAGAGAGCTTTCCTCTTGCGCCTAGAGAGGAGGCAGGGAAGGGGAGGGAAGCGGGGCGAGGAGCCCAGTTTCTTGCCCATCCCGCCCGCCCTCCGCGTTCCTGGTCTCCAGACATCCCTTATGCCAGGGCTGCGGAGATCCTTTCGTGGGGAGGGGCGCTCAAGAGGCGCCAGGTGGGCAAAGGACGCTGGAAGAGGGCGAGGGAGGAGGAGAGGGCATCCCGAGGTGCAGGAAGGGAGGTGGAGGTGGGTTTTTTTACAGCGGGTCCCCTTCCCTTACGAGTCCCCGCTTTTGCTTGCAAAGTTTTCTGCTCCCTGCCGGCTGCTGCGCGGCGGTGAGGGGCGTTCAACAGGCACCAGGTGGGCAAAGGACGCTGCAAGAGGTTTGGACCAGGAGGGAGAGGAGAAAAGGAGGAGGGGGGAATCCCCAGGTGCAGTAAGGGAGGGGGAGATTCCTGGGGGAGGGAGTGGGGAGAAGCGTGGAGGTGGTCTTTTTACAGCGGGACCCCTTCCCTTCTGAATTCTCCCATCTTTACTTGTAGCCGCTGAGCCTTGTCTTTACTTGCTGAGTCTTTACTTGCAGCCACTGAGCCTCCGCTAGACTCTGATTCCCCTTGAAATCCTTCCTTCAAGTCTCCTTCCTTCCCACCAGCCCAACATCTTGGTGCAGCACCCCTCCCACAGCTTCCTGGTGTTGCCTTCCCCACGTTCCCCCCGTCTGCTGACTGGGGAGGATCAGGTCCCCAAAGTAAGTCTGGAGGGATAGAAGAGGCGGAAAACTTGGGGAGATCTGAGTTCAGAAAGAAAGTGGCTGAAGGGGCTCCCTCTGAGGTTATGAACCCTGCTAGGAGGAGCCCAGTGGCATCTGAAAGACAGGTGACAAGAGAACTGAAAGGCATCCGGTGGGTTTGTTTTGAGATGCAGCACCTGAACCTGCCTCTCTTAACATGCCCAGATTCCCTTTCTGGTGACTGCTGCCTCCCTCTTTATCTCTGCCCCACTAACTGAACATCTGGGTGGAAGTTTTCAATTATACTTTTTACCAGGTAGTCCTCAACTTAACACCACAATTGAACCCAAAATTTATGTTGCTAAGTGAGATAGTTGTTAAGTGAGTAATTATGATAATTTCTATTCCTGCCAGGAAGAAAGATGGAGGTACGGGACTCGGCAGGATGCCAGGCAGGAAAAAGAGAGCCAGTGAAGAGAAGTGTTCAAACTACGGCAACACAGGAATATCTGAATGGTTTTACTACATCTCAGATTAAGCAAGAACCGGAAGAGGAGCTAGACCAGTTGTGTGAGATTGAGAAAAGAGAAGCTCTGAGGGCTCCATATTTGTATGGAAGAAACTCTCTACCTTCTCTGTCCTCACCAGAGAATAATACTAGGCTGCCTTTTAGCAGAATGGCCGATCTCCATCAACGGTCCCTCAGAGGAAAAGCTGCATCCGAAACCTTGCCAGGCCTGGGCTGCACGGAACTTCCCAAATTTTACGAAGGCCTGCATTCCCCAGTGGAAGTGAAGGAAGAGTTGGTGGAGGAGGACAAACTCAGTGTGGTGCTACAATGCCAACACTTCCGGCAGTTTCACTATGAGGAAGCTGAAGGGCCTCAGAAAGTGTTTGGTCAACTCTGGGACCTCTGTTGCCAGTGGCTGAAGCCGGAGTGTCACTCTAAGGAGCAAATCCTGGAGCTGGTGATCTTGAAGCAGTTCCTGATGATCCTGCCGCTGGAAATGCAGAACTGGGTTCGGGAACAGTGTCCGGAGATGGGGAGCCAGGCGGTGGCTCTGGCCGAGGACTTTCTTCGGAGGCTGCCACAAGGAGATGAGCAGAGGGTGAGCATGGATCCTTTTCATGTTGGGCACCCTTGTAGAGTTCCGCTTACGGCCACAATTGAACCCCAAATTAAGCGAGACATTTGTTAAGTGAGTTTTGCCCCATTTTGCGACTTGTTAAGTGAATCATTGCGGCTGTTAAGTTAGTAACGTGTTTGTTAAATGAATCTGGCTTCCCTGTTGACTTTGCTTGTTAGAAGGTGGCAAAAGAGGATCACTTGGCCCCAGGACACTGCAACTGTCATAAATATGAGTCAGTTGCCATGGTTTCTGAATGATCACCTGACCATTGGAATGGCGCAACCGTCATAAGTGTAAAAAATGGTCATGTCACTTTTTCAGTGCTTTTGTAACTTCAAATGGTCACTAAATGAACTGTTGTAAGTCGAGGACTATCTGTAGCCCACCATGGGAGTGCTTTAATGATGAAAAAGCAGCCTAAAATCAGTAGGAAAGTGATGGTGAATTTTCATGTAACACTCTTTATTGGAAGACATCAGCTTTTGTCACTCATAATCTGCTGCTCTGTATGACTACATTTTAATTAGTTGGAGAGACAGATTTGGGGATGCAGATGTGGGAAAGCAGAGCCATGAGAAACTGGTTAGAAGCTTCTTGTCAGACAGCAATTGTAATGGGTTATAAACCCAATGTGTATGTTGAGACATGGAAAAGAAAACTGATGGCAGAAGAAGACTTAGTCGTCCATCGAGTTTCAACAATTTATTTGCTGCATTAGCCCCCAGTGCTAAATTCAATGAAAGTACATTTCTTTATACACAGTTAAGAAATTGGAATGGCTTTTGATTGACATTCTTCTCAGATTCAGGGATCGCCTTCTCCATCATTGCCAATCTGAGAGATTCAAATTGGGACATTTTAAACTTGTTCTGGATAACTAAGCTGTGGTTTCCTTTATAACTTTACCGATCTTTAAAGCAGGGTAGTTGTGTCACATCATTGCTTCCTGAACCCCAGTGGGTTTGTAGCCTTTGAAAATTATTTTGCCAGAGTTGGAGAAGGGCTGAAATGAATCTCTGATCGATCCTGGTTTGTGTACCAGCTGTTGGCTGATGATGAGAAGATGTGTCCCAATCGTCTCCTTCATGCTTCTCACACACAGGAAGATCTGGCGGACTTGCGTCATGAGCCTTCCAATTCCGAATTGGATCCGTTGGATATCGTGAAAGTTGAAGTCCCCATGGATGGAGACAGTGAGTAGACCAAAATGCTTTTAAAAAACCTGGGGATGAAATCCGGTAAGTGTAGGTAGAACGTGGTTGATCCATCTGAAACTGCCTCCTGATTATGGCTTTGGAGATATTTGAAGGTGCTTGTCACCACAAATCTTAGTAACAGAATTGCGGGCCCCAGTTGTAGTCACTAAGCGAAGACTAACTCACGCCCATCTCCACCCTGCAGTCTTATTCTTCCTGCAGTTGAAGGGGAGGAGACCAATGTGCAGTAGGGAGTCTCTCTGGATGGCTTTCCTGTTAGAGAGCTGGTGTGCTGCAGGGGTGAAGGTGCTGTTGTTGGACTAGGAGTGGGGACACCCAAGTTCCAGTCTCTCCACAGCCATGAAAGGTCCCTCAGGCTCAGCCCCAGTGTTGGGAGTCAGGAGGTCCGCACCGGTTCCTGCAAACCGGTAGCTAACATTTTTGGCAGTTTGGCGGACCGGCTGATCCCACCACTGCTCAGCCCCAATTGATAGACCAGGAAGACTCTTAACACTTTTTTTTTTAATCGAGAGTGAAGGTAATAAGAAAATCTTGTAAGTCTCATTGTGTTGTACTTTCCCTCACCAAAACTTCCTGTTATGCTCCTGTGAATTAGGAAGGTAGCAAATAGTGATCATGTGATCCGTAGAAGCTGCAGGCATTGTAAATACAAGCCAGTTGCAAGGAACCTCAATTTTGATCACATGACCATCGGGATGCCGTGTTGGTTGTCAATTTATTTATTTGTTTATTTTATTTATTTTTCGCATTTTTATACCGCCCTCTCCCCCTAAGGACTCAGGGCGGTTTACAGCCAGAATAAAATATACATATAAATACAGGATAAAACAACAATTAAAAAACTTATTAAATAAGGCCGAATGTTTAAAATAGAAATACAAATAATAAAACCCCATTAAAAACCAAATTCAAAATTTAAAAATTCTAAAAATTCTAGTCCAGTCCTGCGCAAATAAATAGATGTGTCTTAAGCTCGCGGCGGAAGGTTCGAAGGTCAGGATCCAAGGATCAATTATAAGTCACTTTTTTCAGTGCTGTTGTAAGTTCAAACAGTCACTAAGTCAAGGACTATCTGTACATGGGAACTATTGAACATGCCCTTGTAAGAAGAAATTCACAGGAATTTACCCTGTGGCCAAAGGAGGAAGAATCAGACAGGAATTTCAGGATACAGAATAATAGAGTTGGAAGGGGCCTTTGAGGTCTTCTAGTCCAACCCCCTACTCAAGCAGAAGAACCAATACTATGTCAGACAAGTGGCTTTGTAGTTTCTTCTTAAAATTCTCTAGCGATGGAGCAGAGAGAACATAGTTTCCATGGTGATCCAGCAGAAATGGATAAATAAGGAAGTCACCCAGATGGGATCATCAAAAATATTTTAACATACTGAAATTTACATGTTGACTTTATCTTTCTATACCAGGGGTATGAAACTCAAGGCTAAAACGGGCCGCGTGCACCCACCCCGCAGTGTTAGTATTCAAATAATTTAACAACTGCTCTAATGACTGGCTGGGTAGGTATGGCCAGGTGGTCATGTGACTGGACAGGCGTGGTCAACTCAAAATCTCTCATCATACCCAGCCCCACCTTCCGGCTACTCGCCTCAAAGGAGCAGCATATCTATGTAGGAAGACTCTAATGGAAATTTCAAATTTCTTTATGATATGTGCATAAAGATATAGAAAGACATCTAAGGATCACTAGTCTCCCCACCTTCATGGACCATAATTTATGAGAAGTAGTTCGCAATGATCTCAACAGAAGTTTTCCTCAGCTCTGCTTTCCCTGAATATACAATAACTATGGTCTGTCATTGAGCTGTGATCATTCTGGCCCTAAAAACAGACACAAAGTTCTTTCAATCACAAGAATTGTCATCCATTCTCTTTATTTATAGCATGGGACCCTAAAAATAGACATAAAGTTCTCCCAATCACAAAACTGTCCTTCTCTGTCTTTATTTATATTCTGGAATAGTCAGATAATGAGGAAAAGCTGAGCAGGAGAGATACATGGAAAGACATTATTATTGATCTGATTTAGGGACTTTTACACTATGTAAGATTCCTTCCCTACCCCACCCTATTACTTTTTTTTGGGGGGGGGTTCTTGGTTTTCCTCCCTCCTTTCCTTGATTTCTTTCCAAAGAGTCTGCTTGTTGTCCAACTAAATGTGCTAGAGACAGATGTGTGTTTTAAAGCACAACCTGTTTTGCAAAGAGATTTACTGATATGAGGAAAAGGTCCAAGTGGGTGGAAGGATTTTTGACCCTCTTTCAAGCTGATTTTCTCAGAATTGGTTCTAAAACCGGACATAAAGTTTATTAGCACAGAAATTGTAATTGGAGCAAAGAAGGAAGCAGGGGTTTTTAGGAAGACAACATTAGGCCAATGCAAGTTTTTGATGGAAGTTTTCTTGTTTTCCTTATTTTCATATCTTGGCTTTAAAATCAACCCAAAGATATTACATTTGTTCAACATAATGTATATATGGGGTATGGGATATCAATTTTTTCAGTTTTGCTATAGTCCAGGTGTTACTGTGCTTAGTAGTGCGATTTTATACTATTTCATATCGTTGTGTAATAATCCAAATTAAGAAAGGGGAATATGCTTTGGGGTAAAGGCTCACTATGTGTTTGCCAGCAAATGTTTGAAAGATTTGTGCAGCGAGGCAGGAAAAAGCACAATGGATGTGAGGTATTAAAAGGTCTGAAGTGTGTGCCCACACAAGCGACGAATTCCTCTTCCCCTTTCAAACTCATATTGTACAGCTTCAAGAGAGGTAACTGAAGATTTGAAATCTTCATTTTTGGTCTGTTTTTCGATTGTTTTCCAAGCCATTTTCTGGCCCGTTTTTGTCTGGGTTTTGGGCTGTTTTTTGGCTATTTTCGGGCAATTTTCAGCACTTTTTCAGGCCATTTTGGATGTTCAGTAGTAGTAAATAAATAGAGGGAAATTGTACCTTGCCTTTGACTCAATTTTCCTCTTTATTTATTTACTACTACTGAACATCTAAAACAGCCCAAAAAATAGCATGAAAACAGCTGAAAAACAGCCTGAAAATGGCCCCAAAAGAGCCCAAAAATGTCCTGAACACAGCTGAAAAACAGCCCAAAAATGGGTGGGGGCAGGGCCAGCCATTGTGGAATTAGCCAGTTTGCCGAACTGGGCAGAATTTTAACAAGAAGTTAGCCTGAACCGGCTGAATCCCACCTTTGCCCCTCGCCTCATTTTCACCCTCCATGGCCTCCTGCAGCACTCTGCCAGCCAAAAACGGGGCCAAAAACAGGCTGAAAATGGCCCGAAAACAGGCTGAAAATGGGGCCAAAACTGGGCCCAAAATGGCCTCTAAATGGGTCTGAAAACGGGGCTGTTTTCAGCTGGCCAAGTGCTGCAGAAGGCCATGGAGGGTGAAAAGGAGACATGGGGGAGCTGTGCGGATCCCTTGCACCCCATTTTGGCCAGCAGGGTGCTGCAGGAGGCAGTCATCCTTCTTCCCCCCACCCTCCCGGTCTGTGGAGGAGAAATACAATGCTGATCCAGCCCTTGAAGAAATCCAGTTTGACACCCCTGTTCTATGTTAGCCAATATATATAAGCTGTGGTTCAGCTTTAGTTCAGGGCTGCTCAGTAAGCTGCCAATGCTTTGCTGGGAGTCCAATGTGCAACCTTAATATTTTGCATGCTTAATAATTGAATGTTGCATTGTCCAAGTTGCTTTAGGTGAGGCAGGGTTTGCCCACAACATTCTCCGTTTCTTTATGCATCTCCCTTAATTGCCAGGGAACAATCAGATTGGTCTTATTGGTTTTTGAGATGAAATAAAATTGGGACACTTGTCAGGAGTTTATCTAATATCTCTGATGCGCTTCTTCTCTTTAGCAAGCAAGCAAGTGGCAGCCCTCAGCTGCCCTTCTTGGGTTGGCAAGCTAAGCAGGGATAAGCTTGGAGAGTCCATGGATGGGAGACAAATTGGGAAGAAAAGGTCTGAAAGCTAGTTTGTGAAGGGGGAGAAAGTTCTCCGAAAAAAGAAAATGACAGTTATAGAAAGTCCTTGACCTACAACCACAATTGAGCCCCAACTTTATGTTGTTAAGTGATACAGTTGTTGAGTGAGCTTTGCCCCATTTTACAACTTTTCTCGTCACACTTGTTAACTGAATCACTGCACTTGTTAAATTAATCCCACGGCTGTTAAAGGAATGTGACCATTGGGATGCTGTCTAGTCAGAAGTGAGAAAAATGGTCATAAGTCACTTTTTCCAGTGCTGTTGTAACTTTGAATGGTCACTAAAATGAATTTTTGTAAATTGAGTACTACCTGTAGTTTCTGTGTTGCTGTTGAGATAGCTGTATCAGCAGCCATTGAGTGCCATTTCGAAGAGAGTTGAAGTATAATTGATGTCCTCCTAATTTGCTTGTTCTTCTAGGAAGCTCTGACCATCAACATTATTTCCTCGGAGAAGTGACAAAGGGAATGTACAGTAGCAGAAGTATGAAGGCCACTTTTGACTCTCCTCCAAGGAGCCAGAAAGTCCCCCTGAAGAAAAAACTGCACAAATACCAATATTGTGAGAAGGTCTCCGACTGCCGCACCCACCTGATTATTCATGAACGAACCCACACAGGAGAGAAGCCCTACAAATGCTCGTTGTGTGGCAAAAACTTCAGTGATAAAATCAGGCACCTCATCCACGAGAGAATTCACACCAGGGAGAAGCTGTACAAATGCTCCGAGTGCGGGAAGAGCTTTGGTACTCGCTGCAATCTCCTAAGGCACCGGAGAGTTCACACGGGCGAGAAACCCTACTGTTGCTCGGACTGTGGCCAGAGTTTCCGGTACAGACCACAGTTAGTGATTCACGAAGGGACCCACAAAGGGGAGAAGCCTTATAAATGTGCAGACTGTGGAGAAACCTTCGGTCAGATGCGGCATCTGGTGATACATAAATGGACTCACATGGGAGAGAGGCCTCACAAATGCGCCGTCTGCAGCAAAAGTTTCAATCAAAAGTCGGACTTTATTACGCACACCAGGACCCACACTGGAGAGAAGCCGTATGTCTGCACTGATTGTGGGAAAAGTCTCATTTCGAGTTGCCAGCTGAAGAAGCACGAGAGAATTCACACCGGGGAGAAACCGTACCAGTGCGCAGAGTGCGGGAAATGCTTCACTTACAGTTATCACTTCACAATGCACAAGCGAATACACACGGGCGAGAAACCTTACCAGTGCCCGGATTGTGGGAAATGTTTCATTTCTAGTTCTCACTCTCACCATAAAAGGACGCATACTGGCGAGAAGCCCTACCAGTGTACCTACTGCGGGAACAGTTTCATTCAGCGATCGCACCTTGTCAAACATGAAAGGTCGCACATGGGAGAGAGGCCCTTCATCTGTTCCGAGTGTGGGAAGAGCTTCCCCCAAAGCCAAGGGCTCAAAAAGCACATGCGGACTCACACTGGCGAGAAGCCATACGGGTGCCTCAAATGCGAGAAAATGTTCTCCAGTTCCTTTAATCTGTCCAGGCATCAGAAAATCCATGTGAGGGAGAAGCTATAATGGGGCACTTTAGACAAAAGACGGTGGGGCGATCGGAGTAGCTAGATACGGGTAGTCCTCAATCGAAGTGACAGTTGACCTGAAAAAGGGGACTTACAACCTGGATTCGGAGTTCTAAAGGTTGGCCCCTCCATGGTCCCGTGACCAAATTTCAGCCACTTGGCAACAGAACCATTTGCAGGATCCCATGGTCACCTGACCACGTTTTGCAATGGTTTTTGCAGAAAATCAGCACTTGGCAAAACTGCACCTATAGCAAACCATCGGTTTGCTTAAGAACCATGGCATTTACTTAACAATAGCAGATTTTGCTTAATGAATGCGGTGATTCACTTAATGACCGCCTTGAAAGGGTTCGTAATATTGGGTCGGTCATGTTCTATGACTGTTGTGACATGACGGTAACGGGCAGGCTCTGAGCCGTGGTGGCGCAATGGATAATGCAATACTGCAGGCTACTTCTGCTGACTGCCGGCTGCTGGCAGTTCAAATCTCACCAGGCTCAAGATTGATTCAGCCTTCCATCCTTCCGAGATCAATAAAACGAGGACCCAGATTGTTGGGGGCAATATGCTGACTCTGTAAACCGCTTAGAGAAAGCTGTAAAGTGGTATATAAGTCTATTGCTATTGTTATATCAAGGACTGCCTATAGTTGCTGTAGTATGGCGTAGGTCAAGAAAAAAACACAAAAAGAAGGGAACCAAGTTGTTTCTAGTTAGCTGCTAAACCAGAATGCTGTAAAGATCTGGTTTGCTGGGAATGACCTTGTTTCTTGGGAATGACTTTATTTCCCATTTGGCTATACCTGCTAGTGGGAGAAACTAAACCAGAAATATGTCCTCTCCACTCCCAAATCTGCAAGGAAATGAGATTGCTAGACCTCATGATATTCTCATGCCGAGATATATTCCAAGACACTGCAAAAAATGCTGAAGTTGGGTGAGACCTTGTACAAAGTCTTGTTGCATTTTAAAATGGTTATACGGGTAGTCCTCAACTTACAACCACAATTGAGCCCAAAGTTTCTGTTGCTGAGGTAGAAATTTCTTAAGTGAATTGTGTTCCATTTTATGACCTTTCCAGCCTCAGTGGTTAAGTGATTTGCTGCAGTTGATAAGTAACAACTCAGTTTTTAAGTGAATCTGGCTTCCCCATTGGCTTTGCTTGTCAGGTTGCAAAAGAGGATCACATGATCTTGGGATGCAGCAACCATCATAAATATGAACCAATTACTAAGCATTGTAATTTTGATCATGTGATCATGGGGATGCTGCAACAAGCATAAATGTGAAAATCTGTCATTAAGTCACTTTTGTCAGTGCCGTTGTAACTTTGAATGGTCACTAAATAAACTGTTGTAACTGAAGGACTACCTGTATTATGGTTTTATAGCAAGTGCCATCTGTAGGCAGTTGTTTCAGAACCTTATGTTACATAACTGGTGCCAATTTTTCCTCTGCTTCATTAACCATGATGGGTAAACTGGGCTCTGGCTCACTGTTTTCTAATGAAGGTTAGAAAACGGAGCTTCCAGAGTGAAGAGTTACCAGTTTATACACCACTCTAAACAAACCAGAGAAAGAATTTCCTTGGTGTGGTTTATGAATAACTCTGAACATAAAAGTTTTTCCTAAAAAATTGACCGAGTGCAGACTGAGATACCATGGTTCGTCCAACAAAGCATGATTAGAAATAAACCCTAGTGCAGTACAGTAGTGTACAAATGCAGGGTGTTTAGCCATTTTTGATGGCAAGAGGAATCACATACATAAGAGATGGTTTCAAGTTATCATAATAGAAACATAAAAAGTTAAGAAGTTTGACCCAATAATGTAATAAATAAATTCAAGAGGTTGTAATTTACCATAATTAGACTAGCCTATATATTATATTCTCGCCTCACTTGCCTTTATTTTAAAGGATAGCCACAGTATTATGTAATCTACGGAATACCATATAGCTTAGGAAAGACATATTATGCATTTATATAACATATATCCTATGTTTAGTATCTTAACATATAGTTACATGACAGGCATGTTTTAATGTTGCTTACAGAGAATTTCCTGTTAGCTTGAAAGGGGCCTCCTTCTTTCTCTCTCTCTCCCCCTCCCTGCTTGAGACCAGAACTGACAGGGAAAGCAATTAATCTGTTAACCAGTCTCCATAAAAAAAGGGAATAGCCTTGACTGGTGTAAGAATGTATCTAATTCAAGCTCACTTTGACATCTTCATCCCTCGAATGTTGTTTCTACTCAAGTAATGTTCTGTTTTATTGCTGTTTTTGTATAACAAGGTAGTTGATAAGGGAGTATCAAAAGGATGGGATAGGAGGGGGTTGATTGCTTAGCAAGTTTGGGTGACAATAAGGGCTTAACTAACTTTATACATTTAGGGGCAATAGTAGATTATAGGTGGTCAGAAAGCATGTCACTGAACCAGACCTATCAACAGGGCCTGGCTAGTATAGGAAGGACCTGCGGCCAGTGAGAGAGATGTATAAAATATGCTGAGACCTGTAACTTGGTGTATGCTTCTGTTGTGTCAAGCAAAAGTCTCACCAGCTATTTGCAAACAGCTTTTCTTTATCTTACTTCTGGCTGACCCACTATTGGCATCCTTCAGTGTCAAAAGACTATGGTATCGTGCTCTGGAAACAGCATCTAGTGTGGCTAAAAAGGCCAATTCGAGGGTGACAATCCTTTCCACACTGAGAGCAGATACATTCTGTCCCCTGCCCAGCCCCCAGATTTCGCTGTTTCTGAGACTGCCTCTTTGCCTCAGCCTGCCGAACAAATGTCTCTTCGAGTTGGAGAAGGCCATGCTGCCAGTCTTTAGCCTCCAAGCTGAATGGATCGGAGGTCAAGGTTTCCCAGTTGTTAATGTCCATTCCCAGGGCCTTTAGGTCCCTCTTGCAGATATCCTTATATCGCAGCTGTGATCTCCCTCTGAGGCGCTTTCCCTGCACTAATTCTCCATACAGGAGATCTTTCGGAATCCGACCATCAGCCATTCTCACGATATGCCCAAGCCAGCGTAGACATCACTGTTTCGGTTGTGTCTGCGCCGCCCGAGCCGGGCCCCCTGCCAGAAAGTGACTTGGAAAGTGAGGGGGAAGGGCCATCAGGACTTACCTCGGGAGCACTGGCTTCCCTGACTCAGCTCCAGGAGCCAGAGGCAGGCCAGGTGGAGGAGATAACGAGGCCTCCATCCCCTGACTCTTCCCCCCCCAGACCACGCCTCCAGATCCAGCTGATGGCAGTCAAGCCTGGCTGGACCCTAGGTTTCTTAGGCAGGAGAGGCGGAAACAACAGAAGCAGGGGTCTAGGAAGTGCTGAGTCATGCAGCCACACCCCACAGGATATAAAACCAGCGAGGGCTGCTATGCCTCTTCGTAGCAGGCAAATCAACTGCTTAACTAGAGCTGAAGTACTGTTTGTTCCTGGGTGACTCATTGGCATCAATGGAGATAACAGAGTCACTTGGCAGACGCTTGCTAGTTTGCTGCCAGAGCTGATAGTGCCGGCTAATTAAGCCATTGCTCGGACGGAGGCGAGGTGGGGACAGAACAGTTTCAGTAGTGTAGACATGCTAGAAATTCCAGCATGTTCCAAGACTGCGCTATTTGAAACTTTGTCCTGCCAGGTGATGCCAAAAATATGTTGGAGACAGCGCATATGAAAGGTCTTCAACTTCCTCTCCTTCCATGCGTAAATACTTGGCTGACCCAAGTATTGTGTGAATTAATTACACAAAGAAGACAAAGATCATTCTCGGAAAGGCCGAATACTTCAATACGTAATTTGCAATTGTGGCTCATTGATTGAAAAGTTCTGTGTTGGAATAAATCCATCTGCTTCAGTTCGAAGCCGAGAGACACTGGAAACATGGAGGCTGACTGGAAAGATGGTTTAATAAAGGAGAACCACATGGGTTCTGTGCAACTGGCCACATGGAGTTTTAGTGTCTGTGTGTGTGCGTGTGTGGTATTTATACCTTCTCTTGGGCTTTGCACTTGAACTTCCTGTTCCTGTGCAAGAACATGTATTCTATTGGCTGTTGTCAGACTCCCATGGTGCCATGTGCAAATCCTAGTAGTTTGTCTGAGGTAAGCTTGGTTGACGTTTAGCTGATGCAATGAAGGGGCTCGGGCAATTCATATTGTGGCTGAATGGCTTTGCCCTGAAGGATAATTCCATCACACTGGAGCTGAAAGTCTTTTGTTTTGTAGATAGGCTGGCCCAGTCTTTCCTAATGGGCACAAAATATCTGCTGGGGCTATTAAGAAAGTGGGGGTTCCTTAAAAAAACCATGTTTCTCCATTTCTCATCCAGGGAAATATAATATTCTGCCTTTTTAATATTTCTCAAAATATTTCATTCTTCTAGGAGAGGGGTGGGTGCTAACTTTCATTTGTAAATCATTGCAAGGATCTTGATTGGGTTCCAACTTTGTGACGGTTCCCAGTTTACTACAGGTAGTGCTCAACTTGGAGTCGGTCACTGAGCAATCATCTGTTACGATGAACCTCTCTAGGGGTACTTATGACCCAGATTTGATCTGATGGTTGCCACTCCCTCCTGCAATCACCTTGATTGTAATTTTGGGCACTTGGCAACCAAGTTGCATTTACAGCCTTTTGTAATGTCTGGGCGTCACGTGACTGCATCCTAAGTTGCATTAACAGAAGGATTCAATCAAGATCAAGTGAGGTACTAATATCTCATAAAAGAGCCATAAGCAAAGAAGCTGTGATTCTATCTCCTACCACCAGCTGCAAGAGGAGAACCTCAAGGCAAAGTAGCAAAGGCTGATACAATCCTTCAGAAATAAGGGATTTTGACATACAGATAGTCCTTGACTTACATCCACAAATGAGCTCAAAATTTCTGTTGTTAACTGAGACATTTTCTAATTGAGTTTTGCCCCATTTTATGGCCTTTCTTGCCTCAGTTGTTAAGTGACTCACTGCAGTTGATAAATTAGTAATCCGGTTGTTAAGTGAATCTAGCTTCCCCACTGACTTTGCTTGTCCGGTCGTAAAAAGGGGATCACATGACACAACGGTCATAAATATGAACCAGTTGCCAAGCTTCTGGATTTTGATCACGATAGAAAGATTGATAGAAAGATTGTAACTGTGAAAAATGGTCATGTCACTTTTTTAAGCGCTTTGTAATTGAACGGTTACTAAATGAACTGTTGTAAGCCTAGAACTACCTGTATTATTTTGTACATCCAGAGCTGTTTTGTTAGTGTAATTATTTTACTGTCATACATTTATTTCAATAATGTTACATTCAAAAAGAATCATCTTCACAGTCCTTATTACCCCCAGCCCAAAGAATTGAAAAAGGTCAAAACAGACACTTTCATAATGTGAGATGAGATAAATGGAGATTAATATTTGTATGCAGATTAAATAAAAAGTTGCAGAATTGGTGTCTTTAAAAGTCGGGCTTTAAAATGTCAAAATGGCATTTTTTTCCAGCTCTGTTTATGAAACAATGAAACATGGAGAAGAAAAATGAACTATGTTGTGTCTGACAATTCTCTTATTCTATACCCATGTGTTTTCTTCCAGCACCAAAGGGATTAGAACATAAATGTGCTAATTCATAAATTTATACTTACATTTATACTTACACTGAGAGGTAAACAGAAAGTTTTGTGTTAAAATTTCTCCCTTAGCGACATAAACTTTGGCTTCAATTGTGGCCACAAGTCGAGGACTACTACCTGTACCGGACTTTCCTCTATTTTATCTTCACCACAACCCTATGAGGTAGGCTGGACGAGGGAACAACCCCAAATAGCTAAATTATTTCATGTTCATTGCTGCCTCTAAGGGTTCAGAGCCAAGTTATCCACCTCTGGACAGCCATTTCTGATCTCCAGGGGTATTCATCTCAAACCTATTCCTTGTGAGGCCCCAGGCCCGATACTGGACCTAGGCCAGAGGTCTAGGTAGATCCAGAGGTAGATCCCTGTGTTAAGACAACTGCGCCCCTTAACTAGATGGTACTTGGAAGCCGCCGACTTGGGAAATGACCAACCGACCTCTCGTGCATCCACAAATATCAACGGTGCGTTTTCGGCCTTCTCGCCGTCTGATTGGATAAACAGCGACATTCAAACGGCCCAATTGAAAACGACGGGTTCGACGTGCAGCGTCAGCATTCCCGCGGGGCGGGGAGTAGAAGGTATTCTGGCTCGTCTATTGGCCTCGGGTCCCTTTTACGCCAAGCGTCAATCAATCGACCTCCAAGATGACGGCGAAACGGTTACAATAGCTCTCATCCCTTTCCCCGCCCAGGTGTTCCGCCCCCCCCCCCTCTTCATTGGGAGATTCGGACAGCGCTGGCCCGCCTCCTTCCCCCGTGAAGATTCGAACACCTTTTCTAAAGGGTGGATTGGCTCTCAAACGAGGGGCGGGGCTCGGAAAGCGCGGCGCGAAGGTCGAATGTAGCGGACGGGAACGAGAAAGGGGCTCATTCGTGGAGCGGCTGTCGCTGCCCCCTCCTCGCCCCCGCCCCAGGTGAGAATTTCTGAGCATTGTGATGTCACCGCCAGGAATCCGTACCATTGTGACGTCACGGAGAGGGACTGGATTGCCTTCGTCGGCGGTGACGTCAGAGTTTTTAACCCCCAACTTTCTGGAGGATTTGCGGGAATGGTAGTTGATCCCTGGCCGAAATCTGTATTCAGCATCCTTGGCCAGCTGAGATCTGAATTAGGATCGCTCCCGTAAAAAAAAAAAATCCACTTTGGTGCTCGGGTATACCAAGGCATACCAAGTTTGGCTGTGTCGGCATTTGCTACCCGGGCTTTAGGTATGAACAAATTAATTGCATCGATGAATTAATTGCACATAGCTGTTTCTTCCCGGGGGCCTCTAGGAGGCAGTATGTTGAACTCCCCTGGTTTAATCCCCACAACTCAGCTGTTAGGGTATGGTTTACTAACTATTCAGCAGACTGGTAGGGTGGATCATTAACAGAAATATCCCCTTTATCTTTTTTTTTAAAAAAAAACCTTCTTGAGAGAATCTCAGCATTTGTACCCATATTTGCAAGCACAGATGCTAATGTTGGAATCTACCCATCAAAACAGAACAGAACAGAATGAATAGAATTATTGAATTGAATTGAATTCTTTTATTGACCAAGTGTGATTGGACACACAAGGAATTTGTCTTTGGTGCATATGCTCTCAGTGTACGTAAAAAGACAAGGTACATTCGTCAAGAATCATAAGGTACAACACTTAATGATAGTCATAGGGTACAAATCAGGAAACAATCTCGATATAAATCGTAAAGATACAAGCGACAAAGTTACAGTCATACAGTCGTAAGTGGGAGGAGATGGGATAGGATAGGAACGGTGACAAGACTAATAATAATAGTAATGCAGCCTTAGTGAATAGTTTGACAGTGTTGAGGGAATTATTTGTTTAGCAGAGTGATGGCGTTCGGGAAAAAACTGCTCTTGTGTCTAGTTGTTCTGGTGTGCAGTGTTCTATAGTGTCGTTTTGAGGGTAGGACTTGAAATAGTTTATGTCCAGGATGTGAGGGATCTGTAGATATTTTCACAGCCCTCTTTTTACTCATACAGTATACAGGTCCTCAATGGAAGGCAGATTGGTAGCAATTGTTTTTTTCTGCAGTTCTAATTATCCTCCGAAGTCTGTGTAACTAGGAATACATTCTGTGGTTTCAGAATCGTTGCCAGGGGTGTGGTTTCTCACTCATATAATCCCTGAAAAATACTCTTCCCATTCACTAGGAAGATTGTGGCAAGAGATTCTTGCTATTTATTCTTTCAACAACAGTCCTGCAAGGTGGACTGGGCTGATAAAAAGTGGCTGGCCCCAAGGTACCCACTCAGCTCCATGGGCTTGTGTATGGACAATTCCCCAAACCTGGTAACTTCCTAATAGGTGGACTTCATTCCCCAGAATTCCCTGCCAACATCTGTATTGCTGATAAATCTGGTGGAGACATCTAGAATCTGCCAAGGTTGAAAAGTTCAAGTGGAAATTATGTAAGTCTTCCTGGTCCTTGCCCCAGCTCCTTAATCACTATTATGATACATTTGGTATTGTTATAAAAGTAGAAATTGGTTTTAAAATCAGTCTTAAATATATCAGGAAGCCAGTTGATCAATGTGTCAAGAGATCATCTTCACTTGGATTAATATTGTTCCATGTAACTAAGAAGGTTAGTCACAGAAATTCTGATCCCAACTGAGGCTGTAGGATGTAGGTAATAACAATTCTGAGTATGTGCTATTTCTGCTCGTACTTTTTTTTGCACCCAATGTTGTGACCCAGCCCCAAGTAGGTAGTAGAAAACTCAGTCCATGAAAAAAACAAACCAACTTTATTCGAACAGCTGAGAATTACTTCATTCTCAGTGTCGTTCAACTCAAAACAAATTCCTCGCAACACAAATCCCTCAGTCCTATCACAAATGTTTGTCCAATTAGGCAAACTGCCAAAGGCCTTTCTTGGCAAACATTTAGAAGTCACAGATACAAAAATAAATGCAAGAAGACGAAGTTACCAACATTGTTTTCCGGCAAAGCCCAAATGCCGTTGCTGGTCTGTTTTAAGCCTTATGGGAGGGGCCAATCATCTCTTGGCCTTACTCCCAAGTCGTCCTCTTTGCTTGAGCTGCTCTTGCCTTCTGGCAGCTCTTCTCATGTGTGCATTAGGAACAGGCTTCTCCTGTTCCTCTGCCTCACTACTATCAGTCTCTGGATGCTCTGGAGTCCACACCTCACTCCCCGATGGCCCTGGTCTCATCTCAGCCTCATTGCTGTCCGATTCTGTTGCCAGCTCCGTAGGCTGCTGGCGGACCACAACACCCACATCAGATCACTTAGAGCTACAAAAATCTGAAAAATCATCAGAAAATAAGTGCCACTGTCTAGTAATCTTCCAGGTTTCTACTGGCTGATCTGTAAGATTTGATATGCTATGTGATTATAGCAGTTTGAAAAGGGAATTTAAAAGGACCATCAATTGCTAGGAAGGTAGCTTACAATTCCAACAGCCAAAATGATCATACAGGTAGTCCTTGACTTAGAAACTTTAGTGACAGTTCAAAGTTACAAGAGCACTAAAAAAAAGTGACTTATGACCATTTTTCACACGGCCATGGCAATATCCCCATGGTCAGGTGATCAAAATCCGGACGCTTGGAAATTGGCTGAAATTTATGACGGTTGCAGCATCCCATTTTGTGACTTTCTGACAAAGTCCGTGGGGGAAGCCAAATTCACTTTACAATTGTTTTTATACACAAACTGCACGGATTTGCTTAACCACCGTGGCAAGAAAGAAAGGTCATAAAAATGGGCTAAAACTCACTTAACAACTATCTCACTTAGCAGTGGGGATTTTGGGCTCAGTTGTCGTAAGTCAAGGACTGTCTGTAATACTGAATCTCAAATGACTGGTCAGAGGTATTGACCAGAGGCAAAATTTGTTATTTTCTTTGCCAGAGGCATTATGCGGCGGTCTCCATCGGCTGGCACTAGTTCCAGAAGAACCCCCTCGACCCCTCCTTCCCGCCGTCGCCAATCTGGAGGATCACCACGCAGAAGGCAAACCCCTCCCCGTCGTCCTGGACTGAGGCAGCCCCCACAACAAGAGGCAGGTAAGAAATATGGTTCATTGACCAGAACAAAAAGTCTAATGAAAAGAAGGACTGGGATACAGATGATAGCAGTGTTCCAATATCTCAGGGGCTGCCAAAAAGAAGAGGGAGTCGGGCTATTCTCCAAAGCACCTGAGGGTAGAACAAGAAGCTATGGGAGAAAACTAATCAAGGAGAGAAGCAATTTAGAACTAAGGAGAAATTTCCTGACAGATAGCAGAATTAATCAGTGGAACGACTTCCCTCCAGAAGTTGTGGATGCTCCAGCATAGGAGATTTAAAGAAGAGATTGGACAACCAATCTCTGGAAATGGTATAGCGTCTCCTGCTTATATTATTAAAAAGATGTTGGGATTCAGTAAGGGTGCAGAAAAGCGCAACAAAGATGATTAGAGGGCTAGAGGATAAAATAATGGACAACGGTTGCAGGAACTGGGTATGTCTAGTTTAATGAAAAGAAAGACTAGGGGAGACATGATAGCAGTCTTCCAATATCTCAGGGGTTGCCACAAAGAAGTGGGAGTCAAGCTATTTTCCAAAGCAACTGAAGGTAGGACAAGAAATGATGGTTGGAAACTAATCAAGGAGAGAAGAAACCTAGAATTAAGGAGAAATTTCCTGACAGTTAGAACAATTAATCAGTGCAACAACTTGCCTCCAGAAGTTGTGAATGATCCAACACTGGAAGTTTTTAAGAAGATGTTGGACAACCATTTGTCTGAAATGGTATAGGGCAATGATGGTGAACCTTTTAGGCACCGAGTGCCCAAACTGCGTGCACGTGCTTGCCCAAACTGAAAGGTGCGTGCAAACGTGCGCATGCGCAGACATCCACGAACGTGCACACCCGCGGGCACATGCGTATGCGCAGCAGAGACCCAAAGACCAGCTGGCCAGCGGGGGGTGGAGCATCCCAACACCAGCAGCACAGCAAGAAGTAAGATCTTTTTCTTTCATGAGCTTCTGTTTCGTCGTTTGCAGGGAAACAGAAGCTCATGAAAGAAACGCCATGGAGATCTGACCTGGGGCGACGGTGCATGTGCCATTAGAGAGGGCTCTGCGTGCCACCTCTGGCACGCGTGCTATAGGTTCGTCATAGGGTTTCCTGCCTGAGCAGGGGATTGGACTAGAAGACCTCCAAGGTCCCTTCCAACCCTGTTATTCTAATTCTGATAAGAAAATAAGCTAGGATGTGGGATTAAAGTTAACCACTATCGCAGGCTCTTCCCTCAAATACAGATGTAAACTTACTGGTGATCTGGTGGAGATGTATGCAATGGAAGACCTACAAGGTCCCTTCCAACTCTTGTTTTCCTGAAATTGAAAGAAAGAGGATTTTTTTCAGGTGTAGCTAGTCTGGGCAAATTATCCCCTCCAAAGCTTTGGAGAGGTTGACTTTTGTAGAAATCTCTCAATTTATGACAAGTGAGATATGTTCTCGACTTAAGACCCCAATTGGGCCTGACATTTCTGTTGTTAAGCGAGACAGTTGTTAAGTGACCATTGCCCCATTTTGCAACGTTTTTGCCATAATTCTTAAGTGAATCACTGCAGTTGTTAAGTTAGTAACCTAGTTCGCAAGTGTTGTGGTCTGTCAGCAGCCTACGGAGCTGGCAACGGAGTCGGACAGCGATGAGGCTGAGGTGAGGCCAGGGCCATCGGGAAGTAAGGTGCGGACTCCAGAGCCTCCAGAGACTGATAGTAGTGAGGCAGAGGAACGGGAGGTGCCTGTTCCTAATGCACGCATGAGAAGAGCTGCCAGAAGGCAAGAGCAGATCAAGCAAAAAGGACAACTTGGGAGTAAGGCCAAGAGATGATTGGCCCCTCCCATAAGGCTTAAAACAAACCAGCACTGGTGTTTCAGCTTTGCCGGAAAACAACGTTGTAGCTGCATCTTCTGCTTCGTCTACGTCTTTGTTTTTGTGGCCTCTGGACGTTTGCCAGGAAGGGCCTTTGGCAGTTTGCCTAATTGGACTAAGGTTTGTGAGATAACTGAGGAATTTGTGTTGGGAGGCATTTGTTTTACTTTGAGTTGAACGACGCTGGGAATGAAGTAATTCCCAGCTGTTCGAATAAAGTTTGTTTTTCCACGGACTAAGTTTATTACTACCTACTGGGGCCTCGGTCACCACAGCAAGTGACTCAGGCTTCCCCATTGTCTTTGCTTGTCAGAAATTCGCAAAAGGTGATCACATGACCCAGGGATATTGCAACTGGTCATAAATATGAGTCAGCAGCCAAGCATCTGAGTTTCGATTACATGACGGTGGGGATGCTGCAACAGTTGTCAGCGTGAAAAACGGCCGTAAGTTCCTTTTTGCGGTGCTGTTGTAACTTCGAACGGTCACTAAATGGACTGTTGTAAGTCGAGGACTACCTGTATTGGACAGACAGATGAAGGAGCTGGGCGTTGCTGGCAACCAGGCTTGTGATGTTTTACTTTCGTCACACTTAACGTTGATAAGTTAGTAACATGGTCATTAAGTGAATCTGGCTTCCTTGTTGATTTTCCTTGTCAAAAGGTTGCACATGACCTTTTGGGAGACAATAACGGTCATAAGTCTGAATCAGTTTGCCAAGCATCTGAATTTTGATCACATGATGGGAAGGCTGCTACAAAGGTTGCAAGTGTGAAATATGGTCACGGGTCCCTTTTTTCGGGACTGTCATAACTTTGAACGGTCACTAAATAAACTGTAGTAAGGCGAGGATTACCTGTACTGGATAGGGGAAGCTGATCCATATAAATACCTGGCAATTTTGGGCTGCTGAGGCAGCTGTTCTCAAGCTTGGCGACTTTAAAATGCGTGGACTTCAGTTCCCAGAATTCCCAGAATTTCAAGCCATCAAAGTTTGGAACTACTGAACTGAAACCTTTTTTCCTCTTGGGGATCATCCTCCCTTTGTTAACCCCCCACCCCCACTTCTTTATGTCCTATCCAGCAGTTCCTCGGAGAAGGCGGAGATACAGGCCTGGCCAGCGAGCCTTGCAGGAGATCAGAAAGTATCAAAAAAGTACTAATCTACTTATTGCCAAGCTGCCCTTTTCTCGTGTGGTAAGTTGATTGTGCACCCTGTTTCGTTTTGTTTTCCTTCTACAGGTGGCCTCCTTAGATCCCGCAGTGTTCAAATGGAAAGTGTTATTTACCTAATAATTTTTTTTATTATTATTATTGCACTGGTGATGTTACCTGCCAAATGTCTGCAAGAAAACCACCAAGCTCAGAGAGCACTTCAGAAGGTTGTTACGCATTTCATGATTCTCTATAAGATACCCAAATGCTCCTTTAACACACACACCCTGTAAAAAAAATTCAAAATGATCCAGAGCCGACCCCATTTTTCCATTGTGGTACAGATTGTCAGAGTCAATGTTTCTCGGTCACACGCACAATGCGGATGTCCCAGGATGCCCCATTCAGCAGCATGCATGGGGAGGGGGGAGACAGAAAGGGGGGGGGTCCATTTCTGTCAAGACAGAAGCCGTGCGCGCCTGTGGAAGTCGCTTGCTTGCCCCTTCTCTCTTTCTGTCGGATGAAGCAGTCTTGATATTTAGTTTATTTGAAAAAAGTTAAAATAAAATAAAATAAAAAGCACCAATATATGTACCGGCTCTGTGTGTCTGTGTGCGCGCACACAAATATATATGAATTCTTAAAATTAATTTAATTTTTAATCACACACACAGGTATGTATGTATGTACATGTGTACGTGTGTATATGTATATAGATATGTGTTATATATACATATACATATGTATGTATATATCTGTGTATATATACTCAGACACACACACACACATACATGTACCGTGTTTTCTCTGAAAATAGGACCTATCCCGAAAGTCCTTATTGTGTTATTTGCACATTGCGCTGAATATAAGCACACCCACACACATCTGAATTTTGATTGTGTGACCATGAGGATGCCGCAATGGTTGTAAGCGTGAAAGTGGTCATAACTTTGAATGGTTTCTAAATAAACCTGCTGTTAAGTCGAGAACTACCTGCATTTTGGTTTAAAACCCACACAAGCGCCAACACATCCCAGCAGATGGCAGCACCTACCAACTTTGGCTGATGGAGAAAAAAATAAAATAAGATTCAGATCATGTTATTAGAATAGAATAGAATAGAATAGAATAGAATAGAATAGAATAGAATAGATTAGAATAGAATAGAATAGAATAGAATAGAATAGAATAGAATAGAATAGAATAGAATTTTATTGGCCAAGTGTGATTGGACACACAAGGAATTTGTCTTGGTGCATATGCTCTCAGTGTACATAAAAGAAAAGATACGTTCATCAAGGTACAACATTTACAACACAATTGATGGTCAATATATCAATATAAATCATAAGGATTGCCAGCAACAAGTTATAGTCATACAGTCATAAGTGGAAAGAGATTGGTGATGGGAACTATGAAACGATTAATAGTAGTGCAGATTCAGTAAATAGTCTGACAGTGTTGAGGGAATTATTTGTTTAGCAGAGTGATGGCCTTCGGGAAAAAACTGTTCTTGTGTCTAGTTGTTCTGGTGTGCAGTGCTCTATAGCGTCGTTTTGAGGGTAGGAGTTGAAACAGTTTATGTCCAGGATGCGAGGGATCTGCAAATATTTTCACGGCCCTCTTCTTGATTCGTGCAGTATACAGGTCCTCAATGGAAGGCAGGTTGGTAGCAATTATTTTTTCTGCAGTTCTAATTATCCTCTGAAGTCTGTGTTTTTCTTGTTGGGTTGCAGAACCGAACCAGACAGTTATAGAGGTGCAAATGACAGACTCAATAATTCCTCTGTAGAATTGGATCAGCAGCTCCTTGGGCAGTTTGAGCTTACTGAGTTGGCGCAGAAAGAACATTCTTTGTTGTCCTTTTTTAATGATGTTTTTGATGTTAGCTGTCCATTTGAGATCTTGCGATATGATAGAACCTAGAAATTTGAAGGTTTCTACTGTTGATACTGTGTTGTCAAGTATTGTGAGAGGTGGAAGTATGGAAGGGTTTCTCCTAAAGTCTACCATGAGAATTCCTAAACGTGGGAACTATGGTGAGAAATTAAAAAGGGGGAAAAAAAAAACCAGAGGAAGGTAATGGCAAACCTTTTCCTTCTGCCAGGAATCAAGCTCAACCCAGTCTCACGTTGGCTGGGGAGGATGGAATTTGCAGTGCACATTGAGAGGTTAGCTGGTTGGACTGCTACTCGTACAGGTAGTCCTCCACTTAACAACAGTTCGCTTAGTGACCGTTCGAAGTTACAACGGCACTGAAAAAAGTGATTTATGACCATTTTTTCACACTTACGACGGTTGCAGCGTCCCCATACTTGGATGTGATCAAAATTCAGACGCTTGACAACTGACTCGCATTCATGACGGTTGCAGTGTCCCGGGGTCACGTGATCTCTTTTTGCGACCTTCTGAAGAGCTACGTTCATGGGGAAACCCATTTAACTACCGTGTCACTACTTTAACAACTGCAGTGATTCAGTTAACCAACGTGGCATGGAAAGTCGTAAAACGGGGCGAAAACCCATTTTTAACAAATTTCTCGCTTAACGAATCACTCACTCAGCGACATCATTTGTGCTCATAAGTTAAGGACCACCTGTATTTATGGAGGGGGGGGGAGAGGGATAAATTCCCAGCAGACTACGGAATTTAACAGAGCTACTCATAGCAACCTGGAGCTCTCCCAAGGCTACCTTGTCATCTCTCCTGTGTCTTCCCCACCCCTCCACAGGTACGGGAGATCTGCCTGGAATATACCCGAGGGGTTGACATGATGTGGCAGTCTATGGCACTGCTTGCCTTGCAAGAGGTAAGAGCTCGGGCAGGGCTGAGTGGGAGAAGAGGGCTGATCTCAAGAACAGCAATGGGCGACATTCCCACCCCCGCCCCCACCTCTTGTCAGGCTGCCTCTGATTATATCTAGGAAAGAATACACCTTGACTTCATTTGCATATAAAGAAAAGTACTTTTACTAGGTACATCTGGATAGCAGCAGTATTAAGTTGAATCTGAGACAATCTATATGGCTAACAATCTATATCCCCCCTATTACTCCCTCCTCTTTCCCAAGAGGTCATCAGGTCTGGTCCAATGCCAGCTCCTTCCCGGGGTCCCGTGGTAATCTTCTTCCGCAAGTCTCTGGCTGTCAATCATATCAGGAATGCAATGTCCGTTAGAGTTCGCGCTCAAACATTCCTGTTGAATTCAAAACATTAATCTCCCCTCCCCCCTTAATTATGTCAGACCGACACTCTTAAAGGGCCCTCTCTACTTAACTTGAATCCAAGAGCTATTTACATTAGAAATAAAATCCCGTGCTATCTAACAACTGAATATAAGAAGTACAAAAAGAGATGAAGATTGGAGTGGAGGCTGACATCTCTTCTTATTCTTTTCCCCCGTGAGGTTCTGGGAGAAAGTCCTTGAGAGGGAGAAGGAGCTGCAGAATAGACAACGGGTGGTGGCAAATGTCTCAGAAGGACCCGCTCTAGTTTCTTGGACTGTAAGGGTAAAGGTGGTGGTGAAGAGGTGTGCTTTTGTTTGATATCACCCGTTCAAGGTATCTAGACAAGAAGCAGTAACTGTGAGTGCTAACACTAGTTTAATTATCAATTACAGTAACCAGAATCTTGCAAGTTGGAAAGTATATTTCTTTGCTCCCTTGTCTTTACTTTGTGAGATATTTGCCTAGTCCCCATTGCTTCCTTGGGCTAAGCTGCCTTCTATGCTATGCTATGCTATGCTATGCTATGCTATGCTATGCTATTCTAATTTCCATTCCCATTCATGCCACGCCATGCCTTTCCACTCTCTTCAATCTTATCTATTTATTAGATATTTATCTAATATAAATCCTCCTCATTCTATCCTCTTTTTCCACAACAAAGCTTTCCTTCCTTCCTTCCTTCCTTCCTTCCTTCCTTCCTTCCTTCCTTCCTTCCTTCCTTCCTTCCTTCCTTCCTTCCTTCCTTCCTTCCTTTCTCTCTCTCTCTCTCTCTCTTTCTCTCTCCCTCCCTCCCCCCTCTCTTTTCCACTTCTCCCCCTTTCCCCAAACCCTTCTGCCCAAAATTCCTCCCTCTGGATCTATATCATTTTCTGTACCCGTTTGAGCACAAACCACCCGAAACCGGCCATTCTCTGCCCAGGACAATTTGGGTGCCTTATATTAGAGGAACGTCATAGGACCACAGGAGCACCAGCTGGATCGGTAATGGAG
This sequence comes from Ahaetulla prasina, assembly GCF_028640845.1. Classification (NCBI taxonomy): domain Eukaryota; kingdom Metazoa; phylum Chordata; class Lepidosauria; order Squamata; family Colubridae; genus Ahaetulla; species Ahaetulla prasina. The sequence continues at coordinate 10,579,773 of NC_080540.1, forward strand.
GCAGCAAATGTAAAGCTAGGAGAGCTTTCTGCCAGCTTGAGAAACGGCACAAAGTGTAGCCTGCCAGGAGGAGGCGGGGGGGGGGGAATGCTCCCAAATTAACCCTATATGAGTGCCCTCTTCCTCTCTCCCCCCCCTCTCTCTCTTATGTCTCCCTGTCTCTTGCGTTCCTCCCTCCCAAGGCAGCTGAAGCCTTTTTGGTGCATCTCATGGAAGACGCCTACCTGTGCACCATCCATGCCAAACGGGTCACCCTCCATCCCAGAGACATCCAGTTGGCTCGCCGGATCCGTGGCATCGATCAGGGTTTGGGTTAGTTCCCTTCCCCGAGCTGTCCTGGCTGAAGAGGTACCTTTTGGGGGCCCGAAGCTTCAAGGGAGCACCCTGCGACTGCTTTGGAGGAAGAGACAACCAAATTCACACACACACACACACACACACACACACACACACACACACACACACACTCCAGTCCTCAAAATTCCATGGATTGCGAGTCGCAGCCTGGCCCCTTCCTCTTGCTGGAATTTCCAAAGGGTTTCATTGGTTGACCTCTTCTTCCCTCTCCCCATCGCCCTGCTTGGAAGGTGAGCAAAGATGGATCTAAAAGACAAGAGGAGAAATGAATGGCTTAATTGCCAGGAAGGAGAAGCGCCATCCAGCCACCCATGCTTAAAGTTCTTCTGCAGTCTCTGCCTCGAACGGAGCCTCGTGTCAGCGACGGGGACTGAAAAGTTGCTTCCGATTTTAAAGTTTGCCCTGTATTTTTGCACTTCAACTTTTAAAATAAAATCTTTTACCTTAATTGTTCTTCAGTATCCTGCTCACTGGGTCATCCTTTCCCTTCCCTTCTTCAGTCCATTGTTTGATGCTTGTCGGACCCCTTCTGGGAAAGCCCAATTGTCATGATTCCCTGCTGGCTGGGAATTATGGGCTTTACCGTATTTGCTTACTCTATCCACCTTTTTTAATGAAAGAATCTAATCCAACAACTTCCGTCGTACCCAAACCAGCAGCTGAACAGAAACGCTTCTGAATTCATTCCTATTTTTTTATGCTTCATATATAACCACTCTGTTTTCTTTCTGTTATTTTTCTACCACAATGCTGCCATTTGCAAACACATGTTTGTGCCCAAATGTCTTCCTTCAGCTCCTTCCTTCAGTTAAAATGGTTCCCAACTCTGCTTTTTATAGATAGTCCTCCATTTATGACCATAGTGTAACCTGCCCATTATAGTCATAAATTGTAACAGTCATAAAGCAGGCCATTGTGTGACTGATGCAATTTTATGATTATTTTTTTTTTGGGTAGCAAACGTTAAGCAAACCACAACGATTGTTAAGTGGATTCATGGTTGTTTAGTGAACCCATTGTTTGCTGATGGTTTTTTTTTTTTTTGGTGAAAACTGGAAATAAATACCAGTTTTCAGCAAAAATGTCACTCGTCATGTGACTGCAGGATGCTGCAAAGAACTGTAAATGTGGGCTGGTTGCCAAGCATCCAAAGTACAGTCATGTGATCGGGGGAAGGATAGACTTGGTTGTTGGAACTTTGGAAGCAGGTCATAACTACCTTTTGGGGTGTTGTAACTTCAAATGGTTCTATGCAACCAGTCCTAAATTGAGCAGGGGGTTGGACTAGAAGGCCTCCAAGGTCCCTTCCAACTCTGATGTTATGTTATGTTATGACTACCTTTAGTTGCTCCTGGTCAAGTCTTCTGCACTGTTTCCCTCAAGAACTGAACAATCCTTGACTTTATTTATGGCTGCCCTTTTTCTCTCCTAGCTTTCCTCCATTTAGGGCAGTGGTTCTCAACCTTCATAGTGCTGCGACCCCTTTAATACAATTCCCCACGATGTGGCGACCCCTTTAATACAATTCCCCACAATGTGGCGACCCCCAATCGTAAAATTATTTTTGTTTTGAATTTATCGCGCCTGAAGCCATATTGGCTAGCGATCTGAACTGCTTGCGATTGCCTTGAGGACGGAGGCATTAAAGCAGAGACTCCTCCCCTATTAAGTTTATTGCGCCTGAAGCCAGATTAGGCTAGCGATTGGGAGTGATTGCAGCTGGCTTGAGAGGGAGACATCAGAGCAAAGATTTCTCTCTTTTTTAATTGATCACGCCTGAAGCCGAATTCGGCTAGCGATTTGAAGAGCCTGCAGCTGGCTAGTGAAGTCAACCATTGGAGCGCGATTCTTCAACTCGCAAGTATACTTCCCATATTTCCGATGGTCTTAGGTGACCCCTGGCAAATCGTCATTCGACCCCCAACAGGGTCCGACCCACAGGTTGAGAACCACTGATTTAGGGCAAACACTGTTCTAAAATATCTTTCCTTCATCCCTCCCCTCCACAAAAGTAGTCATGTACTCCCTTTTCATATAAATGCTATTTTTGAGGGATTTTTGTCCAACTCCCTCAAAGGCTAACATTATTTTCCCTGGGTTTTGCTTCTTTATACCCTGATTCTAATGCCATTGATCTGTTAGCATCCCCAGTTTAATATATAACTAATTCCCCTGATGTCTGATTTCAACTTGCTTATTTGATGATACCATTATTTTTCAGAATCTTATCTGGTCTTTGATATCCCCAATCTTATGCCCTCGCCTAGGGTGTCATCACAAAAATCCCTCTTTTGTCTTATGGTTGCATGTATGGAGAACAGCTTGAAAGAGATTGGGGGAAAATATGAGTGTAGTAAATGTGCCTTAATAGTTCAGGAAAAGCTCTCTTGGTTAACCCAAGTAGCACCAGAAGATCATTTTCTCAGAATAACACAGTTGGAAGGCACCTTGGAGATCTTCTAGTCCAATCCCCAGCTCAGCTTTTCCCTGTTCTAAATGGAATCTGAGTTTTAGCAGACCAACTGAAATCTACCATGTTGGGACTGATGTCAAATAGCCATTTAGGAATGGAAGCATAACTAGGTATTCAAAGAGGAATCATAGCACCAAGAGATGGAGACCTGCCCCAGTCCAAACCCTTAGGAAAGAAAGACCCTCGACTCCAGTTATTTGAAGTGATAAGTTCTTTTACTAAAAGATGCTGGCTGCAGTATACTCAGAACTGAGTTTCCTCGCAAGAGCATAGAGACATTTCCCATTGATCCATCCCATCCACCCTCCTTGCCAGTCCAATGCCATCCAATGTGTTGGCGTCTAGGTGTTTTGGGAATATCTGGTGTTTAGAGCAATTGACATTTCTTTCCCACCGTCTACGGCATATCGGTGTCCTTGCAAGCTAGCACAAATTGCTTCAAAGCATCCCTGGTCTTCCTCAACTGTCATTCCCCCCCCCCCCATTTACTATCACATACTAACACAGATTTATTGCCTGTTTATTCACCCCCCCTTCCCAGCCTTTGATGGCAGGATGCTGGCGAAGTGCCAAACCAAAGATGGCAGACCTGACCCAGCCAAAGCAGCATTTTATTATATTATATTTAGCTGTTGGACCACACTTTAAGGATGTTCTGTATGACTGAAGTGTTTTTCACCATCTTTTGAGTTGGTGGGAAAGGGACTTGTCCCAGCTTCTGCCTACTTAGCAGTTCGAAAGCGTGTAAAAAATGCAAGTAGAAAAAATAGGGACCACCTTTGGTGGGAAGGTAACAGCGTTCCATGCACCTTTGGCATTTAGTCATGCCGGCCACATGACCACGGAAACGTCTTCAGACAGCGCTGGCTCTTCGGCTTTGAAATGGAGATGAACACTGCCCCCTAGAGTCAGGAATGACTAGCACATATGTGCGAGGGGAACCTTTACCTTTACCTACCCATGGCTATCATTTAGTGTTGTACCTTATGATTCTTGACAAATGTATCTTGTCTTTTTATGTACACTGAGAGTATATTTGTGTGTCCAATCACACTTGGCCAATAAAAATTCTATTCTATTCTATTCTATTCTATTCTATATGCACCAAAGACAAATTCCTTGTGTGTCCAATCACGCTTGGTCAATAAAGAATTCAATGCAATGCAATGCAATAATTCTATTCATTTTGTTCTGTTCTGTTCTGTTTGGTAGTTCCAACATTAGCATCTGTGCTTGCAAATATGGCTACAAATGCTGAGATTCTCTCAATAATAAAGATAAAGAATTCTATTCTATTTTATATGGAGGGGTGACAAAATGGCCTTGAGAGAGAGAGGAGGAATAGCCAAGACCAAGACGACAATTAGATAAAAGAAACACAAGTTGGGACAGAAATATAACATACACAGCCCTCTTCAAACAAGCTCTTCTCTAGTATACAGAAATATAAGAGATGCCTTTAGATTACAAGATTCTTTTATGACTAGGGGTGACATGATAACCATGCTCCAATATTTGAGGGGTTGCCACAAAGAAGCTGCCAACAAAAGTGTGTATAGTCAAAGCTATAGTTTTCCCAGTTGCAATGTATGGCTGTGAAGGTTGGCCCATAAAAAAGGCTGAGCGCCAAAGAATCGAGGCCTTTGAACTCTGGTGCTGGAGAAGACTCCTGCGACTCCCTTGGACTGCAAGGTGATCAAACCGGTCAGTCCTAGAGGAGATCAACCCTGACTGCTCTTTAGAAGGCCAGATCCTGAAGAGGAAACTCAAATACTTTGGCCACCTAATGAGAAAGAAGGACTCACTAGAGAAGAGCCTAATACTGGGAAAGATTGAGGGCAAAAGAAGAAGGGGACGACAGAGAACGAGGTGGCTGGATGGAGTCACTGAAGCAGTAGGCATGAATTTAAATGGACTCCAGAGGATGGTAGAGGACAGGAAGGCCTGGAGGAACGTTGTCCATGGGGTCACAATGGGTCGGACACGACTTTGCAACTAACAACAACACAAAGAAGAGGAGGTTGACTTGTTCTCCAAAGCGCCAGAGGCCAGGACAAGAAGCGATGGATGGAAACTAATCGAGGAGAGAAGCAACCTTGAAACAAGGAAAAATTTCCTGTCAGTGAGAACAATGAATGAGTGGACCAGCTTTGTCTCCAAAAGTTGCGGATGCTCCATCACTGGAGGTTTTCAAAAAGAAATTGGGCAGCCATTTGTCTGGAATCACACAGGGTCTCTGTTAAAATACTTCATTTAGTAACTGGAAGAGTAAAATGTACAATGGGCCAGAACACAACGGTCGTCGATGATTGATTGGAGAATGCTGTCTCCTGCGTGAGGCAAACTGCGTTATGATTGGTTGCTGTGGGTGTAAAGGGGGCGGTTCCTTTTTTCCTGCCTTTTTCTGCTGTGTGCTCTGTGTGCGGTTTGGATTTACCTCAGGATGTTCCTGTGTTCCTGACCATCTGCAAATATAAATGTTAACCATACTGGTAGTCCTCGATGTACGACCATCATTGAGCCCAAAATTGAGGTTGCTAAGTGAGAAATTTGTTGAGTTTTGTCCCATTTTACGACTTTTCTTGCCACAGTTGTTGAGTGAATCGTTTCCGTTGTTAAGTTAATGGCCCAGTCGTTAAGTGAATATGGCTTCCCCGTTGACTTTGTTTGTCGGAAAGTCGCAAAAGGGGATCAACATGACCCAGGGACGGTGCAACGGTCATCAATATAAAACCAGTTGCTAAGCATCTGAATTTTGATCCCATGACCCTAGGAATGCTGCAACGGTCGTAAGTGTGAAAAACGATCATAGGTCTCTTTTTTTCCCAGTGCTGTTGCAACCGTGAACGGTCACTAAAAGAACTGTTGTAAGTCAAGGACTACCTGTATTTATTTATATAAAACTACAAGTTTGTGTCAGTCTTCATTTGGACAACTCCTTGACAGTCTCCTGCTAGAGCAGGGGATTGGACTAGAAGACCTCCACGGTCCCTTCCAACTCTGTTATTTATTTATTTATTTATTTATTTATTTATTTATTTATTTATTTATTTATTTATTTATTTATTTAGATTTTTATACCGCCCTTCTCCCGAAGGACTCAGGGCGGTGTACAGCCAGATTTAAAACAATACAATATACAGATTACAACAACAATTAAAATAACATATTATATTAATGGCTGAGAAATTTAAAACCGTCAAATTTGACCCATAATTAAAATACCCCAATTAAAATTATTAAAATTAAAAAAATTTAAAAAATTAAAAAATTAAGCCAGTCCCGCTTGGATAAACAAGTGCGTTTTCAATTCACGGCGAAAGGTCCGAAGGTCAGGTAATTGACGCAAACCAGGGGGAAGTTCGTTCCAGAGGATAGGTGCTCCAACAGAGAAGGCCCTTCCCCTGGGGGCCGCCAGCCGACATTGCTTGGCGGACGGCACCCTGAGAAGACCCTCTCTGTGGGAGCGTACGGGTCGGTGGGAGGCATAAGGTAACAGCAGGCGGTCCCGTAAGTACCCGGGCCCTAAGCCATGGAGCGCTTTAAAGGTGGTAATCAACACCTTGAAGCGCACCCGAAAGACCACAGGTAGCCAGTGCAAACTGCGCAGGAGCGGTGTTACCCGGGAGCAACGAGGAGCTCCCTCGATCACCCGCGCAGCTGCATTCTGGACTAACTGAAGCCTCCGAGTGCACTTCAGGGGTAGCCCCATTTAGAGAGCATTGCAATAATCCAGACGGGAAGTGACAAGAGCGTGAGTGACCGTGCATAAGGCATCCCGGTCAAGAAAGGGGCGCAACTGGCGAACCAGGCGAACCTGGTAAAAAGCTCTCCTGGAGACGGCCGCTAAATGGTCTTCAAACGACAGCCGGAGAACGCTCCATCCAGGAGAACGCCCAAGTTGCGCACTCTTTCGGTTGGGGCCAATGACTCGCCCCCAACAGTCAGCTGCGGTTGCAGCTGACTGTACCTGGGTGCCGGCATCCACAGCCACTCTGTCTTGGATGGATTGAGCTTGAGTCTGTTTCTCCCCATCCAGACCCGTACGGCTTCCAGGCACTGGGACAGCACTTCGACAGCTTCGTTGGGGTGGCCCGGGGTGGGAAAAGTACAGCTGAGTATCATCAGCGTACAGCTGATAACTCACCCCAAAGCCATTGATGAGCTCACCCAACGGCTTCATATAGATGTTGAACAGGAGAGGCGAGAGAATCAACCCCTGAGGCACCCCACAAGTAAGGCACCTCGCGGTCGATCTCTGCCCCCCTGTCAACACCGTCTGTGACCGGTCAGAGAGATAGGAGGAGAACCACCAATAAATGGTGCCTCCCACTCCCAAACTCCCTTGTTGTATTACAGAATAACTTGTTATTCTGTAATACTGTAACTTTACAATAAAACTAGCCTTGGTCTAGCTGATTTTTGGTTTCCTAGTTTGTGGTCTAGCTTGAAGGACCACATCATGGCAAAAAAAAAAAAAAAGATTACTAAGGAGAGACCTCGGGAGTGAAAGAATGAGGAATCAAGTGATGGAAGCAGCTTTCCACCACTGCAATGCAAACCTATTGCACTAATATGCCTATAGGTCATCCTTACCTACGATCACAGTTGGATCAGGTATTTTCAGATATAAAACTTTGCATAGTGTGCATTTGGGGATTGACACGATAAGTGATTTTTTACTTTTTCCACCTGAAGCAAAGCTAGAGTGAGAAATCTGATTTGGTTTTCTGAGAACTGTAGGAAAAAAAGAAATCAATTGAAGTCCAGGTAGTCCTCGACTAACTGTCTTAGAGACAGTTCAAAGTTACAACAAAAAAGTGGATTATGACTATTTTTTACACTTACAACCATTGCCGCATTTCCACGGTCACATGATCAGAATTCAGACACTTGTTGTCAACTCGCTCATATTTATGACCAGTTGCGGTGTCCCGGGATCATGTGATTGCATTTTGCAATCTTCTGACAAGCAAAGTCAATGGGGAAACCAGATTGACTTAACTACCATCTTACCAACTTAGCAACTGCGGTGATTCACGTAACAACTGTGGCAAGGAAGGTTGTAAAATGAGGCAAAATTCACTTAATGACTGTTTCACTTAGCAAGAGAAATTTTGGACTCATTAGCTTTAAATGATAAAATGACATGTGATATTAAAATTAGAAGTGGTGTGTATAAAGAAGATATTTTCTGGAAGACTTGGAAACCATTTGTGGACTTTGCGCTTGGAACATTGGACGCTTCAGTACCTGTACCTCGAGAACGTGGATTTTGGTAATCATGAGGATATACCCAAATCTTCCTTTTATGTATAGCACAAGGGTGTAATAATGTATTTTCTTTTTGTTTGTTTGTTGCAAAAAAAGTAATTAAAAAAAAAAAAAGAGAGAGAAATTTTGGACTCAATTGTAGTCGTAACCGGAGGACTAACATTGAGAACAATTAACCAGTGGAACAACTTGCCTCCAGAATTTGTGAATGCTCCATCACTGGAGGTTTTAGAGAAGAGATTGGACAGTCATTTGTCTGAAATGGTATATAGGGTTTCCTGCCTGAGCAGGATGTTAGACTAGTCACTAGAAGATCTCCAAGGTCCTTTCCAAATCTGTCATCATTTTATTTACTTTATTCATTAAAAATGAAACTCAGTCAACTGAACATTCAAAAATACATCACAAATAGCACTGACTGGTGCTAATGGTTGATACAGGTTGCTGCCAGCATCCTAGGTATCAACCAAGTACCTTCTTAAGATGTATGATGTTCCAGGTAGCGCAGTTTTTTGCAGTTCTGCTGGTGTTATTGCAGGAAGCTGCAATTTGCTGATGTATCTTATAAAATTCTTGGACATGGTACCAAGTGCCCTGATGACAATGGGTATCACCGTTACATGTTTCATCCATAGCCGTGTAGTTTTGATGGCCATGATTTTTTCCAGTTCTTTTCCTTCAACTCTGGCATCTTCTGGTACCGCGATGTCAATAAATTGTACGTTTCGGTTTTCCACAACTATGATATTTGGTGTGTTGTGTTCCAAGTGATGATGATGATGATGATTAGACATTCAATTGATCAGTTCAGCCCTCCCTTTCCCAGTGAATTGTTTAGGGAGAGGACTACCACCTGCCAAGAAAGCAGTGGTGGTATTCAGTTGGTTCTATCTGGTTCGGGTGAACTCATAGCGGTGGCTGCGGGAGGTTCCACCCACCTGCCTGGACGTAATCACATCCCATATATCCATGTTTTGATGCTCTGCGCATGCACAGAAGACACACATTTGCGAACTGGTTGCGAAGGTAAGTGAATATCACCCGTGCAAAAAAGGCTCAAAAAGGATCGAGTTAATCAGAGACGTCAAGAAGGATCTTGGACACCAACCCCTCACAACCCTGATGTGGAGAATGTCTGCAAAACAATAAATTACAGTGTGGAAATACTGTATCACTTCTGGTAAGCTACAAGGCAAAATTCTGGGATGCATCCATCAGTGTCAAAAACCGCCAACAAATAAAATAGAAAACCATGTGGAATGAATTGGAAAAGCTGAGGAGTACAGCTAAGAATTCCCATCCCTCAGCTGATGTGTCTTAGCTCTTCTACAGGTAGTCCTTCATTTAGCGTCTGTTCAAAGTTACAGTGGCACTAAAAAAAGTGCTTTTTAACCGTTTTTTACATTTACGATGGTTGCAGAATCCCAGTGGTCATGTGATCAAAGTTGTGAGACTTGGCAACAGGCTCATATTTATGATAGCCGCAGTGTCCAGGATCATGTGATCTATCTTATGTGACCTGACAAGCCAGGTTCACTTAAAAATCATGTTACTAACTACTGCAGTGGTTCACTTAACAACTGTGGCAAGCAAGGTTGTAAAATGAGGCAAAACTCGCTTAGTAAAGGTTTCCCTTAGCAACAGAAATGTTGGGCTCAATTGTAGTTGTAATTCGGGGACTACCTATATAGCAGGGGTGAGATCCAGCAGGTTCTGACAGGTTCTGGAGAACCGGTAGTGGAAATTTTGAGTAGTTCGGAGAACCGGCAAATGCCACCTCTGGCTGGCCCCAGATTGGGGTGGGAATGGAGATTTTGCAATATCCTTACCCTAGAGTGGGGTGGGAATGGAGATTTTGCAATATCCTTACCCTGGAGTGGGGTGGGAATGGAGATTTTGCAATATCCTTACCCTGGAGTGGGGTGGTAATGGAGATTTTGCCATGATTTTGCCATGCCCACCAAGCCACACCAAGCCCACCAAGCCACGCCCACAGAACCGGTAGTAAAAGAAAAATGAATTTCACCACTGCTATATAGGCAAGAGATGTCTTCCTTGCCACTAGAGGATGCTAGATTCACGTTACAACCGGGTTGCTAACTTAGCAATTGCAGTGATTCACTTAACAACTGTGCGAAGAAAGCTCGTAAAATGGGGCTAAACGAGTGTTTTGCTTATCCCCAGAAATGTTGAACTCCATTGTGGTTGTAAGTTGAAGACCACCTATACTAGAAATATAATGAGTGCATATACTTGTTCCTTTTCCAGAAGTCTCTGGAGATTCTCAGTCATGGTTGTCCCAGATGTCCTCTTCTTTCAAAAGGTAACTGGACTTTGTTTTTCCTTGAAGACGTTTCTTGGATGTAGACGCGAAAGTCTTCAAGGAAAAACAAAAGTCCAATTGCGTTTTGAAAAAAAAAAAGCACCTTTAGGGACTTTTCCAGATGGGTTGCATTACCATCTGCCCTAGTGGTGAAATCCAAGTTTTTTTTCACTACCGGTCTTGTGGGCGTGGCTTGGTGGGCGTGGTGTGGCTTGGTGGGTGTGGCTTGGCATGGCAAGGGAAGGATATTGCAAAATCTCCATTCCCACCCTGCTCTGGGGCCAGCCAGAGGTGGTGTCTGCCAGTTCACCAAACTGCTCAAAATTTCCGCTACCGGTTCTCCAGAAGCCATCAGGACCTGCTGGATTTCACCCCTGATCTGTCCACTGTCCAGCCAGTATGCCTAATGGAGAGGGACGTGTTTAATCTTAATAATCCCTGGCTTGCAATGGGGAGGCCCGTTCATTGCACAGGGCCTGTGTTTATTTTGAGAGGGGTCAGATTTTGAAAAAGAAGTGGGGAGGAAATGAAAAAGAACACCCAATCTTCTTTTATGACAACATGGATCTTATCCTTCGGAGGTTCCGCAAAACATATTCTCTTTGGCTGGACTAGAAGTTCTCCAAGGTCAACTTCCATCTCTGTTATTCTTTCTTGTCAGCAAAGTCAAGGAGAAAAGAGAGGTTCTCAAACCATAAATCTATCCTGGATCAAGGATGGGGCCTTCATGTTGACAGTTACATAAGGTCAGGGGAAGAAAAATAAAAACCCACAATTTTTCTGGCAGAGAGATGGTGGGGCCCTGCCCTGCAGTTGTGGAGAGGTAAATTAAGGAAGGATGGTGGGTGGCTTTGACGAGGGGCAGTCTCTCCTCTCCTCCTCCTCCTTCTTCTCCTCCTCCTCCCTTACCCACACATTGAATAGGCTTGCCCTTAAATGCAAGGAGCCTCACCTGGCTGATTTAACAATGCTCTGGGCTGGACTCTTGGTCTTGGTCTTCCTGGCTGTGCCTCTCCTGTGGTGGTTTCAGGGGGTGCTGAGATGGAGGAAGCAACCGTGGGAGCTCCCGGGGCCTTCCCCTTGGCCCTTAGTGGGGAATCTCCACCACTTGCTGCATGCCGACCTGCCAGTCCACTTCCTCCAGTTAGCCCAGCATTATGGACCCATCTACCGCCTCCAGTGTAGGAAGAAAGGTAGTTTTTGAGCGTGTTTGGGGTGTGTGTGCGGAACTGTGATTTGGGAGGTGCTAGCGGTAAATGGGGAGGCACTGTGGGAAATTCAGTTAAAACCTATGTATTCGTGGAGTTTTTAGCCTTCCAAAAAATAGTGGCATCATGTTCCTGAGGCTGTTTTGTTTCATTTTGTTTCGTTTTTGTTGCTGCTTGAGCTTCTGTGTTTGTTTTATAAACTTTCCTGCATTTCCCCCCCTCCCCCCACCCCGTTTTCTTCTTGGAATTTTAAAGTCTTTGCATTCCACCGTTTTAGAATAGGCTTTAAATTAGAAAACTGGACGATTTACAGTTATTTTCCCTTGTTAGAATCAGATTAGAGCTGGAAGGGACCTTGGAGGTCTTCTAGCCCAACCCACTGCTCAAGCAGAAAACTCTATACGATTTCAGACAAATAGTTGTCCAATCTTTTCTTAAAAGCCTCCAATGATGGAGCAGGCGTTCCTTAAAATAAGAATTTTCCAGAGTGTCTTTGTCTCCTTTTTTATTTATATTTATTTATTTATCAAATTTAGGTGCTGCCTGTCTCGCTAGCCAAAGCGAGTCTGGGGGCTTATAATGTAAGAAAAATAGAAATATAAAAAGAATTATAAATACTTTTGCTCTGGATGAAGAACTGGATGACTTGAAGCTGTCACCAGAATCATTTGTCAGCTTTAGAAGTTATCTTTAGTGCTTAGAAGATAGAAGTTAAAGATAAAAGTTACCTTTAGAAGAGAGGGAAACACGGGTGACAAATTTTAGGGATGTATGAAAGCAAGCTAGGGGGTAAATTGTGAGGAAGTAGATTTCACCTAAACATGGAGACAAACTTCCTAAAAATCTAAGAATGACTAACTAGTAGTATCTTTAGGTAAAGGTAAAGGTTCCCCTTGCAAGTCATTCCTGACTCTAGGGGGCGGTGCTCATCTCTGTTTCAAAGCCGAAGAGCCAGTGCTGTCCGAAGATGTCTCCGTGGTCATGTGGCTGGCATGACTAAACACCAAAGGCGCACGGAATGCTGTTAACTTCCCACCAAAGGTGGACCCTATTTTTCTACTTGCATTTTTTTACGTGCTTTCGAACTGCTAGGTTGGCAGAAGCTGGGACAAGCAACGGGAGCTCACCCTGTTACGTGGCACCAGGGATTCGAATTGCTGAACTGCCGACTTTTCGATCGACAAGCTCAGTGTCTTAGCCACTGAGCCACCGCGTCCCGACTAGTTTCTTTATTGGCGCTATTTAGTGAATGTGGAGTCGGTGTTCTGAGCTGACCTGTTTTACTGTACAACAGCTCTTATCTCAATGGGAACAGGAAGGCCTCTTTGATGCTGCGTTTTCAGTAACAAGCAGTACTTTTGATTAAAATTACTAGTTCTTTAAAGTAATGACGCAAATTCTCGTTGAGGGATGTGGATTCTGGTGAGAACCAGTTCTGTATATAGATTTGATCTTTAATAACTTGCAAATTCATTATCCTGCCTGCCTGCCTGCGTCCACTCTTTCTTTTTCTTTCTTGCTTCCTTCCTTCCTTCCTTCCTTCCTTCCTTCCTTCCTTCCTTCCTTCCTTCCTTCCTTCCTTCCTTCCTTCCTTCCCTCCCTCCCTCTCTCCCTCCCTCCCTCTCTTTCTTTCTCTCTCTCTTTTCTTTTCTTTCTTCCATTGTTAACTGGCTTCCCCGTTGACTTTGCTTGTCAGAAGGTTGCAAAAAGTGATCAAATGATCCCCGGACACTGCAGCTATCATATTTATTTATTTATTTATTTATTTATTAAATTTTTATACCGCCCTTCTCCCAAGGGACTCAGGGCGGTGTACAGCCAAAAGATAAAAAACATAAAAGATATACAATTAAAACAACAATTTTTTTTTGGTTTACATTTATACCCCGCCCTTCTCCGAAGACTCAGGGCGGCTTACAGTGTATAAGGCAATAGTCTCATTCTATTTGTATATTTTTACAAAGTCAACTTATTGCCCCCCCCAACAATCTGGGTCCTCATTTTACCTACCTAATTTAAAACCGAGCATATTAGAAAAATGGCCAACATTAAAAGATTTAAAATTTAAAATTACAAACCCTAAAATAATAAAAACCCGGTTAAAAATTAAAAATATTAAGCCAGTCCCGCTTGAATAAATAAATGCGTTTTCAGCTCACGGCGAAAGGTCCGAAGATCAGGCACTTGACGTAAACCAGGGGGAAGTTCGTTCCAGAGCGTAGGAGCTCCCACAGAGAAGGCCCTACTCCTGGGGGCCGCCAGCCGACACTGTTTGGCGGACGGCACCCTGAGAAGCCCCTCTCTGTGAGAGCGTACGGGTCGGTGGGAGGCATGAGGTAACAGCAGGCGGTCCCGTAAGTACCCAGGCCCTAAGCCATGGAGTGCTTTGAAGGTGGTAACCAAAAATCATAAATGCATGTGACTTGCCAAGCTTCTGAATTTTAAACATGTGACCATGGGGATGCTGCAATGGTCATCTGAAAAATAGTCATGTCACTATTTTTCAGTGCCGCTGTAACTTTTGTAGGATATGAGAAAATTCAAAAATAAAATAGTAATGAAGGCAATAGTCATAAACTTGTTATTCTATTGTATAATATAATATATGCTATACTGCTATAAAAGTTTAACGCTGTTAAGCATTTATTTGTTAAGCATTTATAACACATGTACCTATGTAAAACATGTGTATGAAATCAATTGTATCCTTCCTGCATTAAGATCTAAATCAAGTGTCTCCAACCTTGTCAACTTTAAGACTTGTGGACTTCAACTCCCAGAATTCCTCAGCCAGCTTTGCTTTGCTGGCTGAGGAATTCTGGGAGTTAAAGTCCACAAGTCTTAAAGTTGGCAAGGTTGGAGACCTTTGATCTAAATCCTTCATAAATCCTTTTTTTTTCTTAAATGCCACCCTGTTTCCCTAGGACATAACTAACAATCCACACACCTTTTGTGGGGTTAATAGGGGTCCAATTAGTGGGCAATTAGGAAAACAAAAGGAAGAAATCTGTCTGTTGTAGGGGGGTGTAGATTTAGATTAGGGTATATAACTGAGTTTTACAGTGTAGTTAGATTATGTGCTTTGTGGAAATTTCTTTCCATGCCTATGGTGCATATGCCTGGAAAAGGACATGCGGGCATTATCTTATTTGGGGTTTTTTTTGGCATAGGAGAGGGGACTGCTGAGGGTGCACAGAGACATTCCTTAAAACTGAGAAATGCTATGTAGATGTGTAATGGACAGGTACCGGGAGGTGCTGTGAAAAGAAAGTAATCTGAGAAAACAAAAAGAGAAATAATGTATTCCTTTGAGGCATCTTGGATTAGCTGAAATCCCAGAGGGCCTGTCCAAAGGAGGAGGGAAATGGGCCGTCGGGATAGGGAACTATAAAATGTAATGCTTTTGAAACTTTAGGTGTGGCTTCCTGGCTAAAACTCCTCTGTTAAGATCTGCTGGGATACACCCACCCTATTTTGCAAAGTAGCATTTATTTTATTTTTTTAATAAAGTCTATTTTCATCGACCCATGGTTGTTGGCTGAATTCATTTCCAACACTTTGAACAAATGGCTATAAGTAGAGGACTTCCTGTACTAATGGGAAAAGTCTGTTCTAAGACTGAGCTAATTGATGTTTGGGAGTTTTGAGGACTACCTTTGAAAATATATTGGGTTTTTTTTTTAATTGCTCATTTTTTTCTGTCTTTCCCTTGCTCAGTTGTGGTTGTACTGAACAGCTCCGAATTAATTCGGGAGGCTTTGATGCGAAAATGGTCTGACTTCGCTGGACGGCCTCATAACTTTCTGGGTAATGATTTTCTGGATTGTTGATAATTCTGGTAATGAACTGAGATCAAATTATGGCTTGAGAGCCATTTTGTTAGCTAACTCCAGTGAGAGGAAGGATCACAAATTGCACAGAAATAAGATTTGCTTGATTATGGAAAAAAACCTACACTTTGCAGAGTTTATCCAAGCCGTAAACCATGCTTACAAGCCACCATGGCTGGATTCACACCACATAGGTAGTCCTCGACTTACAACAGTAATTGAGGTCCAAATTATGATTGTAAGTCATGGCAGTCATTAAATGGGTCACTGTTTGCAGCAGTTTTTAAGTGAACTCTTCTTTTTCAATAGGTGTCTTTTGCTGGAAACTGGAAGTAAACACCAGAAGCTGGCAAATAATGTCAAAAATCGTGGTCATTAACTTTGGGACTGTTGCAAATAGCCATAAATGCCAATTTGATTTAGTGATTAAGCACCGGGCTAGAAAGCAGGGGATGATGAGTTCAAGTCATGCCTTAGTCATAAAAGACAACTGGATGACTTGGACCAGGCACTCTCTCTCAATGCAACAGGGTTGTTGTTGTGGGGAAAATAGAAGAAGGAAGGTGTATTGGATACGTTATCCCAGGGGTGTCAAACTGGTGGCCCATGGGCAAAATGGGTCACACCCAGGCCACGCCCACCCCAACTCCATGAAAGGAAAAAAGTGATACGTCACATGACGGCAACATAACGCCACGAGTTTGACACCTGTGCATTAGCCATGAGTAATATAATAAAGCGAAAAATAATAGAGGTAGGATATTCTTATGGTATCGTGCTCTGGAAACAGCATCTAGTGTGGCTAAAAAGGCCAATTCGAGAGGGACAATCCCTTCCACACTGAGGGCAGATACATTCTGTCCCCTGCCCAGCCCCCAGATTTCGCTGGTTCCGGGACTGCCATTTTGTCTCAGCTTGCCAAACAAATGTCTCTTTGAATTGGAGAAGGCCATGCTGCGTCTTTAGCCTCCAAGCTGAACGATCGGAGGTCAAGGTTTCCCAGTTGTTAATGTCCATTTCCAGGCCCTTTAGGTCCCTCTTGCAGATATCCTTGTATCGCAGCTGTGATCTCCCTCTGAGGTGCTTTCCCTGCATTAATTCTCCATACAGGAGATCTTTTGGAATCAGCCATTCTCATGACATGCCCAAGCCAGCGTAGACGTCGCTGTTTTAGTAGTATATATATACTAGACATTCCAGCACGTTCCAAGACTGCGCTGTTTGAATATTATATAGGATATAAATAAATAATAATAAATAAATGTTAGCCGGTTTCCAAATGCCCAAAATGTGATCACATGACTGGAGGATATGTATGTGTGTGTGTGTGTGGCTGTTGGGAATTCCAGAACTGAGTCGTAAATCGCTTTGGGGAGTCTGTTGTAACTGAACGGTCACCAAGAGATTGTTTGTAAAGTGAGGAGTACCTATACAGGTCAGGATCACCCAACTACCCAGCTCCAACCCTGGGGGAAGTTTGAAAGTTTGCCGAAAGGCTGACATAGACTAACAAAGTTGGGACATCTAATCTTGTAAAAAAGAAAAAGTTTTCCCCTGTCCAGTCATGTCTAACTTTACTGGATGATTCTCTTCTCCATATCTTAGCCGAGGGAGCCAGCGTTATCTGAAGACATTTCTGTGTATAGCATGGCTATATGCCAAAAGCACAAAGAGCACTGTTACCTTCCCACTGAAATGGTACCTACTTATCTACTCACATTTGCATGTTTTTGAACTGCTAGATTGGCAGGACCTGGAGCAAGTAATGAGAACTCACCCCGTCATGTTGTACATGAGTCTCAAACTGCCAGCCTGCAGGTCCACAAGCCCAGCATCTTAACTACTAGACCACCATACTCCCCCACCCCATCCAATCTTGGGGAGAACATACTGTTCTTACCTCCATCGCTCGAGGATGCCCAATCAATATCAGCAGAGTTTGAGAGCAGAATTTTTCCCAAGCTTTGGGAAGCTGTTACCTTCTGTAGCCAGAGCAAAGACTTTTTGCCATTTCTCTACATCCTTTCCCTTGAAGGCTACTTCTAACCTCTTCTTCCTACCTCTCTTCTCCAGCCCACTTGATTTCCAAGGGAGGCAAAGACCTCTCGCTGGGGAACTACACGCCGACGTGGCGCTTGCAACGCAAACTCGCCCACGTGGCCTTCCAGCGTTGCCTGCGAGGAGACATGGAGAAGATTGTGCAGGACCAGGCTCAACAACTCACCAAGGTGACCTTGAGAAGGAAAGAGGAACTTTCCTCTGAAAGCTGAGGCTGAAGATGCTGATGAAGAACCTACTTTTTAATTTTTTAAAAAATGGGGAAAGGGTGTAAAAACTCATTCATTCTCATTTTTTTTTGCATGTAATGTACCTATGGTGACCATACGTCCTTAATTATGCAGGCAGTCCTTGCTTAACAACCAATTGTTTTACAACGGGGTGTCAAACTCAAGGCCCATGGACCGGATCCGGCCCATGGGGTGCTTTAGATCTGGCCTGCGGGGCCACCATGGAAATAGTGAAGGACTGGCCTGTGATGCCTCTGCCAGCAAAAATGGAGCTCAGGAGGGCCCTGCACAGACTGGGCTTTGCGTACCAGCGGATGTGGAGTGTGAGGGTTGGGAGAGTGGATGGTTCCTCGCAAGTGGACAGTAAGCACACGCAGCTTCATTTGCACGAGCTGCATGCACAAACGCCTGCCACTCGCTTAAATGAAGTGCAGGCACTCACACTTGCCCGCTCTCGCCCACGTGACAATGCGCACCCTCGCTAGCCATTTCCGCAGCCCCTCAATGCCCACTAGTGTGTCGTGGCCCACAGGTTGTGGACTCCTGGTCTAAGGCATATTTCTCTCTTGTGATTCTTCAACAGGTTTTCCACAGTTACAATGGACAACCTGTGGATGTGGCACACGCCTTTTCTCTGCATGCTTGTGCAGTCATCTCCAACTTGATATTTGGGGCAGTGGTGAGTCTTCCGACCTGCTGTGTAATTGCTCCGTTTTCCCGTGGATTGTCTTCTCCAAGCTACCTCTGTCTTTTCCTCCATCGTAGGACATTTCCACCATCGAAGAAATGCATAACTGCATGATCGAGCTGGTTGAAAATTGGAGCTCTGCTTCCGTCCAGATTCTTGATTTTCTTCCCATCTTCAGGGTGAGACCTGGTTAGAGGGATTTTTTTGGGTGCCTTCAGGTCAGACTTGCAGATCTAAAACTGACATGCAACATCTTAGATCTGAGCCAGAGGCATTTCCTGGGAAAGAGTAAAAAAAAGTCAAAGTGGCACCCTAAGCACATGAAGGAAAGCCTGCCACTTTTACATCCACATATAAAAAGAGGAAGGGTTGTAATAACAGTAAACAGTAACAGAGTTGGGAGGGATCTTGGAGGCCATCTAGTCCAACCCCCTGCCCATGCAGGAGACCTGTACTAGGGATTCAAACCGCCAAACTGTCGACCTTTCTGATCGACAAGCTCAGTGTGTTAGCCACTGAGCCCCCTAGTCAGGTCAGGCTAATCATGAAGTCACAACTACTATGTACCTTATTGACCTTACCATGGATGAAGTGACTGACAGACAGATAGGAAGGTCACAGGTGGGTTGTGTTTTTTTTCATATTTGCAAGTAATAATCTTGGTGTTGTGTCCTCCTCACCTCCGTCCGAACGATGGCTTAATTAGCTGGCTCTTATCAGCTCTGGCAGCAAAAGAATCAGTGTCTGCCAAGAACCCTCAATAGCTGCCAGGACGCTGATAAGTCACAACCTTCAGCTCTAGTCAATCCATGGATTTGCCTGATACAAAGAGACACACCAGCTCTTGCTGCCTTTTATATCCTGTGGGGTATGGCTCCATGACTCAGAACTTCCTAGGCCTGCCCCTCCCCTGTTTCTGTCGTTCCCTTCTCTCCTGCCTACGAAACCTGGGATTGAGCCAAACCTGATTGCTGTCAGCTGGGTCTGCAGGCATGGCGGGGGGGGGGGGGGAAGAGTCAAGAGAAGGAGGCCTTGTTATCTCTTTCACTTGGCCTGCTTCTGGCTCCTGGAGCTGATCCAGGGAGGCCGGTGCTTCCGAGGTAAGTCCTGACAGCCCTTTTCCCTCACTGTCCAAATCACTTTCTGGCAGCAGGCCCGGCTCCAGGGCACTTTCGGGCATGGGGCCAGGTTCGGGGGCGGGAGCCACAACACTTGGTCTAATTGAGCTTAGTACAGTCTTTTTCAACCTTAGCCGCTTTAAGATGGCTGGGGAAATCTGAGAGTTGAAGTCCAAACAACTTAAAGTGAACAAGTTTGAAAAAGAGATGATTGATGCATTAGGCTAGTCTTGGACAGATTCACATTCAACTCTACATGTTCGGCACAGTCAACAAATGGTAGAATGCTGATGTTGTACAAGGTTTTGCCTCCTTAATTTTCTGATATGTTATCAGGACAGATATCCACTCTTTCTGTTTTGTCTGTCTCTCTCTAAATGAATGCATGCATACACAGACGAATAGGGGTTTTCTTCAAGATAAACGTTCTACTTTTTGATATCATAGACTTCCATTATCTCTAGCAAACATGGGATGGCAGAAAGTTAAATGTTTCATAAGCTTCCATCACATATGAAAGAAACTAGACTGGGAAGGATATCTTATCAGATTGTACTTCTGATGCTAATATATCATGTGGCTTGCTACAAGTTCATGATAGTTCATGAACATTCCAACTGCGGCAGGACAATGAGTGACAGCTGAATGTTGGAAAATAGCCCACTTCTCTGCACACAGAACATTTGGGGAAGAAGGGCCTTCTTCTTCTTCCTCTTCTTCCTCCTCCTCCTCCTCCTCCTCCTCCTCCTCCTCCTCCTCCTCCTCGTCCTCCTCCTCCTCTTCTCATTCTTCTTCTTTCTCTTCTCATTCTTTTTCTTCTTCCTCTTCCTTTCCCCTTCTTCTCCTCTTCCTCCTCTCTTCTCCCCTCCCCTCCCCATCTCCTCTCCCCTCCCTTGCCCTGCCCTGCCCTCCCTACTCCTCCCCTCCATTCCTCTCTGCTCTGCTCCCCTCCCCTCCTCTTCCTCTTTTACTACTTTAGCTGTTGACGGATATACAATATTCCTAAAATGTGAAAGGGGAATGTGGGAGTCCTGAGTGTTTGTCCTAAAACCAACTTCATTCAGATCCTCTGCTGCACCCTAGGTGGTCCCCAACCCAACTTTGCGGCATCTGCTTTCCTGTGTCAAAAACCGGGATGCCTTGATCCAAACCCAGATGAAGAAACACCAGGTGAGAATGTGGAAAATGGCTACTACATTAAGGCTATACAGGTAATCCTCGACTTACCACCATTTGTTTAGCAACTGTTCAAAGTTGCGATGGCATTTTAAAAAGTGACTTACCATGTGTCCTCATACTTATGACCATGACACGATCTTGATTCAGGTGCTTGGCAACTGCCACACATTTACGACGCTTGCAGCATCCTGCAGTCACGTGATCACTGTTAGTGACCTTCCCAGATGGAAAGCAAAATAAATGGGGAAGCCGGCAGGAAGTCACAAGTTGCAGTCACATAATGTTTCATTTAACAACAGTGGCGATTCATTTAACAATTGTGGCAGAAAAAAGTTGTAAAATTGTGTGCGGTCACTGAATGACCCCACGGTGTAATGACAAATTTTCTGGTCTCTTTTGGGTTGTAAGTTGAGGACTACCTGTATAAGGTGATGGAGACTCACAGACAAGAGGATGACACAAGAAGAAGAATCTATTAATTTAAGAGCAGGAATGATGAGATCTTCCAGTTCTACCACCATGCAAAAAATGGGCCAGTGCTTATCACAAAGATGGGGAAATATATCTTGTCAAAGGTTACTGGAGCGAAACTCCTATCAATGGGGCCAGAGACAAACAATTATTGGGACTGGACCCTGAGCAACTGATTGTTCACTGATGGGATGAATAGATGGATGAAATGAGCTTGACTTGATTAATTGGTTGATTGATTGATTGCACACCCTTTTTCTTAGGAGTCACGTAGCCCTTCAGAGATCCAGGACATGCTGAATGACATGCTGCAGCTTCTGCGTGACTATGGCACTGAAAAATGGGGGGAGACTGGCCTCTTGTTGGATCACGTCCACATGGCCATTGTTGACCTGCTTATTGGAGGCACGGAGACCACAGCGACCCTGCTCACTTGGGCTATTGCCTTCCTAGTGCATCGTCCTGAGGTAGGACAAATGGTTTGCAGGTGGGTTGTGGGAAGCATGGTCTTCTAAATCAAAGTAGGTTCCCTCTTTTGGGTGGGGCAAGGTTTATCTTTCAGTCAAAGATCTCCTCCTGCTTCTAATCTCTCTTGATTTCTCCATGCAGAGGTCCTGGAACAAGGTTGTAGGCCTTGACCGGGGAAGCTGTGGCCTTCCAGTTGTTGGGCTACATCTCTCTGCATTGTTCCTCACCGTTTGATGGTGGGGCTAATGGGAGTTGGAGTCCTAGAAAAAAAAGGGGGGGGGCAATAGCTTGCCTGTACCTGAAAGTCAAACTTCGTTCATTGAAGAGGTAGTTCTCATTTAGACCATAATTGAGATCAGCAAAACTTCCACTAAGCAAATGAGATCATTCAGTGAGACATCATGTGGCCACACTGCTTAGCACTGGTAGTCTTTGACAGTCTTGGCTGTGATCGTTAATCAAATCTCACTTGGTTGTTAGGCGAATCTTGCAAGTCTGAAAGTACAAATCTCCCACCATCTCCTTTACAGCCTGAGAAGTTCAAGATGAACCCTTCTGAGCCACTATCATGCCCATTATGCAGACTATGCTCTCTTCTATCTGACCATTCCCTAGGTCAGGGGTGTCAAACTCAAGGCCAGGGGGCTGGATCTGGCCCACGGGGTACTTAGATCTGGCCCAGGGGGCCATCCTGGAAACAGCGAAGGACTGGCCCACGGTGCCTCTGCCAGTGAAAACAGAGTGAAAATGGAGGACTGCATGCGGCCCTCCCAAGCTCCATTTTCACTGATAAAGGGTTGCAGGAGGCCATCGCAGCCAAAAACGGAGCTTGTGAGGACCTTGGGTGGCACTTGCAAGCTCCGTTTTTGCTGGCAGAGGGTTGCAGGAGACTGTCACAGTCAAAAATGGAGCTCAGGAGCCCATTTTCGCTGGCAGAGCACTCGGGCCTCCACAGGCACCCTTGACATGAATGACGTCGAGCTGGCCATACCCACCCTGGCCCCCCAAGGTCAAACACAACCCTGGCCCACAATGAAATCGAGTTTGACACCCCTGCCCTAGGCAGTATTTCTTTGTCCTGTCTCTCGAGGTCTTTCTCACGTACCATTACAGATAGTCCTTGACTTACAACCATTCATTCGAGGTTACTGTTCAATGGCACTGAAAAAAGAGGTGATTTATGGCTGTTTTTCACCCTTAGGACTGTTGAAGCATTCCCATGATCAAAGTTCAGATGCTTGGCAACTGGGATGTATTTATGACAGTTGCTGTGTCCCAAGGACACGTGATCCCCTTTTGCGACCTTCTGACAAGCAAAGTCAAGGGGGAAGCCAGATTCACTTACAAACTATGTTATAACTTAACAACTGCAGTGATTCACTTAACAACTATGGCAAGAAAGATGTCGTGTCCCACTCCTCCGCTGACGGCCGGGTCAGGGAAATCCGAATCAGGCGTGCCTCTGCAGCTCTGCCAAAGTCCTAGCAAAGTCCTCAAGGCAGGCAGGAGACCAGAAAGTGACTTCAGCAAGATATGTTTAGACTTTGCCTGACTCAGAGAATGCCAGAAAGCAGATCCTTTATATAGGCCATGGGGTGTGGCTCCATGACTCAGCACTTATCCAGGCCTGCCCCTCCCTTCCTTCTGTTGCCTCCGCCTATCAAGTCTTCTGACGCGAGGGTCACTCCAGTCGGCAGCTGTTAGTAATAGACCTTCCTCAGGCTCACATGCTGTGGAGGAGGGGGAGGAGTCTAGTTGCTCCGTTTGCCTGGGCATGGAGCCAGAGCTGGGGGCTGGAGGTATTTCTTCCTCTTCAGCCTGTCTGGGCACGGAGCCAGGGCTGGGGCCAGGAGGCATACTAGGACATTCTTCAGCGTTCGGAAGCAGATAAGAAGACCCCGGCTGCGGTGAGAGCGGGCAAGACACAACAAAAGATCATAAAATGGGGCAAAATTCACCTATCAACAGTCTCACTTGAGAACAGACATTTTGGGCTCAATTGTGGGGGGGGTGTCATAGGTTGGGGACTACCTATATATCACTCTTCATAAACAGAGGGCTTCCTGCAAAAGTCAACTTCTCCAAAGCTTTATTACAACTTCTTGCTTAGCAAAATAAATTTTGAGCTCAATTGTGGTCGTATGTCAAGAATAACCTGTCAGCAGTCTCAGCCTGCTTCTGTGTTGCCTTTGGTGCAACTGCTGCTGGGGGAGGGGGAGGATTTCAATTCCTGCTCCACAAAGGCCCATCTCACTGGTGGGTTTCAAAAATGTTTGCTACCGGTTTGGTGGGCGTGACTAGGTGGGGGGCATGTGACTGAGTGGGTGTGGCCAACTTGATGTCACTCATGCCCATGCCTACTCAGTCACATGACCCCCCCCAACCTAGCCACGCCCACAGGAAAAGGTAGGAAAATTTTTGGAATTTCCATATATTTACCTTCGCCCTCCCTTCGTCAGTCACTCCCATTTCCCCTCCTTTAGTGGCCCTGGCCATAGCCCTGCTTTCTCCCCCACCACCGCCTCTTTGTTTGGGCTGCTTACCTTCTGCGGCGGCTGGTCCAGAGTCCAGAAGGCAACCTGACTGGAGTTTTTGGCAGCCCCTAGCCAGCTGCAGCTGCTGGAAAGCAGCTGGCAAAGAAACCTCCCAGGCCACCAAAAAGTACCAGAGGTCATGGAAAAAGCTGCTGCCATAGCCGTCATGTTCTTCGCACATGCGCATTCCACTGGACTTGAAAGGCACGTGTGCAAAGAACATGGTGGTGATGAACATGGCGGGCGGGGTGAGCGAGCGGCAACTGAGGGACTGGTTCGGGGCTTGGCCAGCTGGTCGTCACTACCGGTTCAGCGATCTTGGCCAAATTTCCGCCAACAGTTCACACGAACCGGTGCGAACCGGCTGAATACCACCTCTGGCCCATCTTTTCTCAGTGGGTCTTTGTTATCTTCTTCTTCCCACAGCTGATAAGTTGTGCCCAGACTGCCCTATTTTGAGACAGCTGTGGTCTCAGGAAGGCCTTGTGGTTGCTTCAGAAAGAAGGCCTCACATAACCAGCGGCTGCCTTGGGAAAGGTCAGGTCAGATGTCCCTTGTCAGCAGTGGGAAGAAGAAGACCGCAATAGCAAATTCACTCAGCACCCACTGCTGGTGTAAATGTGGGTGAGCTGCCAAGCACATGAACTTTGATCATATGATGGGGGTGGGGGGTGGGGTGTTTCAAAGATTGTAACTTCAACACTGTCATAAATTATGAACAAATGGTCATTTAATGACGGTGGCCTTCTTTCTTCCCACCACGTTTTTGTCTTCTTTCTCTGCCACTCCAGATTCAGGAGCAGATCCACCAAGAGTTAACCACTGTCATCGGATTCCACCGTGATCCGACCTACAGCGATCAGGAGCAGCTGCCTTACCTCCGAGCTACCATCTTGGAGACTTTGCGCCTGCGTCCATCAGCACCCCTGGCTCTGCCTCACATGACCATCCGTAACACCAGGTAACAGGTTTCAAGAGACGTTTCCCCACCCCCCCAAATCTATCCTTTGAGGAAGGAGATCCAGCTCCTCCCCCTCCTCCTGCTTTCTACCTAGGTCTCTGCCTTCTGAACATCCATGATCCTTCTTGGCACCAAACAGTCAAAGGCATCAAGCTTGTGGCACCAAGTAGTTCTTTTTTTTTTTAAACTTAAAAACCTTGAGTGCCTTTAGCCAGAATGAGGGGAAAGCGAGAAAGTATGAACGAAACAGGTCCGAGCACAGCTCAGAGGCTTCCCAAAAAACTATTGTATCTAGGTCAGGGGTGTCAAATTCGATTTCATTGAGGGCTGCATCAGGGTTGTGTTTGACCTCTGGGAGCTAGGATGCGCACGCGGCCCTCCCAATTTCCGTTTTTTCTGGCAGAGGGTTGCAGGAGGCCATCCCAGCCGAAAACAGAGATTGTTTTTGCTGGCAGAGGCACCTGTACCTAGATCAGGGGTATCAAACCCAAGGCCCGTGGGCCGCATCCGACCAGTGGGATGCTTAGATCTGGCCCACTGGCGGGACCAGAACTCACCATCTCCTGGTGATTAGCCCAAAACCAGCCAGTCAACTTTCACGCCTAAGGGAGGACTAGAACTCATAATCTCCTGGTAATTGGCACAAAGTCACCCAGCCAGTTTTGATACCTAAGGTGGGACTAGAACTCAGCAGCCTCTGGGTTTCTACCTTGATGAGTTAACTGCTAGACCAAACTGGGTCTGTGACAGTGGTGGTATTCAGCTGGTTCCATCCGGTTAGGCGAACCTGTAGCGGCAGCTGCGGGAGGCTCCGCCCACCCGCCCGGACAGCATCACGTCCCATTTTTGATACACTGCACATGCGCGGAAGTCCCCGCGCATGTGCAGAGGTGGCATGTGCGAGCGAAGCGACCTCACGCGCGCGCACTCTCACTTTTGTGAACCGGTAGCAAAGGTAAGTAAATACCACCCCTGGTCTGTGATGTTCCCGGATGCCCATGAGACCCACAGTCTCAGGGCAAGCAAGGGGAACAAATCACATTGCTGAAGCCTTGTTGATATAATTGTTGTCTTCTTTTTCCTCTCCCTCTCATCCCCTTGCCCAAGTCTATCTGGGTTCTCCATCCCTAAGGGCACGACGGTCATTCCCAACCTCTATGGGGCCCATCACGATGAGACCAAGTGGCACCGTCCTCTGGAGTTTAGGCCAGGTATTCTTATTTGCAAGTGTGTGTGTGTGTGTGAGAGAGAGATTGATTCAAAGCCACAATGAAGTTTTCTTGGCTTTGGCTTAGTGCAGTATTTCTCAACCTTGGCAATTTTAAAACAGAGGGACTTTCCCAGAATTCCCCAGCCAGCATGTTGAAGACTGCCTGTCTTAAAGTTGCCAAGGTTGATGTCGTGTCCCACTCCTCCGCTGACGGCCGGGTCAGGGAAATCCGAATCAGGCTTGCCTCTGCAGCTCTGCCCAAAGTCCTAGCAAAGTCCTCAGAGCAGGCAGGAGACCAGTAAGTGACTTCAGCAAGATAAGTTCGACTTTTGCCTGACTCAGAGACTGCCAGAAAGCAGATCCTTTATATAGGCCATGGGGTGTGGCTCCATGACTCAGCACTCATTAAGGCCTGCCCCTCCCTTCCTTCTGTTGCCTCCACCTATCCAGCCTTTTGATGCGAGGGTCACACCAATCAGCAGCTGTTGGGAATAAACCCTCCTCAGGCTCACATGCTGTGGAGGAGGGGGAGGGGTCTAGCTGCTCCGTTTGCCTGGGCATGGAGTCAGGGCTGGGGCCGGGAGGCATACATTCCTCAGTGTTCGGGAGCAGGTAAGAAGGCCCCGGCTGCTCTGAGGGCGGGCAAGACACAACACTTGAGAAACACCGGCTTTGTATGTTGTGTCAGCGCAGCTTATTGTGCCCTAATCAGTAAAGTATGTTTCAGAAGATCATAGCTTAGGGCAACTATAGAGAAAGAGAGGTAACTTGGGGAAGGAAGTGTGAATTTTATAACTATAAATGGTGAGAGGCAGATTAAAGAAAGAAAAGTTGGGGTTGACCCATCATACTAAGCCTTATATGTATGTGATTTGTTTTGACCTAGCGAGATAAAAAAAAACGGGGCGGCACTATTGGCTCAGTGGGTAAGACTTTGGGCTTGTTGAGCTGGCAGCCCGTGTTCGAGACCCAAGTGCCATAAGACAGGATGAGTTCCTGTCCTCGCTCCAGCTCCTGTCAAACCTAGCAGTTTGAAAGCATGCAAATGCAAGTACCACTTCCATGAGAAGGTAACAGTGATCTGTGACATCATGTTGGCCACATGAAGACGGAAATGTCTTCAGACAGTACTGGCTCAATGGCCTTGAAACAGAGATGAGCGCCGTTCCCTATAGACAGCAATGATTAGCAGAGTAAAATCCACAGGGACTCCTTTACCTTTACCTAACGAGGCTACATGAATAAAATCCACAGTTGCTTGAAGCTAGGATTTTATATTAATCTATTGATTTCAGCTAAGCATTTGTGTGTGGGGTGTGTGTGTGTGTGAATGGAAAGCATGGTTTATTTCTGGCTGGCTGGCTTTGCTGGCTTGCTTATTTATTTATTTATTTATCTATCTATCTATCTATCTATCTATCTATCTATCTATCTATCTATCTATCTATCTATCTATCTATCTATCTATCTATCTATCTATCTATCTATCTATCTATCTATCCCTACCCAAGCCTCTAACCCAGTGTTTCCCAACCATGAAAACTTTTGTAAGATATGGGGAAGGATTTATTTCCTTCCTGTTATTTATTTATTTTATTTTAGCCTGCCTATATAATTTTCATACATAACTCAAGCTGGTGAACACATTCAGTATTCCTTCCTCCTCTTATTTCCCACGTGACATCTCTGTAATGTGGGTTGGGCTTAGAGACAGAGTGACAGACTTAAAGTCGCCCGGTCGGTTCTGGTTTCCAGTCTGGGGCCTTCACTACTAGACCAAATTGGCTGTCCTTGTTAATCTGACCGGTCTCTTTCTTCTGTCCAGAGAGATTCCTGGAGGGTGAAGCCTCTGTTGAGGCCCGACGGAATCTGGTGCCATTCAGCTGTGGGGCGCGGGTATGCCTGGGGGAAGCCTTAGCCCGCATGGAATCATTCCTCTTCCTTGCTTACATCTTGAGAGACTTCCAACTCTTGCCTGCGTCAGCCGGATGCCTTCCTGACCTCAGGGGATCATTTCGATTCCTTATTCATTGCAAGCCCTTCCTGGTGCGGCTGGTACCCCGGCCGAGGACCCCAAAGCTCGAAAAATGAAGCCTCTCCTGCCCTTCCTGCTGGGCGAGAAATGGAAATCATCCACCTGCTTTTTTGTTTATATGATGTTGTTAATGCTCACTGTCATATTATGGAGGCTTGTTTTCCACACGATTATAATGAGTTTGCCAGTAACTAAAGTTCAAATCTATGTGCAATCCTTGTCCTTGGCAGGTTTGAACCAGTTCTTATCAGACTCTACATACTTCATGGAGAGCTTGTTTTGTTATTTCCAAGAGCTAGAAACTTTCATCATAGGAACTCCTAGTTCCTGAAAATACTCAAAGAGGCACCCCTCTGCTACTGCCATCAAGATCCTTACTCCTCCTCCCTTAGTTCTCTTGGCAGTTCTCAACTTTGTAACCAATGTAACCAGTCATGCATGGATTTTAGGATAGGTTTAAACTACAGGAGGTCTTCATTTAGCAATGTCCTGATAGGAATATGGTGGCTTAAGTGGTTAGGATGCTAGGATGGAGGTTGGCAAGTCCATGTTCGAGACCCAAGTGGAGCTCCCATCATTCACTCCAGCTCCTGCTGGGGACATGAAAGGAGCCCTCAAATGAGCATCCCCAGGCAACGGCGATGTCACTGGCTATGCCTTTCAGCCTGGAAGCACCCTGGTGCTTCTGACATGAGGGGGGGGGAAAAAAAAAGAGAGAGAGAGAGAGAGAGAAAGCAATGTCCTAATAGCCTCATTTAATAATCATTTGCAGTTATCATGGTAATGAAAGAATGATCCATATGGCTTCCATCCTGATATAATTCTGGAAGCTATTAAAGACCTGGTTATTGTCTCAAGCTTTGCAACAGTGTGCTGTTGAGCTTCTATTGGGTTATTGTTGTTGCTTGATATGTTTGATTTTAGACTGCTGCTACTTTTCAGGTCATCTACTGTAGAGTCATTTGAGAATTAGATATACTGTAAATAAAATAAATTAAAATCAATCCAAAGAGGAACAGGAGATGTTTCTGAATGCACATTTGATGCCCATTTAACGCTCACTGCTAATTCTGGTACAAAGTCCTGGTGAAGGACAACAGAGTTGGAAGCACCTTGGAGGTCTTCTACTCCAACCCTCTGTGCAAGCAGGAGATGCTATACCAGATATTCAAATCTCTGTAGGTCCACCTAGCAGACTAGTGGAGATCTGCAGTTCTGAAATGCATGCTCTCTGAAAATTTGGATCCTGAATCAACTTCTGCTTCGTTCCTGTTGCAACTGGAGGATGGTTTTCCACCAGCTGATGACGGTCAGAAAGGGAAGGGCAGAAAATCCAGAGGTTTAACCAACTGTTTTGCTTAATACGGTCTCTAGATGGTAAACCATCTAGCCAGCCCCACCTAAACAGATACAATACCCAGAAGAGGGATCAGCACTGGGGACAGACTATCTTATGGCAAGATAGTTTCTGCTCAAGGAACAGGGATGGAGGTGGGGTGGGGGGGGCGGGGAGAGTATTTTTAACTCAGAATTGGGGAAGGGCCCACAGAAAAGAAGGATTAACAATGAGATCAACACAATTGAAGCGACGCAAAGTTGCCATGGGCTGATAATAATACTGAGAAACGCCCAGAATCTTAGCTACATTGGACTCAAGAGTCTTTTGCTATTGATAATTTGATAAGACTCCAAAACAATCAGTTCTGGGATGCCTTGCTAGGTGACATCAGATCTACCCTTTCTGGAGTAGGTACCACCAATTCCTATTCAGGTTAGGGACAATTCCATTTCACCAGGGGTGGGCTTTTAAAAATTTTAGCAAGGGGTTCTCTGCCTGGTTGCTGGGTGGGCGTGGCCATGGTGGGCATGCCCTAGTTGGCCTTCTGCATTTTTGCCCTCCCCAGGCTCTGGAGGCTTTCCTTGAGCCTCCAGGAGGGCAAAAATGGCCTCCTCAGGCTGTGGAGGCCCTCTGGAGGCTGGAAACAGGCCTGTTGCTGGCCTTCCTGAACTTCCGGTAGGCCTATTTTTCGCCCTCCCCGAGCCTCTGTGCACACCCTGCACTTACCTGCATCCAAAACGGGCTGCCTGGGAGGGGTGGGGCGGGGTCAGCCAGGAGTGAGATTTGGGGGTTCTCCAAACTGCACAGAATCTTAGCTAGACATTTTTCTGAACCCCTGTGAACCCCCAGCAGCCCACCCCCGCACTTCACCCCCTTCAATGGGAACCAAAAGGGCAAGCACCCTATTCAGTTGTAAAGCTACTACCAATTCTAAATTATTTTCCACCAGATTAAGTGGCTGTTAAAAAACAAACAAACCAAATTTTGAAGAATGTTACTAGGCTTTCTTTTTTAATATTCGAGTTTTATTTTAAACATATTTTCCCCATGATCTAAAAATAATCTTTTTCCCAAGCACTTCTTTTTTTTAGAAGCGTTTTATTTCAAATCCCCCCCATAAAGAAACAATACTTTACAGCTTGCCTTTCCCTCCCACCCAATTTGTGCAAATTTCCTGCCCTGCCTCAAGTTGTAAAAGACGTTCCCTTCAAGGTTCCCTTAATGTCCCGTAAGAAGAAGAAGAAAAAAACCTTCTTGTGAACTTTTCCACCTTCTTCTAATAGCAAGTGACTTGTCCTGAAGAGTATCACAGTCCCAGAGGCGCACAACTTCACTCCCACACTGTGTTGAACCAAATCGACAAATCTGCTTGCCTCATCTTTACCGAGTTCAAACAAAAACATTTGCCCAAGTCACAAATGTTAGCCCAAAAAGGTGCTGGATGAGCCATGTAAAGCTGGGCTTGTGGAGGACGATGGACAGATTAAAGGTCTTGCTTGAGTCACAGGTCAAACTCTCCCTTCAGATCCCATGGTCTCCTCTCCAAGTTTTCTTGTCCTGGAGCCAGGCTTGCATTTCTGTCTTGGAGCAATTGTGCTTTGTGAGCGGATGGCAGTGGAATTGTGGTTGGTTGCACAGTCATCCCGATGTTTAGACTCGATCTGGCTTTTTAATCCACCTATTGACTCCTTCCCAAACATCTGTGATAGGACTTGAGATAAGTGGATAAGAATGCCAAATCCCATCTGGTTATGGTACCAACCGTAACATTTCCACATTTCCAGCGAACAAAAAGAACACTCGATGATGTAATTGGTAGTTTGGGAAGACTGCGGGGAAGCCTGATTAGCTAAAACTACGGTATTTGAGAAAGGGAAAAACCAGGAAATTAGGATTTTATTAGCATCTCCCGCTGTCCCACTTTGCAAGTTATAATCCTAGCACTGGGTACAATCAGGACTCTGGGGTCCTTGGTGCTCTTTGAGCTTGGTTGTTTTCTTGCAGATGTTTCATTAGGTAATCTACTAGGTAATCTAAACTAGGTAATCTAAACTAAGTAATCAATGCTAGTTGATGTTACCTAATTTGGTCATGAAACCGCTGCAAGGAAACAACCAAGCTCAGAAAGCACCAAGGACCCCACAGTTCAATCCTGAACTACAAACATTCTCTTCTATCAGTACAATCAGGACTTTTGGCATTTGATTTTTAAACAAATCTGGGACTTCTGGCCTTTGAAGTCTGTTGTTTGTACTAGTTTATTAGCAAATTAATCATTAAAAAGTATGCTCCTGATGAGCTCTTTTAACCTTTCCGAGGAAGTCTGTCTCGTTCACTAAAGAGGTTCAAGAAATAGACAAAATGTTTAGAAGATCAAATTGGGAAGTCATTCCCACATCTGGACTGCATTTGCCTCTCTTTGATTGTAGCCGGAATATTCTGGCTAATCCTGACATTCACCTCAGTTTTTCTCCAGCTCCAGTTGTATCGCCCATATTTCTCTTAATTCTAGATGGATGAAATTTCCAGTGGTGAAATCCAATTTTTTTTACTACCGGTTCTGTGAGCGTGGTTTGGTGGGCATGGGTGTGGCTTGGTGGGCGTGGCAGGGGAAGGATACTGCAAAATCTCCATTCCCTCCCCACTCTGGGGCCAGCCAGAGTTGGTATTCGGTTCTCCAAACTACTCAAAATTTCTGCTACCGGTTCTCCGAACTGCTAAAAATTTCCGCTACCAGTTCTCCAGAACCTGTCAGAACCTGCTGGATTTAACCCCTGATTTAGTCCAACCCACAAGGCATCAGGTTAGGAAAAGAACAGTGGTTCTTAAAATGTTTGGTCCAAATGACACTTATTATTATTGAATAATGTCATTGTCCCCACAAAAGACCTGACTGTTGTTTTACACAAGTGCCTCGCCAGTAGCAGTCCCAAACTGGATCCACAACTCTCAAACCGAATCTACATATGCTATTATTTCATTAACCCCAGGAATATGCCCAAAGTATCAGCTTAGGGGTAACTGTCCCCAGTTTAAGAACCACTGCAATACCAAATATCTTTATAACTCACAATTGTATATACCTTACAATTATAAAGTTATAAATCATAAAGTTGCAAAAATACAATTATTCCCCTATAAAGAGCCCAATCAGAAGGTTTTATGTACTGCTAAGAGTCAGGAAATTGCTTTTTTTCCCCCCCTGAAAGTGTCTATTTGGATTTGGGTCAAACTTTTAAAACAAATCCTTTACTCTTAGAGAAAATTTAGAGCAAGGAAAAAAGAATTTACCCTCACCATCTGTGAAATGCTACGTTTCTATGTGCCGGAATTTCTTGAAAATGTTTATATAATCATAAACTCAGCTTTTAAGTGAGAATTAATCCCAGTTTGCTCCTTGCAACCTCGTATAAAGAAATGAGAGCAAGCAATAAAATTTAGAAACTGGCCTGTTGATTTTTCAGGGTA
This sequence comes from Ahaetulla prasina, assembly GCF_028640845.1. Classification (NCBI taxonomy): domain Eukaryota; kingdom Metazoa; phylum Chordata; class Lepidosauria; order Squamata; family Colubridae; genus Ahaetulla; species Ahaetulla prasina. Next base: position 10,612,997 of record NC_080540.1, read on the forward strand.
TTATTATTATTGTGAGGACAATAATAAATCAGAGGTCTTTCCAATTTTCTCCAGTTCTTTTTCCACTCTGCAATTTTGTTTTCAGTTTGGTTCACACCTCTGCCTTTCAGTACTAATCATTTACCTGTAGGTGGAAAAGTCTGCAGAGCGAGACGCAAAAAAGGTTACGGATGGGAGAACAATCTGTTGTTTGAGTTCACAAGGTTTCCCCAGGGGACAAAAGGAATGAAAAAAAAAATCAAACCAACATTAAAAGTGCTTTTATGTCAAACTGCGTTCACCAACATACTTATGATTTTAACTCCATTTTGAATGGCATCTGCAGGAGGAGGAAAATGGAGCCTGGGTTGGGAATGAGGCTGGAGAGGGAAGGGAAAAGTCATTAGCAGGTGAGCTGCTGAGAAGCAAAAGGAGTCAAGACGGAGAGATTTTGGGTCAGAATCAGGACTTCACCGCTGCAAAGTCATTGATTCCCAGAAACAGAACTAAGAGAAGGGAAGGGAACCGGGTTTTTGGTGGCTGACATTTTGCCAGCCGATCTGATTTCTTGGCTCTCTTGAAAGCTCTCCTTTACAAAAAATAAAAATAAAAATCACAGATAGTCCTCAACTTACAACCATTAATTTAGTAACCATTCAAAAGGACAACCGCATTGAAAAAAATGATTGACAGCCAGTCCTCGTGCTATGATCGTGGGATCAAAATTTGGGAGCTTGACTCAACCGGGTTGTGTTTATGACGGCTGCAGGGTCACCAGATCCCCATTTGTGGCTTTCTGACAAGCAGAGTCCATGGAGATTTGCTTAATGACCACACAATTGGCTTTGCAGCTACCCTGACTCACTTAACAACCGTGATGAAAATTGGCCGGGACTCAACAATCACCTTGTTTAGTAATAAAAATCCTGCTCCCAATTGTAGTTGTAAATTGAGGACTAACCATGTTCAGATTAATTCCTTTTATCCTCTCAAACTCTATTTTTGAGCTCTCTCTTTCTTTTGACTGCGGTGGGTCTTTTCAAGTCTCCAAAGTTTTTTTTTTCCCCTTTTGGTTTTGATGCATTCCTCTTTTTTTCCCCAGGATGGGCCAGAAAAGCAGAACAAAGGCCGGATGTGAGGTATCCTGTTGCAAAAGGGGTTGTTGCTTTGCCTCCTTTAGTCCATCCTGCGTCCCACTCAGGACCGCTGCAATGGGTGGAAGCTGCTGGGCCGCAGTTTCATCTCGGTGAAAGGAATGGAAAACTCGAATCCTTTCCAGTTAAACCAGTTGACGCCCTGGAATGGAGGGGAGAGAGAGGGCATACGTGAGAAACACAAAGCCGAATCTGTAAAATCTAGACTCCCCTCCCCTTTATTCAAAAGAAGATCAGCGAAGTCAGAGACAGAGAGAGAGAGAAATTGAGGTGAAAAATATTATACAGGTGGTCCTCGACTTATGATCTCACTTGGAGCCCAAAATTCTATTGCTAAGTGAAACATTTATCAAGTGAATTTTGCCCCATTTTACAACTTTTCTTTTATGACTTTTCATTGCCTGCTGTGTCGGAGTGGAGGGACTTGCCCGGGCCAATTCCTCTGGCGCAGCAGGCAATGGGGTGAGCATGCGTGGTTGGTGCGAAGAACAGGGCAGTGACGGAAGCAGCTTTTTCGGTGTGTTCAAGACCTCTGGTAGTTTTTGGTGCAAGAAGCCTCTAGCCAGCCACCGTTGCTGGCTCGGTTCTGGCTGGCGAAGAGGCGGCAGCTGGGAGGCTTCTTGCACCAAAAAAAAAAAGGGGCGGCAGTTGCGCAGACATCTTGCGACAAGGGGAAAAAAATGCGGCCTGGCGGGGATCCCAGCAGTGACAGCTCAGCCCTGGCTTGCCTTCCCTTCAGCCACCAGCTACGGGAGGAAGGTAGCCCAAGGAAAGTGGCGGTCATGGGGAAGGAAGTGGAAATGGGGCGATGCATGTGACTGGCGAAGGGAGAGTGGGTGGCGAGCGGGTGGTGGCTCCAGAGCAAGGCCAGCGCCAGGGAATGGTGTGTTCCTCAACCTGACTGAGGTGGGTGGCGGCTCCATGGCCTCGGGGAATGGCGCAACTCTGGGACCCGGCCCCTGACCCAAAGTGAAGGGTAAGTGGGCAGCATGCTTACCTTTGGTGAGCTGAGCAGAGCAGGCAAGGTGCGGAGGCGACTGGCAAAGCAATTAGCTGTGCCGCATGGCAAAGCCAACATATATAGGGCTGGGCTGGGTTGGCGGGGCCAATGAGCATCGGGTGGGCGGGGTGCGCGAGTGGCGACTGGGCAACTGGGGTGGGGTTGTGGCCAGCCAGAGGTCGCTCCCGGTTCAGCAAACCAGGTCAAATTTTCCCTACCGGTTCGCCTGAACTGGTGCGAACCGACTGAATGCCACCTCTGTTCTCTAAGCAGTTTACAGCGTCAGCATATCGTCCCCCAACAATCTGGGTCCTCATTTTACCGACCTCAAAGGGATAGAAGGCTGAGTCAACCTTTAGCCGGTGAGACTCGAACTGCTGAACTGCAGGCAACTAGCAGTCAGCAGAAGTAACCTGCAGTACTGCACTCTAACCACTGTGCCACCACAGCTCTTAGCACTTAGCACATCTAGTTGTAATTTGTATCTGGTTTTCCCTACGAGGCTGACATCAATCTTGCAAGGCTCTTCTCTGTCTCCTTTACAGCCTGACAAGTGATAAGGAAGGTTTCTCCTGAGCCGATTGCCTTGTCCACTATTAAGCTGAGGGCTATGTTGTCTCTTATCTGATTGCTCCCTTGGCTTAGTCTCACAAGGTCTTTTCTTACATACCATTACATCATTCCCCCCAAAAGTATAAGCTGCCTTTTGCTCCATCCCACCTGCCCATCCGGGATTACCTGGTGATCACGGTTGTTAGCATAGAGCCCATTGAGGTTGGTGTAGTGGCAGTTGCGATACCACCATGCCCCACGGTAAGAGATGGCACAGGGGATGATGACCCGATTCGGATCCCGGTCCCGAGTGGAGAAAACACTCCCTGAGTGGTAGCTTAAGGCATCGCCTGGGTGAGAGAGAACATGGGAAAGTGAGAGTGAAAAACAACCACAGTCCTCCCTCCTGAATTTCTGGCTGCCCACAAAGGACTCTCAAGAATTATCTTCTTCCCTGGGTACGTGAATCTCTTCTGCTACAGGTAATCCTTGATTTAAGATTGATTGAATTTATGATGGACCTCCACAGATCTATTTACAACCCATTTTGGAGTAACAAGGACTGCAACTCCCCATGTCACATAATCACATTTTGGGTGCTTGGCCAATAACCCTTTTTGGGGTGGGGGGGAAGATCATGGCTTACATAGAAACCATCTCCAGCTTTGCTCTTCAAATAGTCATAACTTGGTTATGGTTTTCCATATGGTTTTCCCATCATCTCCCATTTTCTAAAACTCACACCTGAGTATTCTAGTCCTTTCCATTTTCTAACACCATATCTATCCATGATTGCATATATATTCACTTACGGCCTTTCCATAAAACTCCCTAACCATGGGCAATGCTTCAACTTCAGTGGACACTTCATTAGTCCTATTGGAAAGGCTTGGAAAGATGACACCCCAGCACAGAAGCACAGTGAAAGCCTGCTTTTCTGGACCACTGCAGAATAGACTAGACTAGACTAGACTAGACTAGACTAGACTAGACTAGACTAGACTAACAGAGTTGGAAGGGATCTTGGAGGTCTTCTAGTCCAACCTCCTGCTCAGGCAGGAAACCCTATACCATTTCAGACAAACGATTATCCAATTTTTTCTTACAAACTTTCAGTGTTGGAGCATTCACAACTTCTGGAGGCAAGTTGTTCCATTGATTAATTGTTTTCACTGCTTTGGGGTTCTCATCGTTGTGGATGTATTTAGTGGTGGGAGTTAGCTGGTTTGAACCGGTTTGGGCAAAGTGGTAGTTAAATTGCTGGCTGGTCCTGCCCCACCCCTTCCAGGGGTCCCATGCACCCCATTTTGGCTCCCAGGAGGCTGCAGGGAGGCCTATCAGGCCCAAAATGGGGTGCAGGGGTGTGTGGTGCCTCCCCCCACCCCCACAGCCTGTTTTCATTCCCAGGAGGCTGCAGGGAGGCCTACTAAGCAGGGGTGAAATTCAAAATTTTTCCCTACTGGTTGTGTGGGCGTGGCTTGGTGGGCATGGCAGGGGAAGGTTTCTGCAAAATCTCCATTCCCACCCCACTCGGGCCAGCCAGAGGTACCACCTGTTACCAGTTCAATTACTATTTATTGCCGGTTCTCCAAACTACTCAAAATTGCCGCTACCAGTTCTCCAGAACCTGTCAGAATCTGCTGAATTTTACCCCTGCTACTAGACCCAAAACGGGGTGCGGGGGGGGGAAACGGCGTGTCCACCCCCGTGGCCCGTTTTTGCTCCCAGGAGGGTACAGGAGACCGAGTGCTGCCTGTCATACCCCCTGGCCACGCCCACTATGGCCACGCCCACCCATCCAGTCATTAGGGCAGAGAACCAGTTGTTCGATTATTTGAATCCCGTCACTGGATGCATTACTTGGAACCCTGACACACAGTCCCACAGCTTTGCTCACCAGCTGTGCCATTGTAATTGCCCAGATGCAGGCGATAATGGTCAGCCGGAGGGTCCACGCGGAAGTTCTGATAGGTAGCATAGACAGACTCATCCCCAGCACGGAGATCCACACGTAGTTCGTAGTCCCCCGAAGAGGTCAGCTGGTGCAGAGCATTGTTTCCTGGAATCCAAAGAGAAAAGCGAGGATCAGTCTTCTGAAGGACAGACTCTGTTACATATAATGATGTAACAGACTCCGTTGGAAAGAGTCCCCAGGCTGAGGAGACATCATCCCGGAGAGAATCGATCTATGTGGTCACCAAACAACGACTTGATGGCACATAATCAATCAATGTTCTGAAGGAAGTTAAAGAAGGAGTAATATTTACAAATGGAATCATTATGGAACTTGTATGCAAGTGTGGCAGTTAGTACAGCCTTATTATCATTTATATTTTTTTCAAAAATATCAACATTTATTATGGTATAAAGTAGAAATAAAGATCATGAGAGAATAACAATGTCGGCTGGCGGCCCCCAGAGGAAGGGCCTTCTCTGTGGGGGCTCCCACACTTTGGAACGAGCTTCCCCCAGGCTTACGTCAAATACCTGACCTTCGGACTTTCCGCCGCGAACTGAAGACATACCTTTTTATTCGCGCGGGGCTGGCCTAAATTTAAAATTTTATATTTTAAATTTTAAATTTTAAATTATATAAATTTTATCGATTTTAAATTTTCTACTAATTTTAAATGGGGTTTGGTTTTATAAATTTTAAGGTTCTAGGCTAATTATAATAAGTTTTTTAATTCGTATTTTAAATTGTATATTGAGGTGTTTTGTATTTTATTGTTGCCTGTACACCGCCCTGAGTCCTTCGGGAGAAGGGTGGTATAAAAATCAAATAAATAATAATAATAATAATAATAATAATAATAATAATAATAATAATAATAATAATAAGGAAAAGTAAAGAAGGGGAGAGGGGTGTAAGGTAAAAGGGAGAGAAAAAAGCAGCGACTTTCAACTTTTTTGCTTCAGTAGAGTACAACATAGAGTTATTTTAGTGATGTTAACCATTTCGGTAACAAGATTGTGAGAATCAAAGCTTCACACCCCCCCCCCCAATTTCAAGCATAAAGTCCAGAAATGGGTTCAGCTGAAAAAATCCCTTATTCTTCTGTGGGCTCAGTTTCCAGTTTGTAAAAGGACAGGAAGGATAAAATGGTAGAAATATCTGGCTACACGGATGAGGAGATGCAGGCAAAGTTATAGACTTACCTAGCCAAAATTCCCGGGTGAGGTTGCCAAAGCCAAGAGCATAATTTTGCCAGTCCCGCCAGAAATCTGTCTCACCATTCATCCGACGTTGAAAGACCTGAGGGGCGGGGAGGAGGAGGAGAAGGAGAAGGAGAAGGAGGATGCCACGATGGAGAAGGAAGGAAAGAAAATCGATAGTGATCAGATATCAGAAAGCAATAAAACTCCAAGATGTCCTTCTTCATGATAATTTAAAGCAACTTTTCTCAATGTCTATGGCAGGGGCGCCAACCTCAATTTCATTGAGGACCGCATCAGGATTGTGTTTGACCTCAGGGGAGCTGGGGGGCATGGCCATAGTAGGCATGGCCAACATGACAACACTCATGTCGGGGGACGCCTGTGGTGGCCAACTGCTCTGCCATCAAAAATGGCTCCCAAGCATTGTTTTTGGCTGGGAGGGCGGTCTGCAACTCTCGACCAGCAAAAATGGAATTTGGGGGCCATGCGCGGCCCTTGCAAGCTCCATTTTTGCTGGCAGAGTCATCATGGGCCGGTCTTTTACTGTTTCCAGGGTGGCCCCATAGTGTTGTGGTCCCCCAGCAGCCTGCGGAGCTGGCAACGGAGTCAGACAGCGATGAGGCTGAGGAAGAGCGTGGGCCAGTCCTGGAGGCTGGGGAAAGCCCAGATGAGAGCTCTGCATCAGAGGCAGAGATGGGGCCAGGACCATCGGGGAGTGAGGTGTGGACTCCAGAGTCTCCAGAGACTGACAGTAGTGAGGCAGAGGAACAGGAGGAGCCTGTTCCTAATGCAAGCATGAGAAGAGCTGTCAGAAGGCAAGAGCAGCTCAAGCAAAGAGGACGACTTGGGAGTAAGGCCAGGAGATGATTGGTCCCTCCCATAAGGCTTAAAAGACCAGCAACGGCATTTGGGCTTTGCCGGAAAACAATGTTGCTAGCTTCATCTTCTTGCATTTATTTTTGTATCGGTGTCTTCTAAACGTTTGCAAAGAAAGGCCTTTGGCAGTTTGCCTAATTGGACCAAGGTTTGCGATAGGACTGAGGAATTTGTGTTGGGAGGAATTTGCTTTAAGTTAGTTGAACTACGTTGAGAATGAAGTAATTCTCAGCTGTTCGAATAAAGTTTGTTTGTTTTTTCACTGACTGAGTTTCCTACTGCCTACTGGGGCCTGGGTCACAACACACAGGCCAAATCTAAGCACCACGTGGGCCAGATGTGGCCCCCAGGCCTTGAGTTTGACACCCCTGGTCTATGGAGATCCTCAGCCATCTAGGTCATGATTGCCCCAAAGGTGCTTTTTCAAGAGGCAACTGGACTTCCTTGTTTTTCTTTGAAGATATTTCGCTTCTCATCCAAGAAGCTTCTTCAGCTCTGTCTGGCTGGTGGGGACTAGAAGGATTTATAATCCCTGCAGATAGCTGGTCATTTGCATCCTTTTAGAGAGTCGGCAGTTCCAAGAAGGCTCCACACCCATCTGCACCACTCAGGTGACCCTGATGGCACAGATAAACCTCCATGTGGTCTCAGTGACCTTCTAAAAGAATGCAAATGACAATGAAGAATGCAGTGGTCTGCAAGGACCATGAATTCTTCCATTCCCCACCATCCAGCCAGACCTGAAGAAGCTTCTTGGATGAGAAGCAAAACATCTTCAAACCCCCCCCCCCGCCGAAAGTCCAATTGGTCTTGAAAAAGCACCTTAGTGCCAATTTTTCTCATTATACAGAAACATCTACATATGTCAGATTATGAAACATACATCCTAACATGAGTATGCATGTTCGACCCTTTCACATATGAGTCACAACATTGCACCCAAATATGTTAGGGGCAGAGCTTGTGCCATGTTTCCGGTTTGTCGCTTCGTCTCCCTTATGCTCTTTGTACATGATTATCTTATCACAGGTCCTGAATTTGATCAGTAGAAAGCTGATGTTATTGTGGTTCCGTGTCTCACAACTTCACAATGACTTCTGCAGATATAAACACCGGAGTAGAGTTTTTCCACCTTGGCAACCTTAAGCTTTGTGGATTTCAACTCCCAGAATTGTGCTAGCTGGGCAATTCTGAGAGTCAAAAGTCTGCATGTCTTAAACTTGGAAAAATTCTGCATTAGAATATCCTTCTTTAACTTGGCACCTTCTACATCTGTTGGCTCAAAATGACCATTCTCTAAGAATAGCATGTTGGCTATGGATGAATGTCCATAGCTATTGTCTGATGTGTCCAGAAAGTTGGGAAAGGCTGCTGCTTTAAAGACTTCCATTAGTTTCCCTTCGTTAACCCCACCATTTAAAATTCTTCAACTGCCAAGGTCTGCAGCTGAAAAAAACCAGCACGGATGAAATCATGGCTGGAGGAAACAACGATTCTGTTAACTCCGAAGCTAACCTGACCAAGGCCATTTTGAGGCTTCAGTGTTGCCACACAGGAGCTGAGGGATAGGGAGGTGGGGAATAGAGATAGCTGGGTTTTGTAGCCAAAACAAAATACTTTCTCCTGGGAACCAAGGACATTCTCACACATGGTCAGAGAGAGGAGGAGTGACATTACCCGGCAACCGAACGACAACCTGATTGGACCATGTGACTGATTGTTTGGGGAAGGGGAAAAACGTTTACTTTTAAGTAGGCGAAAACCATGGGAACCTTCAGAGTCGGTTTTCACCAGAACTGTGCCAATATGATATATCCAATAAAACTATTCTTTTAGGAATCTACTGGCCTCTGAGTTTTGTTTGCTATGGGATTATTACTTGGAACTCTGACAGCTTCTTTTTCAAGAAACTGTAGTTTGACCATCACCAACCCAACTGTACTGTTCATACTCACAATCCAGCCTCCCCCATCGGTCTCCATATCACAGAACACCTTCAAGGGACGTTCCCGGTTGCCCCCTAGATAAATTGTTGTTACTCGTGAAGCTCCTGGCCCATTCTGGATTTCTTCCGAACAGTCCCGAGGGAAGGGGTATGTCAAGTGCCCTGTCCAAGAAAGAAAGGGTGATCACTGGATCCATTCAGGGTTTTAGGAAGTCCCAGAGATAGTCTGTCCCAAACATAGACCTATCAGGGAGCCTATAATGTTATTACCAGTGGTGAAGGACGTGGAGACGGGAGCTGTTGGTGTTCCTCTCCTCACTGCCTGGACTTGGACCTGATACCGGCTTGAAGGAATCAGATCTTGAAGTTCATACGAGGTGACGGAAGCATCCAGAGGGATCTCCTGTGGAGAACAAAATAAAGGCGGGGAAATTTAGGCCAGCAATATATTAGCGCTTTTTGTTGCAGCTATATGGAGAACAATACATGAAATGTCCCAAAGGTGCTTTTTCAAGAGGCAACTGAAAAACTGTGGCTAGGTACCTTTGATTGTCCATCGGGGGTCTCATAACTCAACAGATATCCCTCAGATGGGGCACCAGGGGGTGACCAGGTGAGACGCACACTGCGGGGGGAAATTTCCATAGCATGCAGGTCCCGGGGCCCATCCGCTCCTGCAGGAGGAGGAGGAAAGTGAGAGTTTAAAAAAAAAAAAAGAACAAAATTGTACAATTAGGAATTTAACACTGCCTTGTGCTATAGAGCAGCAGAGAAAAAATTTATGAAGTCTTTTGGGAAATGAAGCCAAAGGGATGTTTTGCCCAATGTTTCCAAAAAATTATCCTGAGAAATTCTAAACGGGGTATGACAAACAAGACAATCTGGTTTAACTAGCCCTGGCTTATGGTGTTGCATGAACTCTGCTGCCTTTTTTCTTCTTCAAGCACCTGGCACTCATGTGGCATATTTCCCTCCAAGATGGCTGAATTTTTAGTGGAAATGAAATGTCATGTCTGAAAATTCACTAATGTTAAAATTGGGTTTTGAACGGAGACAACTTCCTTGAGCGTTCAGCTTTGTCACGCATCATGTTTAATGTATGAGAAAGATACAGCAAAATCAAAATAGGAAGCTAGCATGGAAGGTCACAAATTACAATCAATCAATCAGAATAGAGCTAGAAGGGACTTATTAATTAATTTTAAATGGGTTTTTTAGTCTAGTATATTTTAACCTATCAGGCTAATTTTAAAATAAGTTTTTTAATCTGCATTTTAAATTGTATATTGTATTATCTGTTTCATTTTTGCCTGTACACCGCCCTGAGTCCTTCGGGAGAAGGGCGGTATAAAAATCAAATAAATAATAATAATAATAATAATAATTAGAGGTCTTCTAGCTCAGCCCTCTGCTCAAGCAAGAGACTCTATACCATTTCAGACAAGTGACTGTCCAGTCTCTTCTTAAAAACCTCCAGTGATGAAGCACCCACAACTTCTGAAGGCAACCTGTTCTACTGCCCAATTGTTCTCATTGTTAGGAAGTTTCTCCTCAGTTCCAGGTTGCTTCTCTCCTTCCATCCATTGTTTCTTGTCCTGCCTTCTGGTGCTTTGGAAAATAAGTTGATCCCCCTCCTCTTTGTAGCAGCTTTTCAAATACTGGAAGACTGCTATCATGTCACCCCTAGTCCTCCTTTTCTCTAAACTAGTCATACCCAATTCCTGCCACCATTCTTTGTATGTTTTAAAGGTCTCCAGGCATCTTAGCTACTCTTCTCTGCACTTTTTCCCCCAAGTCTCAACATCTTTTTTGTAATCTGGTGACCAGTTTGGATGCCATATTCCAGGTGTGGCCTTTCTAAGGATTTATAAAGCGGTACTAACACTTCACGTGATTCTAAGCCTCTTTTTAGGCAACCAAGGATTGTATTAGCTTTTTTGGGACATCATGTGTAGTAATTGTGGCAAAAAGGTCATAAAATTGGTTATGGTCACATGATGCAACACTTATTTTGCATCGGGCTGTTCTCCAAAGCACTTGAGGGTAGAACAAGAAGCAATGGGTGGAAACTAATCAAGGAAAGAAGCAACTTAGAACTAAGGAGAAATTTCCTGACAATTAGAACAATTAATAAGTGGAACAACTTGCCTCCAGAAATGGTGAATGTTCCAACACTGGAAATTTTTAAGAAAATGTTGGATAACCATCTGTCTGAAATGATGTAGGGTTTCCTGCCTGGGCAGGGGGTTGGACTAGAAGACCTCCAAGGTCCCTTCCAACTCTGTTGTTGTTGCTGTTGTTGTTGTTGCTGTTGTTGTTGTTATTATTAACCATGCCACTTAACAATGAATTTTCTGGTCCCAGTTGGGGTTGTAAGTCAAGGGCTACCTGTAGAGATATCTTTTTTTACTCTTCAAAAGCATCACTATGGGCTCGACTATTCACTCGGATTTACGGATTGACAGGTTAATTGATTACATACCATCGAGTGATGAATCTTAGCAACCACATAGGTGCATCTTTCCAGGAGGGCCTGTTCCCCAACCTGGCACTTCAGGTCTTCCAGTAGTTCACCCACTATCGCCACTGTAATGGAGCCCATCCACTCACCGGTGGTGAAAGTAGCGCTGATGGGAGAACTTCGGTTTCCTTCTTTTTCCCCATAGACATTGGCCCAATATTCCATGTCCCTTTGCAGCTCTGACAGCTGAAGCTGGACACGATTTCCTGGAACCGATTCGGAGACCTGTGAGCCTGGGGGTTGTGGGGGATGGAAAATGCCAAAATAGGTAAATACAGAGATGAAATCTATTCCGAGTGCAGCCTAAGAATAGAATAGAATAGAATTTTTTATTGGCCAAGTGTGATTGGACACACAAGGAATTTGTCTTGGTGCATATGCTCTCAGTGTACACAAAAGAAAAGATACGTTCATCAAGGTACAACATTTACAACACAATTGATGGTCAATATATCAATATAAATCATAAGGATTGCCAGTAACAAAGTTATAGTCATACAGTCATAAATGGAAAGAGATTGATGATGGGAACGATGAGAAGATTAATAGTAGTGCAGATTCAGTAAATAGTTTGACAGTGTTGATGGAATTATTTGTTTAGCAGAGTGATGGCCTTCGGGAAAAAACTGTTCTTGTGTCTAGTTGTTCTGGTGTGCAGTGCTCTATAATGTCGTTTTGAGGGTAGGAGTTGAAACAGTTTATGTCCTGGATGTGAGGGATCTGTAAATATTTTCACGGCCCTCTTCTTGATTCGTGCAGTATACAGGTCCTCAATGGAAGGCAGGTTGGTAGCAATTATTTTTTCTGCAGTTCTAATTATCCTCTGAAGTCTGTGTTTTTCTTGTTGGGTTGCAGAACCGAACCAGACAGTTATAGAGGTGCAAATGACAGACTCAATAATTCCTCTGTAGAATTGGATCAGCAGCTCCTTGGGCAGTTTGAGCTTACTGAGTTGGCGCAGAAAGAACATTCTTTGTTGTCCTTTTTTAATGATGTTTTTGGTGTTAGCTGTCCATTTGAGATCTTGCGATATGATAGAACCCAGAAATTTGAAGGTTTCTACTGTTGATACTGTGTTGTCAAGTATTGTGAGAGGTGGAAGTATGGAAGGGTTTCTCCTAAAGTCTACCACCATTTCTACGGTTTTGAGTGTGTTCAGTTCCAGATTGTTTTGGTTGCACCACAAGGCTAGTCGTTCGACCTCTCGTCTATATGCGGATTCGTCATTCTCTCGAATAAGTTAAACCAGATAAACAGTCTAGGACAGGGGTCTCCAAACTTGGCAGTTTTAAGACTTGTGGGCTTCAGCTCCCAGAATTCTCCAGTCAATTGTCAACTCTGAAGTAAAACTGGCTGAAGCCGTCTTTTCAGTGGTGGGATTCAGCCAGTTCGCACCACTTCGGGAGAACCGGCTGTTAACTTTCTGAGCAATTTGGTGAACTGGTTGTTTGGAAGAAATCATTAGGGCAGAGAACCGGTTGTTAAATTATTTGAATCCCACCACTGCATCTTTTGCTGCCTCATAGTTGCCACGAACTCTGGAGGTGGGGAGGGGGGGGAAGGGAAATAACGCTTGGAACTCACTACCTGATTCTATAGTCTCTACTCAAAACCCCAAAATCTTCAACCAAAAACTGTCTACTATTGACCTCACCCCATTCCTAAGAGGACTATAAGGGGTGTGCATAAGAGCACAAAAGTGCCTACCGTTCCTGTCCTATTGTTCCCTTCATTATATCAAATTAACATAGTTGTTGCATACTTTTACTTATATATACTTTTTTCTCTCATGATGGGTTACTGTTTTTTTTTTCATAAAAAAGTTTTATTTTTACAATCATATCAAACAGCTCATCCAATGTACAGTTATATACAATTAGTCGAGCTTGCCCAGTCACCACCCCTCTTTTTAACACTCTTCCCTCTTCTACCTTCTTCTACTTTCCAGACCTTCCTCTCCTTCTTTTATCTACATCCTCTCCTCCCTCCACCCTACACCTTCCTTCTTGAATTGAGAGTGTGATTATGTGTGGAGTGACTAGAGATTATAATTTAGGAATTATTTTGGATTATGATTGTTAGTTTTGATACCCTGCATTTTGTTCTGGGAAGTCGAGGTGGGGGGTAAGGGGGAGGGGAATTGGGGGGTTGAGGGTAGAGGATGGAGTGATGTTTAAGGTACAGGGATTATTGAAGATGTATAAATATAATTAATGTAGGGTCGGGTCTGCCCAGTTACCATTTTAGAACGGTGAGGAGGGAGAAAAGAGGAGAGAGTAGGAGGTAGAAAAGAAGAGAAGAGGAAGGAAGAGGGGTAGAAGATGGGTTATTGTTTATGTTGATGATTGTATATACTGTTGTGACAAAATGAAATAAAAAAAAATAGATAGACTGGCTAGCAATCATAACAAAAAACTTTCTCATGGGAACCAAGATCATCCCAACAGGTGGCAGTTGGAGGAGAAGAGGAGTGATAGAGGAACCCGCCAAACACCTTAATCGGACAATGTGACCTGTGACATTTGGGGAGGGGAAACAATTGCTCTTTTAATTATGCTACCGACACGGGAAAACTTTCAGAGTTGGCTTTCACTAGCTGTGCCGATATAATGCGCTCAATAAACATGTTCTTTGAGGAATCTGCCCGCCTCAGAGTTCTGCTTCCAATGGGTGCGTTACTTGGAACGCTGAAACCAACATGGCTGTCTGGGAAATTCTGGGAGTTGAAGTCCACAAGTCTTAAAATTGCCAAGTTTGGGGGCCCCTGGACTAGGAGGAATAAATAACAGAGTACAGAAGGCAATAAGATGAGAAATATCAAGACACGAGATTAAAATATTACAGGAAAAGAAAACGCAACTAAATCTTCAAACATGCTGCCTCTCAACACCTTCCTGTCCTGGCATCCAGGACAAAATTTAATCCATTGCTTTCTCCTCTCTAAACTTCCCACTGCTCTTTCTGGGGGATTTCGTTACCTCCATTCAAACATGACTTTTTCAGAGTTCTTTGCTTATAGATTCTTCCTTTTACATAACAGTTTTCAATTTGGTCCTCATTCAAATAACCTTTTGTGCCATTGTCAGAACTTGAGAATCGAGTCATAAGTACCTTTTGGGAGGGGGGGAGGGCATCATAATTTTGAATGATTGCTTAGTGACTGGTCGTTAAGCAAGGACTGTCTGCATTCAAGGTTCAAGCGGGCACGTATAGAAAAGCACAGAGATGACTTGGCAGGAGGAACATGAAGGCATTGAGCGAAGAGGGATGAAAAAAACCCTGAAGATTGTCCATACGCTCAGGAAAATATCATGTTTTGAATTAAAGCGTCCGCAACATGGTGTGAAGACACTGAGCTGGTCGATCGGAAGATCAACAGTTCAGTGGTTCGAATCCCTTGTGCCGTGTAATGGGGTGAGCTCCCGTTACTTGTCCCAGTTTCTGTCAACCTAGCAGTTCGAAAGCATGTAAAAATGCAAGTAGAAAAATAGGGACCATCTTTGGTGGGAAGGTAACAGCGTTTTGTGCGCCTTTGGCGTTTAGTCATGCCGTCCACATGACCACGGAGATGTCTTCGGACAGAGCTGGCTCTTCGGCTTTGAAACGGAGATGAACACTGCTCCCTAGAGTCAGGAATGAGTAGCACATATGTGCAAGGGGAACCTTTACCTTTAACATGGTGTGAGACCACATTTATGTTGGTGAGTTAGCCTTTTTTGGAATGAGGCATGAGCTCAAAAGGCAGGTTTATGGCCAACTGATTGACTCCCCATACTTCACAAGTTCTTATTTCTTACCGGTGCTGGTGATAGGTCCGTACGTGACGATGTAATTGTTCATCTCAGCCACAGCAGGGTGCCACATCAGCACGGCAGAGGTATCGGTTACATTGACAGCCCGCAAATTGGAAGGACCGTCTGGCACTGTGAATTAAAGGAGAGGATTGCCTGAATGTTTCTCCCAAAAGGAACTCCCTACACCAGAGTTCCCCAAACCTTTCCCGGTTGGTGGCCCAGAGCAGGGTAGAGGGGGAAGGAGGGAATGATTTTGTGGGAGGGGCAGGTGCATGTGCTTGTGTGCGCGCACGAGCACCCGCGACATTCGTAGCAAATGCTCTCATGAGTGGGATGGCAAGCACCCGCAATGAGGCTTGCATGAGTGGGACCCTGACCGCCCACGATGACGCTTGTACAAATGGGGCCACGACTTTTTTATTTATTTATTTACATTTATATCCCGCCCTTCTCCGAAGACTCAGGGCGGCTTACAGTGTATAAGGCAATAGTCTCATTCTACTTGTATATTTACAAAGTCAACTTATTGCCCCCCCAACAATCTGGGTCCTCATTTTACCTACCTTATAAAGGATGGAAGGCTGAGTCAACCTTGGGCCGGGCTTGAACCTGCAGTAATTGCAGGCTGCTGTGTTCTAATAACAGGCTTCTTACCAGCCTGAGCTACCACTGCCCACGACGACACTTGTGTGACTCAGGCTGCGACCGCCTGCGATGCTTGTGGCGATGCTCACATGAGTGGGGCCAAGCGTGCAAATGAGCATGCAATGGCTGGCCACTCACACAACCCAGTGGCGATTAAGTCAATAGTCAGCTGCGTTCCACAGGTTGGGAACCCCTGCCATACACTGTGGAAGAAGACATGACTCTCTGGAAGGGCACAGTGTGGTATGTAACCCAGTGGTGGAATTCAATTTTTTTTACTACTGGTTCTGTGGGTGTGGCTTGGTGGGTGTGGTGTGGCTTGGTGGGTATGGTTTGGTGGGTGTGGCAGGGGAAGGATACTGCAAAATCTCCATTCCCACCCCACAATGGAGCCAGCCAGAGGCGGTATTTGCCGGTTCTCTGAACTATCAAAATTTCCACTACCGGTTCTCCAGAACCTGTCAGAAATTGCTGAATAGCACCCCTGATATAATCACCATCTATCTCCTGTCAATAACACAGTCCTTCCAGCAGTACCAAGAAGGTTCCACACCCATTTGCCCTCAATGGCCCCAATGATTCTCAAAGAGTCAATGACCGACCTTCAGAGTGCTAAGGACCAGATGACGGTGAAGAATATAAATCCTTCCATTTCCCACCATTCTGCCAGAACTGAAGAGGTTTCCCAGATGAGAAGCAAAATGTTTTTAAGAGGGGGAAAAAAGCCCCAAGAAAGTCCAGTTGCCTTTTGAACCTTTGGGATAAGTATAACCTGGTGTTGTTTTCCACCAGCAGCCTGTGGAGCTGGCAGCAGAGTTGGACAGTGAGGAGGCTGGGGAGGACAATGGGCCAGTCCTGGAGTCAAGGGAAGGCCCGGACAAGGATTCTGCATTGGAGGCAGAGATGGGGCCAGGGCCATCTGGGAGCGATGCGCGGACTCTGGAGCCGCCAGAGGTGGACAGCAGAGAGGGAGAGGAACAGGAGGAGCCTGTTCCTACTGCACACATGAGAAAAGCTGCCAGAAGGCAAGACCAGCTAAAGCAAAAAGGACGACTCGGGAGTAAGGCCAGGAGATGATTGGCCCCTCCCATAAGGCTTAAAAGAGTAGCAACGGCTCTTGGGCTCTTTGTAGGAAAGCAACATTGTTACATTTGTTTCTAGTCGGCGTCTCTTGTTTCTGAATTTCGTGGGGCTTTGGCAAGAAAAGCCTTTGGCAAGGTGCCAAAGAAGAAAAAGGTTTGTGATAAGGGCGAAGGATTTTTTCTGAAGGATTTGTTTTGGAACTAATTTGGACTAAGCTGAGAATGAAGTAATTGTCAGCTGTTCTAATAAAATGTGCTTGTTTAGGACTGACTGTGTCTGGTAATAACTACTTGGGCCTAGGTCACAACACCTGGATGACTAAGAAAGGTAGACATAGACAGTGTGGTATAAGGGAGCTTCATAGATGTGCATCCTAGTCCTAGATCAGTGTGGTATACAGGCCTGGTTTTTGGGGTAGTGTCTGTTTCCTGACGTGGCTTACCTTGAAGAACTGCCACTAAATGAATCAATAATAGAATCAATCTATGAATAAGTAGTTCTGCTGCTAGGTAACATTTAAGCTGCTTGCCCTCATGAATTACCTGTGGTGATGTAGCCCACCAATGGCTCACTCTCTTCAAACCCACGGATAGACATTACAGCGACTTCATAGCTGGCCCCAGGAGTCAGACCCTCAATGATTGTCCTGAGTTCAGATCCATCCACTAGAATGCTTTTGGGCTCTCCTAAAAACAGAAAAAACAGAGTCAAAACTTTGCCTGAAATATTATGAAGTGCTGGACGGATATGCTTTGATTTCTTGATCTGGTGCTCTCCAATACGATAGGCACGAGCTAGCACGGGAAAGGCACATCTTGGCTGAGCATGATGGGGTTTGTCGCCCAAATCATTTGGTGAGGGCCAGACTGGAAAAGCTCTCACTGAGGTGCAGGCCAATTGAATAATAACATTTCTGGAAGTGCTGTGCTATTGCCGTGTCTTTCTTATGGCTGAGAGGAAGGACTGACTCAAATTCACCCACTAGAACTCAGTTTCCCAACTCTGAGTCCAGCACCTTAATAACTAGACCAAACTGGCTGTCAACAATACCATAATAACAAAGTTAGAGTTGAGTCTTGGTTCGCAGTTACAAAATGTTAAGACCACTGAGGAGGCCCCAACTGGATTAACGTGACACAATAAACCTTAAACCCAGTTTCATAGAATACAATTGCTATGCTCACATAACCAGAGGTGGAATTCAGCCGGTTCGGATCGATTCAGGCAAACCGGTAGCTCCAACTATCAGTTGGCCCCACCCACCAGCCCCCACTCTATCCTGTCCTTTATTTCCTGCTTTGTAGCTCATCTCAATCGCAGAGCACATCTGATTCCCCCCCCCTCGCTGTTCTACTTACCCTTGCTGACTTGGAAGGTAAGCAGCTGAGCTTCTAAATGCTCCATTTTCAGTGCTGCATGCAAGCCTTAGGCATGCACATGCTCACCGAACCGGTTGTTAAACCGACAGCATTCCACCACTGCACATAAACCTAACCCTTAGTCGTAACCCTGTGCCCAAATAAACCACATTAAACTGATTCATAATGGTTGGCTTTTTCTCAGATGCTTCCTCTATTCCACCTTAGCTCTTTCTGCCATATTGTGTGAACTGAACTATGACGTTCTGTCTGCTGTTAACAGACAGTCCTTGGGAACAAGTAGATAAAGACCCTCACCGCCATCTGAAGGCTGGAAAGAAACTTTGTAGCTATCGATGCGAGAGGATGGGGGTCTCCAGTTGGCTACCACAGAGGTCTCATGAATGTCACTGAACCGCAAGTCCTGGGGACCATCCAGCTCTGGAAGAAGGGAGAAGAGAACAAGCGAGAGATGGATCTCTGTGTCTTTTTGTAGAAAATAAAACAAGAAAGACATCACTGTAGGAAGAGTCAATTTCTTAGTCAAAAGAGGAAACATCCAATCTAACCAAAAGAGGAAACACTCAACCAATTAAGAAAATATTCTTAGTTCAAGGTTGCCTCTCTCCTTGATTAGTTTCCACCAATGGATGGAAACTAATCAAGGAGAGAAGCAACGTAGAACTTTGCAAGAACGGTTGCAAGAACTCGGCATGCCTAGTTTAATGAAAAGAAGGACCAGGGGAGACATGACAGCAGTGTTCCAGTATCTCAGGGGTTGCCACAAAGAAGAGGGAGTCAAACTATTCTCCAAAGCACCTGAGGGTAGAACAAGAAGCAATGGGTGGAAACTAATCAAGGAGAGAGGCAACTTAGAACTAAGGAGAAATTTCCTAACAGTTAGAACAATAAATAAGTGGAACGACTTGCCTGCAGAAGTTGTGAATGCTCCAACACTGGAAATTTTTAAGACGATGTTGGATAACCATTTTTCTGAAGTAGTGTAGGGTTTCCTGCCTGGGCAGGGAGTTGGAGTAGAAGACTTCCAAGGTCCCTTCCAACTCTGTGTTGTTGTTGTTGTTGTTGTTGTTGTTGTTGTTGTTGTTATTACTAAGAAGAATTTTCCTGACAGTTTACAACAATTAATCAGTGGAACAACTTGCCTCCAGAGGTTGTGAATTCTCCAACACTGGAAGTTTTTAAGGCGAGATTGGACAACCATTTGCCTGAAATGGTATAGGGTTTCCTGCCTGAGCAGGGGGTTGGACTAGAAGAAACCTCCAAGGTTTCTTCCAACTCTCTTATTCTATTCTAATCCTCTAAGAACTGCAGAAAAAACAATGGCTACCAACCTGCCTTCCATTGAGGACCTGTATACTGCACGAATCAAGAAGAGGGCCGTGAAAATATTTACAGATCCCTCGCATCCTGGACATAAACTGTTTCAACTCCTACCCTCAAAACGACGCTACAGAGCACTGCACACCAGAACAACTAGACACAAGAACAGTTTTTTCCCGAAGGCCATCACTCTGCTAAACAAATAATTCCATCAACACTGTCAGACTATTTACTGAATCTGCACTACTATTAATCTTCTCATAGTTCCCATCACCCATCTCCTCCCACTTATGACTGTAACTTTGTTGCTGTCAGTCCATATGATTTATATTGATATAGGGACCATCAATTGTGTGTAAATGTTGTACCTTGATGAACGTATCTTTTCTTTTATGTACACTGAGAGCATATGCACCAAGACAAATTCCTTGTGTGTCCAATCACACTTGGCCAATAAAAAATTCTATTCTATTCTATTCTAATGCAGGGCTCTCCAAACTTGGCAACTTTTAAGACCTGTGGATTTCAACATGCTGGCTGGGGGAATTCTGGGGGTTGAAGTCCACAAGTCTTAAAGCTGCCAAGTTTGGAGAGCCCTGATCTAATCTAATATAAAACAGAACAAAACAACAACAACAACAACAACAACAAATGAGGAGTAAATGTTACCATCGCCTTAAAACGCAGCCAGGGGTTATGTGAGGAAACCGCCTTGGGTGGGTGGCTACAGCCATCAAAATGTTGAATTCCCTTTTCTCCTTGCTCCCAAAGCCTCAGTTCAAATTGGGACTTTGACCACCCATCCCCTTTTTTATTTTATTTTTTATTTTAGGAAGAAATGAAAAACGACCTTGTGGATTTTAACTCAGATGTAGCTGCAGCTGGGACCTTCTGAGGACTACAGAAACGAGGCCTGTGGTTTGGCATGCGCCTCTTACACGCTCGCCCCTTCCCTTCAAAAGTCTTCCCCTCCCTGCCTCTTGGGATCTGTAGTGGCCAAGCTGGCCGACCACAAAGAAAACAGCACAGTGCCAAGATGAATTTACTTGGGTCGTACACAAAGAAACCACAGTTGGAAGCTGGCCCAGCCCAACGTGAACCAAGCCAGGAATGCACAGCTGCTGAGTTGCTTGTGGTCTCCCACAAGATCAGCTCTGAGCTCTTAAACATCGTGGCCTCTGCCTCGATGACCCAAAATGGCCTTCCTAGGGCAAATGAGCAGGTAGAGTTCAAGAATGGGCAGAAACTAAATCTGACAGAGAAGACGGGTTGTGATTGATGGAGGCGAGTAGAAACTGGATTCTGTGCATGGTTTCTTGGCAGCCGTGGAACAATTTCTTCTTTACCTCTTCCGGAAGTCCCAAGGAAGAGGGCTCTATGATGGTTAGTTCCTAGCTTATTCCCAGGATAGAGGGAGGGAACCAGGAAGAACATCATAGGCTACTACAGCTGTTGTTGACATGCCTCTCCTGTGAAATCTGGAATGATGACGAAAACAGCCATGAAATGGCTCCCTCTTCCTCCTTTGTTGTTGTTTTTTTTTTAGCCAAAGATTCCCAGATTTTTCTGGCAAAGCTGAACTATTTCCCCACCAGCTCTGTGAGTTCCGGGTTCTCCCAATCCTTCACTTCATATTTTTCAGGGATACCCCCCAAGGCATGAAGCTTGTCCTTTCACCATCATCCCACCTCTCTGGTCTTCTCTTTCCCTTCTAAGAATTGTCCCAGGAGTACTTTATCCACCTGGAAGGTCCTTATTGTAATCTTTCTGTGACATCACAGAAGCCCAGCCAATAGTTATGGGGCAAGGCTTTTAAGCAAATGGCATGTTTGCAGTTTCTGTCTTTCTGTCTTTCTATCTTTTTCTTTCTTTCTTTCTTTCTTTCTTTCTTTCTTTCTTTCTTTCTTTCTTTCTTTCTTTCTTTCTTTCTTTCTTTCTTTCTTTCTTGCCTCTGTCTATCTTTCTGTCTGTCTATCTTTCTATCTATCTATCTATCTTTCTTTCTTTCTTTCTTTCTATCTTTCCTTCTTTCTTTCTATCCTTATCTTTCTTTCTTTCTTCTATCTATCTATCTATCTATCTATCTATCTATCTATCTATCTATCTATCTATCTATCTATCTATCTATCTATCATCTTTATCTATCTATCATCTTTATCTATCATCTAACTCTGTCACCTGTCTCTATCACTTTATCTATCATCTATCTATCCATCCATCCTCTGTCTGTCTGTCCGTCCATCCGTCCGTCCATCTGTCTGTCTGCCTGTCTGCCTGTCTGTCAATCTATCTAGTTAGGTAACTAGCTAGCTCTCTTTTTGTGACCGACACCCACTTACTATGTTAATGCTTTCATTGAGAAGTATTTGTTCCTGGGGTTCTTGTTTTTTGACATTGGGGTAACCCATGCTTCCCCTTTACCTAGCCCGCTTGTCCTTGCTCCAGTATTGATATCGGCCACTTCTGACTCATCCTTGATGCCATAGACCGTAAGGCTGTATTCAGTACTGGGTGTGAGTCCCTGGAGGGTGACGGAACGCTCGTCCCCAGGCACTTTAACTTCTTTGGCTGGGACAGGTGTTTGGCTGCTTCTCAAACTGTCCTTCCATCTCACAAGGAAGGAGTCAAATTCCCCCTCCGGGACATCCCAGCCGAGCTGCAGAGTCGTGGAAGTCACTTCAGAGACCACAAGATGATCGAGCAAGGGAGCTGGAGTGCTGGTGCTTTCTGAGAAAGCTGCAGGAGAAAGAATGCAAACGGGTGAGGGCAGGAGTGGACTTTACTTACCATCCTTACCGGATCGGAAGTGCACGTGCCATGTGAACTATTGGTCACGATCGCTACCGGATCGCATGATCCGGTCTGATCCAGGAGCATTTCACCCATGGGTGAGGGGGCCATAAATCAGGAATGAGATAAGATAGATAAAACTGTTTTGAGCCCAGGGCCAGTCTTTGTGACCTGTGTCCCAGGGTCTGGTGAAATCACAACATTTTTTTTTTAAATTTGAATTTATATCCCGCCCTTCTCCGAAGACTCAGGGCGGCTTACACTGTGTTAAGCAATAGTCTTCATCCATTTGTATATTATATACAAAGTCAACTTTTATTGCCCCCAACAATCTGGGTCCTCATTTTACCTACTTTATAAAGGATGGAAGGCCGAGTCAATCTTGGGCCTGGTGGGACTTGAACTTGCAGTAATTGCAAGCAGCTGTGTTAATAACAGACAGACTTAGTCTGCTGAGCCACCAGAGGCCCTTTAAATGAGCACAGGGACTAATTTCTCATCCTTCCCCCCTCCCAACTCCTCAATATTCTTAGGGGTTCGGGTAAGTTTCTAAGTGGGATTTTCAGGGACTGAAACATCTGCAAGGAAACAACCAAGCTCAGAGAGCACCAAGGACCCCTTCAAAGAGAGAAACTCGCCTGCAGTGACAGCATCAATGGAGACTGGTCCAAACTGTTTCTTCCCAGAGAGACCGTAGAGGCTGAACTTGTATTTGTGGGAAGGTATTAAGTTAGAGATGAAAACTGTCTGGGAGTCCGCACCAACAGGGACGATTTGAGGGTTCCCTCGGGCGTCTTTGTATTGGATGAGAAAAGAGTTGAATTTCCCAGACGAGATCGTCCACGAAAGGCGGACAGAGTCATTGGTGACTTCGGAGATGGAGAGATCGCCCAGTTTGGGTTTTGCCTCCGAGTCCTTGCCTTGAGCTGGAAGAAATAAAAATACAAAATGTCTGTGGAGATTCTCGGTCATCCGGGTCACGGTTCTCCCAAAGGTGCTTTTTTGATTTTCTTGAGTTTTCGTTGAAGACGTTTCCGTCAGAGCTGAAGAAGCTTCTTGGATGAGAAGCGAAACGTCTTTAAAGAAAAACCAGAAAGTCCAGTTGCTTCTTGGGAAAAAAAAAAGCACCTTTGAGACCAAAATACAAAATATTATGAATATTGCAAAGGCCCGAGGGATCTAGCGCAGGGTATCTAAACTGGGTTCCATGGAAACCCAGGCTCCCGAAACTAGAATAGATTCCGCAAAATGCGAGCGGGGAGGGGGGGATGACAATGACACACACTTTTTTGCACCATGAAAAAAGGCACACTCCTCTGCAGAGATGGATTGATTGATTGATTTGAGTGGCCTAGATGTGGAGCTCTCGCCACACAATCAGGAGGCTGTGAGTTCGATCTTAGATAGAGGCAGATATTTCTCTCTCTGGGCACGCGGAGGATATATCTGCTGAATATAACTCCGCATTGGCGACAGGAAGAGCATCTGGCCAGTAAACTCTCAGCTCCATTCAGTTGCCCAGACTCCACCCCACAAGGGATTATGGGTTCGTTAAAAGATGATGATTTATTTGGATTGTGTTTGCTAAAAATTGGAAAAATGAGAAATTACCTTTGCAAGAAGAAATTATTAGGAAAAGAATGGAATGTGCAGAAATGAGTAAATTAACATTTGAAATTAGAGAGCAGGAAGACAAACAATATTATAAGATATGGGATTTATTTTATCAATGATTAGAAGGAAGGATATGTTAGAAAAGACCTAAGAAGGATCATTATTAAGTGAAATATTAATTGAATTGATTTAGAATGATGGAACGAATGACGTTATCAAATAAAATATTAATTTGTGGGAATTTATATGAAATGAGAGAATGAAAGGTTATAGCTATTGGTTAATTAAAAGATTAGATATTAGATGGAGGCAATGTAATGCTAGATGAATCAAAGAGATTTTTACGTCGAAATTGCACAAGAGATGTGTTATCACCCCACCAACACACTGTAATTGGATTTTTTTTTTTTTTTTTTGTTTACATTTATACCCCGCCCTTCTCCGAAGACTCAGGGCGGCTTACAATGTATAGGGCAATAGTCTCATTCTATTTGTATATATTTACAAAGTCAACTTATTGCCCCCCCAACAATCTGGGTCCTCATTTTACCTACCTTATAAAGGATGGAAGGCTGAGTCAACCTTGGGCCGGGCTCGAACCTGCAGTAATTGCAGGCTTTGTGTTCTTAATAACAGGCCTTACCAGGCAGAGCTAAACCGGATTGAAGATGTTCCTATGTTTATTTTTATTTTTTAAAAAAAAAACTTTTTCAAACAAAAAAAAGATGATGATTTATTTATTTATTTAGAAAATTTATATGACCACCCCGCTCATAGACAGGAGATTCCGGGCAGCTTACAACCTTTAAAAACTACCATGTAAAAACTGTAGTCTTCCCCTCTCCCTATGGCAGAGACAACAGAATCAGATCAACACCACTCGATTTGTCCAAACCGGTGTGAACTAGCTGAATACAATCTCTGGGCTACAGCCATCTCAGTTATATAAAGTTCTACCGGTATATATAGATCTGCATACATGGCAGCAAGAAAAAACCTTGAAAGGAAATAACGAAGTGGAGAGGGAAGGATTTTTTTTTCCTCTTAAAGAAATTGGAGTCTCTGGTTTCAAGTCGACATTATGTCCACTTAACATAGTGCGGACGTAACAGAGATGTTCTTACTTGGGATATTAACCAGAACTTACAGCAAAGATATTCAGCATTTGATATTACACATAATTACGGCGGCAAGGATTGCCTATGCACAGCTCTGGAAAAATGAAAAGGTACCAACAGAGGAAGAAATAATCAAGAAAATTCTGGACGGTGCGGAGATGGATAAATTAATGAAAGAAATAAAGGAAAAGGAAGAGACAGAATGCTATCAAGTGTGGACCAAATGGTACGAGTGGTTGGAGAACAGGAAAACAAAACAGAAATAAAGAATGGAGAAGAGAAGATAAAAAATGTGTAAAATACTGTAAATAAATAAAAGGGACGATAAAGACAAAGATAATTAAAAAAAAAGGGAAAAGGGAAATACATAAAGCAGAAAGTAGATGGAACAAAACTCTCATGTAAAAAGAAAACACATGTTATGTGTTTATGTTATGCATGTTTTTTTTTTGTTTGTTTACATTTATATCCCGCCCTTCTCCGGAGACTCAGGGCGGCTTACAGTGTGTAAGGCAATAGTCTCATTCTATTTGTATATTTTACAAAGTCAACTTATTGCCCCCCCAACAATCTGGGTCCTCATTTTACCTACCTTATAAAGGATGGAAGGCTGAGTCAACCTTGGATCTGGTGGGACTAGAACCTGCAGTAATTGCAGGCAGCTGTGTTTTTAATAACAGGCTTCTTACAGCCTGAGCCACACCGCGGCCCTTGGGTTGGGTTGTGTCGTGTTTGGGTTGTGTCGTGTTGTTTGGGTTGTGTCGTGATGGAGTCTCTGACCTGTGACGACGTCAGTAGAGATGGGACCGAATCGTTTCTGTTGAGAGATGCCGTAGAGGTTGAACTTATATCTGTGGGAAGGCACCAAGCTGGAAATCACCACATCCCGGGCTTTGGTGTCTATAGGCAGCACCTGAGGGTTGCCCTCTGCATCTCTGTACTCAATGCTGAAGGATTCAAATTTTCCAGTCAAGACCCGCCAGGTCAGGCGGAGAGTTGTGTCAGAGACGTCGAAAGCGGACAGTTTCCCCAGCTTGGGTTGAGGAGCAACTTGCAGCCCTGAAGGTTTGGGGACTAAAGAAAAACAAAACAAAAACAGAAAATTTCAAATTTACTTGAGCTCTGGATCTGTGGAAAGCAAGTGGAAGAACCTTCGGTTGATCAAGAAGAGGCAGCCCGGACCAGAGGTACGAGCTCTGGAGAGTTTACCTTAACTGACTTGTGATAAGTCTGCCAAGAAAGTGTTTGTTTATTTATTAACAGAGCTTAGATCAGGGGTGAAATCTAAAATTTTTCCCTACCGCTTCTGTGGGCGTGGCTTAATTGGTGGGTGTGGCTTGGTGGTCAGGTGACTGAATGGGCATGGTCAATAATAATAAATAATAAAAATAATAAAGTATACAAAACTTGGGAGGCACCGGTCTACCTTCTTTAAAAATAGAGGCTCCGGTCTACTAGCTGCCTACAGCACTAATCAGCTGTAGTGCGGCCCTTTGAAATGCCACAGCAGTCATTAAAGGCCGTTTGCAGCTATATCACCACCAAGTGCTTCAGGGACAGAGAAGAGGAACAACGAGGCGTGGGCAGGGGGTGGAGGCAGGGATTTTTGCTAATGGTCCTCCGAACTACCTGCTCCCATCGCTACCGGATCGCGCGATCCAGTCCGAACCGGGAGCATTTCACCCCTCGCTTAGATCAATGTTTCTCAACCATGGCAACTTCCAGGATGTGTTGACTTCAAATCCCCAAGTGGTTTTGTCTCAGGAAGGAGAAGCATTGTACAAAGAAGAGAAGCAGTTGAAAGGGTGTCTGGATGAAGCCGTCTATCTAGACCCGTTCCAGTCCGGTTTCCGACCCGGATACAGCACGGAGACAGCTTTGGTCGCGTTGGTGGATGATCTCTGGAGGGCCAGAGACAGGAGTTATTCCTCTGCCCTGGTCCTATTAGACCTCTCAGCGGCTTTCGATACCATCGACCATGGTATCCTGCTGCACCGGTTGGAGGGATTGGGAGTGGGAGGCACCGTTTATCAGTGGTTCTCCTCCTATCTCTCTGACCGGTCGCAGACGGTGTTGACAGGGGGGCAGAGGTCGACCGCGAGACACCTCACTTGTGGGGTGCCGCAGGGGTCGATTCTCTCACCCCTCCTGTTCAACATCTATATGAAGCCGTTGGGTGAGATCATCAGTGGCTTTGGGGTGAGATATCAACTGTACGCTGATGATACTCAGCTGTATTTTTCCACCCCGGCCACCCCAACGGTTGTCAAGTGTTGTCCCGGTGTTTGGAAGCCGTACGGGTCTGGATGGGGAGGAACAGGCTCAAGCTCAATCCCTCCAAGACGGAGTGGCTGTGGATGCTGGCACCCCGATACAGTCAGCTGCAGCCGCAGCTGACTGTTGGGGGCGAGTTATTGGCCCCAAAGGAGGGAGTGCGCAACTTGGGTGTTCTCCTGGATGCACGGCTGTCGTTTGAAGATCATTTGGCGGCCGTCTCCAGGAGAGCCTTTCACCAGGTTCGCCTGGTTCGCCAGTTGCGCCCCTTCCTTGATCGGGATGCCCTATGCACAGTCACTCACGCTCTTGTTACCTCCCGCCTGGATTATTGCAATGCTCTCTACATGGGGCTCCCCTTGAGATGCACTCAGAGGCTTCAGTTGGTCCAGAATGCAGCTGCGCGGGTGATAGAGGGAGTCACACGTAGCTCCCATGTGACACCTCTCCTGCGCAGACTGCACTGGCTTCCTGTTGCCTTTCGGGTGCATTTCAAGGTTTTGGTAACCACCTTTAAAGTGCTCCATGGCTTGGGACCTGGGTACTTATGGGACCGCCTTCTGTTACCTCATGCCTCCCACCGATCCGTACGCTCGCACAGAGAGGGCCTTCTCAGGGTGCCGTCCGCCAGACAATGCCGGCTGGCGGCCCCCAGAGGAAGATCCTTCTCTGTGGGGGCCCCCACTCTTTGGAACGAACTCCCCCCTGGTTTACGCCAAATACCTGACCTTCGGACTTTTTGCCGCGAACTGAAAACATCTGTTTGTTCGTGCGGGGCTTTCTTAAATTGTTTAGTTCTGACTTTTAAATTTCTCTTCGGTTTTAATTGGGTTTTTTTAGTTTCTTAATTATTTTAAATTCGGCCATATTGTATAATAAGTTTTTTAACTGTATTTTAACTGTATATTGTTTTGCTTTTTATTTTGGCTGTACACCGCCCTGAGTCCTTCGGGAGAAGGGCGGTTTATAAATCTAATAAATAAATAAAATAAATAAATAAAATATTTGTTGTGGTCTGTCCGCAGCCTGCAGAGCTAGCAACGGAGTAAGACAGCTATGAGGCTGAGGAAGAACATGGGCCAGTCCTGGAGGTTGGAGAACGCCCGGATGAGGGCTCTGTGTCGGAGGCAGAGGTGGGGTCAGCGCCATCTGGGAGTGAGGTGTGGACTCCAGAGCCTCCAGAGGCTGACAGTAGTGAGGCAGAGGAACAGGAGGAGCCTGTTCCTAATGCAACACATGAGAAGAGCTGCCAGAAGGCAAGAGCAGCTCAAGCAAAGAGGACGACTTGGGAGTAAGGCCAGGAGATGATTGGTCCCTCCCATAAGGCTTAAAAGACCAGCTACGGCATTTGGGCTCTTCGCCGGAAAACAAAGTTGATAGCTTTTTCTTGTTGCATTTGTATCGGTGTCTTCTGAACTTTTGCCAAGAAAGGCCTTTGGCAGTTTGCCTAATTGGACCAAGGTTGGTGATAGGATTGAGGAATTATGTTGGGAGGAATTTGCTTTAGTTTAGTTGAACTACACCGAGAATCAAGTAATTCTCAGCTGTTATAATAAAGTTGCCATTGCTGTTTGTTTTTACACTGACTGAGTTTCCTACTACCTACTTGGGCCTGGGTCACAACACTATTAGGCTGCAACTGACCTGTAACAGCCTCCACAGATATGGGGCCGAGACGCTTGCGACGAGAGACCCCATAAAGGTTGAACTTGTATCGGTGTGAAGGGACCAAGTCGTGGAAGCGCAGCAATCGCAAACCTCCATCTACAGGCAATGCATGGGATTTGCCTGCGGCGTCCCGGTACTGGATAATGAAAGAGTCGAAATTCCCAGATTCCACAACCCAGGACAGAAGAAGGGATTCTGACGTGATGTTATGAGCTGACAAGGTTCCCAGCTTAAGCGGTTGGGTGCCTTGGCCTGGAAGAGAGAAGGACGACGATCCGGATTGAAAATACGATGGTGCCGGTTTTCGTGTGAAAGATTATACAAAGGAATACCACAGGATTCTTGTTGAGAATTTAGACAGATGATAGCGAGATAGCTAGATAGCTAGATAATAGACAGATAGACAGATAATAGACAGATGATGGATGGATGGATAGATAGATAGATAGATAGATAGATAGATAGATAGATAGATAGATAGATAGATAGATAGATAGATAGATAATAGACAGATGATAGATAGATAGATAAATAGATAGACAGACAGACAGACAGAAAGACAGACAGACAGATTACAGATTAACAAATTTGGAAGGGACCTTATAGGTCATCTAGTCCAACCCTCTGCTCAAACAGGAGACGCTACACCATTTTTGACAAATGGCAATCCAATCTTTTCTTGAAAGTCTCCAGTGATGAAGCTCCCACAACTTCTAAAGGCAAACACAGATAGATAGATAGATAGATAGATAGATAGATAGATAGATAGATAGATAGATAGATAGATAGATAAGATAGATTTTTTTTTTAAGCGTATGGCACGTGTTAGCCAGGGATCACCGAAGCAGCTGGCTGCCCCTGTGGCTTTTTCCTTCCTAGGGCTGAGAGGTAGGGCTTGGCCCAAAGTCACAGTCTTCCAGTTTCTGGAAGACCTTTCTGTTCTTTATAGTATATTACTGTTGTACCATGTAAGTCACACCCGTAACAGATAGGGGGGAGGGCTGGCCTCTGATTTCCACAAAATAAATAAACAAAAACATAATCAATGAACATTATTGTGAAGTCCCCAAAGCCCAGTTTCCCTCTGACCTGTGACGGCGTTGGTAGAAACGGGACCAAGGCGTTTGCGCCCATTCAGGCCGTACAGGTTAAACTTGTATCTGTGAGAAGGAGCCAGGTTGGTGACGGTGATGTCCCTTGAAGTGCCATTTAGGGGCAGGACTTGGGGCTTGCCCTCAGAGTCCTTGTACTGGAGCAAGAAAGAATCAAAATTCCCAGCAGCCACGGTCCAGAACAGAGCCACGGAGTCGTTAGTGACCCGAGAGACAGTGAGATCTCCTAACTGGGGCTGAACGGTCCTCCCTCCTTCAGATATCTCTGCAATAGAGAACAATAAAGAAGAAAACAGATCAGGGGTGAAATCCAGCAGGTTCTGATGGGTTCTGGAGAACCGGTAGCGGAAATTTTGAGTAGTTCAGAGAACTGGCAAATACCACCTCCGGTTGGCCTCACAGCAGGGTCGGAATGGAGATTTTGCAATATCTTTCCCCAGGAGTGGGGAAGGAATGGACATTTTGCAGTATCCTTCCCCTGCCATGCCCATTAAGCCACACCATGCCCACCAACCACGCCCACAAAACCGGTAGTAAAAAAAAAATTCATCCTTGAAACAGATGCTTGTCAAACTTTAAATTACACAAATGTTTAGGTCTGTTGTAGCCCCCACAGCTTGAGTGCACCAGGCAGGAGGCCAACCTGCCTCAGAAAACTGGGAGCATGAAAAAGCTGGAGAAGAAGGAGAATGAAATTGTACCTGAGGTACTTTTTTTTTTTTAAAGGCAACTGGACTAGTTTTCGTTTGAAGACACTTCACTTCTTATCCAAGGAGCTTTTTCAATTCTGACCGAATGGTGGAGGATGGAAAGATTGATATTTCTTGCAGTCATCTGGTCATTAGCGTTCTTTCTGAGCGCAGTTGAGGCCACCTGGAGGTTTATCTGTCCCCTCAGGGTCACCTGAGTGGTGCAAATAGGTGTGGTGGAGCCTCCTTGCTGAAAGGACTTTGTTGTAAACAAGGAGGTAGGTGGTGTCGTATCCCCCGACTCTGTTGAGAGAAGGATGTTCAACCTTAATGTAGGTGGCCTCTTGTCCAGAATGTGGATTTTGCTGTCTTCCAAAGAGTGACTTTCAAATGCAGAGGGATGGTTGAAGCTTGTCCTGCTGGGCCAAGGGGCCTCAACAACTCTCAGAAAGAAAGGGCTGCGGTGTGGCTCAGGCTGTAAGAAGCCTGTTATTAAACACAGCTGCCTGCAATTACTGCAGGTTCAAGCCCCACCAGGTCCAAGGTTGACTCAGCCTTCCATCCTTTATAAGGTAGGTAAAATGAGGACCCAGATTGTTGGGGGGACAATAAGTTGACTTTGTAAATATACAAATAGGATGAGACTATTGCCTTACACACTGTAAGCCGCCCTGAGTCTTCGGAGAAGGGCGGGATATAAATGTAAACCAAAAAAAAAAAAAGAGTGCTAACGACCAGATGGCTGCAAGAAATATAAATCCTTCCTTCCTCCACCATTCAGTCAGAGCTGAAGAAGCTTCTTGGGTGAGAAGCGAAATGTTTTCAAGGAAAAACCAGTCCAATTGCCTTTTGGGGGGGGGGGAAAAGCACCTCAGGTACAATTTCATTCTACCTTTTCTCCAGCTTTTTCTGCTCCCAGTTTTCTGAGTCCAATTGACTTTGGGGGGGGGGGGGCGGGGAGAAAGGCACTTCTGGGTACAACCATGACCTGGATGACTGAGAATCCCCACAGAAAAGGAAACCGTACAATTCCAGGGTTCGGAAAGTCAGGGTGCTGCAGGGATTCGAAGGGAATTTTTTTTTACAGTTTTTTAGAACTGTGAGCTGCCCAGGGTCACTTGGTTGAGATGAGGGGCCCGAAATCCATTTTATTTGTGGCACCTGTTAGAAATTTAATAAAATTTATTAAAATAAAATCTAGTTTAATAAAAATAAAAATTAATTTAATAAAGAAAATTAATAAAAAAATTATTTAATAAAAATAAAAATTTATTAAAATAAAATCTAGTTTAATGAAAAGAAGGACCAGGGGAGACATGATAGCTGTGTTCCAATATCTCAGGGGCTGCCACAGAGAAGAGGGAGTCGGGCTGTTCTCCAGAGCACCTGAGGGTAGAACAAGAAGCAATGGGTGGAAACTGATCAAGGAAAGAAGCAACTTAGAACTAAGGAGAAATTTCCTGACAGTTAGAACAATTAATCAGTGGAACGACTTGCCTGTAGAAGTTGTGAATGCTCCAACACTGGAAAATTTTAAGAAAATGTTGGATAACCATTTGTCTGAACTGGTGTAGGGTTTTCCTGCCTGGGCAAGGGGTTGGACTAGAAGGCCTCCAAGGTCCCTTCCAACTCTGTTTTTATATTATATTATATATTATATTAAATATAGAACTGCGTTGGCTAAATCAATGAGTCGATCCATCAGTCAATCACTGACCTGTTACGGTGTGAACTGAGTGAGGCCCAAGATGCCTGTAGCCAGAAACTCCAAATATGTCAAATTCGTACGTCTGTGAAGGGGTGAGGTTGTAGAGATGGAGGGAACGCATGGCTCCGTCAACAGATACCGACTGAGGATTGCCTGCAGCATCCTTGTACTGGACAATGAAGGAGTCAAAGCTTCCTTCCCGGACGGTCCAGGAAAGGAGAAGGGAATCAGGGGTGACCTCAGAGACAGTGACATCTCCAAGCCTCGGTTGGTTGCTCCTCCCTGTACTTTCCTCTGGTTGTTTCTTTTCTTCAACTTGCCCAGATGTTTCGGCAGCTGCAAAAATAAACGAGGAAGATGATGGAGGATCCTGAGGTATAACCGCCAGGAAGAAACCTTGCCCCGTGTTATGAGCTTTCTTACCACAGTTGTTAAGTGAATCCCTTCAGCGGTTATGTTAAGTAACCTGGTTTGTTAAGTGAATCTGTTTTCCCCTTTAATTCTGTGGTCAGAATGTCGCAAAAGGGGAATCACATGACTCCCAGGACGCCGCAACTGTCATAAGAATCTGTTGTGTCTCGTCCGATCTCACCACAGCCGGGGCCTTCTTATCTGCTTCCGAACACGGAGGAATGTCCTAGTATGCCTCCCGGCCCCAGCCCTGGCTCCATGCCCAGACAGGCTGAAGAGGAGGAAGTATCTCCAGCCCCCAGCCCTGGCTCCATGCCCAGGCAAACGGAGCAACTAGACTCCTCCCCCTCCTCCACAGCATGTGAGCCTGAGGGAGGTCAATTGCCAACAGCTGCAGACTGGTGTGACCCTCGCATCAGAAGAATTGATAGACGGAGGCAACAGAAGGAACGGAGGGGCAGGCCTGGATAAGTGCTGAGTCATGGAGCCACACCCCATGGCCTATATAAAGGACCTGCTTTCTGGCATTCTCTGAGTCAGGCAAAGTCTAAACATATCTTGCTGAAGTCACTTTCTGGTCTCCTGCCTGCCCTGAGGACTTTGCTAGGACTTTGGCAGAGCTGCAGAGGCATGCCTGATTCGGATTTCCCTGACCTGGCCGTCAGCGGAGGAGTGGGACACGACAGAATCAACCAGTTGCCAAGCATTTGAATTTTGATCACATGACCATGCTGTAACAGTCGTAAGCAGAGATGGTATTCAGCCCTTTCGCACAGGTTCGGGCGAACCGGTAGCGGCGATTGCTCACCCGTCCCGGCTCCAAGTCGTGCTATTTAGGCACGTTTTCGAGGCTGGGCGCATGTGCGGATAGCGCACGCATGCGCGGTAAACCGGTAGTAAAACCCACCCCTGGTTGTAAGTGTGAAAAACGTTCATAAGTCATTTCTTTCCAGTGCTTTTGTAACTTAGGACGGTCACTAAATGAACTGTTGTAAGTCGAGGACTACCTGTAACCAAACTTCAGCTCATAAGGACGAGAAACTTGCGTTTCTTTTCAAATGAAAGGTTTGAGTGATGCAATGTCTGCAAGGCAACCCCCAAGCTCAGAGAACACCAAGGGTCCCCTCACTGATTGCATCCCTCCCGCCCTTTCTTTCCCCCCAGCAGGCGTTGCTGACCTGTTGTGATCACTTGGGCAGAGATTGGTCCAAGACGCTGTTTTCCAAAGATACCATAAAGATTGAACTTGTACTTGTGAGAAGGGGATAGGTTGGAAACGATGACATCACGGAAATCTCCTCTTAAAGGAAGCGCTTGGGGTCTTCCTTCAGCGTCTTTGTACTGGACTGAGAAAGAATCGAAGCTTCCCTCGGGGACAGTCCATGATAACTGGGCTGAATGACTGGTGACCTCTGGGACTGAGAGCACGCCCAAGCGGGGGCTTATTCCAGCAGAGACCTCCTGGTCCACCACTGATGGCTTCTCTTGGTCCACTGGTGCTAGAGAGGAAAGAAATATGGCTGAGTGAGTGAGGGAGGGAGGGAGGGAAGGAGAGGCCGATGCTGCGGTTCTATTAGCCTCATCTTTCTTTTCGGAGACCAAGTTCGCATCAGGAGTTTCCCAGATCTGGACACAGGTTTGACCACATCACCCAGGATTCCCAATCAGCACACATTTGGAAAAGAGGGTTGTACTGTACATGTAAGGAAGCGGTGAAATCCAAATTCTTTTACTACCGGTTCTGTGGGCGTGGCTTAATGGGCGTGGTGTGGCTTGGTGGGTGTGGCAGGGAAAGGATACTGAAAAATCTGCATTCCCTCCCCACTCCAGGGGAAAGGATATTGCAAAATCTCCATTCCCTCCTCACTCCTGGGGAAAGGATATTGCAAAATTTCCATTTCCTCCTCACTCCTGGGGAAAGGATATTGCAAAACCTCCATTCCCTCCTCACTCTGGAGCCAGCCAGAGGTGGCATTTACCTCCGCTGCCAGTTCTCCGAACTGCTCAAAATTTCTGCTACCGGTTCTCCGGAACCTGTCAGAACCTGCTGGATTTCACCCCTGATATAAGGATCCTTATATGTTCTAGGAATATAAAACTGCTAGGAATTTCTTCACTGGTTTTGAGGAAAGTCTCCGGAGCCCAGGGAGGGCAAAAATACACACACACTCGCCATGGTGCAGGAGGCCAACCAGGCCATGCCTATTATGGCCCCACCCACCTAGCAACCGGGCAGAGAACCTCTTGCTAAAATATTTGAAGCCCACCCCTGTCCATATCTGTGTATTCCTGTAGTTTTGAACAAAGATCCAAACATTTGTGTGTTTTATAATTGTACTGTCTCACAAAATAGAGGGTGGGGGGAAGAGGATACAGGACAGTTTGAAGCCAGCCAATCAGTGCAGGGGCTCGGGGGGGGGAGGGGGGGCTTTGGGAATAGAGCGGGGGCTGCAGTTCAGAGGGAGGGTCTGTCAGTTCACAGCCTCCCGAGGTAGCCAAGAGCTGGGGAGGGATCCAGCCACAAAAGATGGAGGGAGAGGGGCTATAGAGGAAAATTCCCAGAAAAGGGAAGGAGTTTACTAAGACAAGGCTAAACAGCCTCAGGTGCTTGTTAGGAGACGGAAGGGGAGGAGTGGAAGCTCCCCTATACCTGATCCTGCCTCCCTGACACCGAACAGGAAGAGAAGGGGGGGGGTGGGGAGAGAAAGAAAAAGAAAGAGGAGAGAGAAAGAAAAAGAAAAAGAAAGAAAGGCCTCCCTCTGAACTGCAGCCCCCGGTCTACTCCCAAAGCCCCCCCCCCCCCAGCCCCTGCAACAATTGGCTGGCTTCAAACTGTCCTGTGCAAAAGCCCGACGCGAACTGTACTGCGACCTTTCGATGCTTTGAAAATAGTTTGACCCTTTTAATATACCGTATTTTAATATATTTCTGATTTATTATTTAATTGAGTCAAGAATGACGTAACAAATAATAGGCAGGATGGCCAACATGCAAATCTAACAAATACATAATAAATAAGCTGGGAAATCAAAGCTCTAAGGAAGGGCTGTTTGGAAGAAAGAGATCTTTCCCAGAGGGAAAAAAAAAAAGGAAAGAAAAATTGCAAAGGGAAGAATCTTATTGTTTAAACCAGAGGTGGGGAACGAAGGCCCCTTCATCAGAGGTGGGTTTCAGCAGGTTCTGACCAGTTCTGGAGAATCGGTAGCAGAAATTTTGAGTAGTTTGGAGAACCGGTCGTAAAAATTCTGACTGGCCCCGACCCCATCTATTCTCTGCCTCCCGAGTCCCAGCTGATTGGGAGGAAATGGGGATTTTGCAGTAACTTTCCTCTGGAGTGGGGAGGGAATGGAGATTTTATAGTATCCTTCTCCTGCCACACCCACAGAACCAGTAGTAAAAAATTTTGAAATCCACCACTGCCCTTCACGACTGGTGGACTTCAACTCCCAGAATTCCTGAGTCATGCTGGTTCAGGAATTCTGGGAGTTGAAGTCCACCAGTCATAAAGGGGCCATCGTTCCCCACCTGTGGTTTAAACCTGTTACTCACCAGTGACGGTACTGGCAGTGATTGGTCCAAAGCGTCTGCGTCCGGAGGTGCCATACAGATTAAACTTGTACTTATGGGAAGGTACTAGAGAATAGATGACAATGGTGCTGGTTTCCTTCTCCACAGGAACCATTTGTGGTTTGTTTTCCGCATCTTTGTATTGGATCTGGAAGGAGTCAAAGGTCTCAGCGGGGACGTTCCAAGAGAGGCGTGCAGAGTTGCTAGTGACATCAGACGCAAAGAGCTGCCCAAAACTGGGATTTGGAGATGGGCCTGGAGATCCACTCTCCTCTGGGTCCTGACTTGGAGATCGCGGAGCTGTAAAAAAAAAAAAAAAAGGAAAAGGAAAAAAAAAAAAAAGAAGAGTGAAAAAAATGAGGGCTGAGGAAAAAGATGATCGCAGAGTAAAATCCAGACTGTGGATTTCCTATGGTTGGCAATTTTAAAATATACAGACTTCAACTTCCAGAATTCTTGAAAGCTTCCAGCGAGGAAGCTCCCACAACTTATGAAGGCAACTTCTAGTCCATTGGTTGATTGTTCTCACTGTCAGAAAATTTCTCCTTATTTCTAAGTTGAATCTCTCCTTGATCAGTTTCCATCCATTATTCCTTGTCTGGCCTTCAGGTACCTTGGAAAATAGCTTGACCCCCTCCTCTCTGTGTCAGCCCCTCAAGTATTGGAAGACGGCTATCATGTCTCCCCTGGTCCTTCTCTTCACTAGACTAGCCATGCCCAGTTCTTGTAACTGTTCTTCATATGTTTTAGCCTCCAGTCTCCTAATCATCCTGGTTGCTCTTCTATGCACTTTTCCTAGAGTCTCAACATAGAGTCTGGACACAATATTCTAGGTGTGGTCTTACTAAGGCTTTCTAGAATTGAAGTCGCCCATGATTGGATGATGGAGTTCAGTGTTATGCAACTGTTGTGGCCCGCCAGATGCCAGCAGAACTGGCAGCAGATTCGGACAATGAAGAGGTTGGGGAGGAATTTGGGCCAGTTCTGGAGTCTGGGAAAGGCTCTGATGGATGCTCAGCGTTGGACGCAGAGATAGAGCCAGGGCCGTCCGACATTTCCCAGCCACCGGAGAGGCAGCTGCCTTTGGAAGCTGAAATGAGTGAGGAGGAAGAACAGCCGGGGCCTGTTCCAGATGCACATATGCACAGAGCAATTAGGAGAGGTGAACAACAGAGGACAAGGAGTCAACTCAGGAAGCAAAGCACACCTGGACGCTGAATGGCCCCTCCCTGGCTGGGGAATAAATAGAAGGAAAGGGGAGTGTTGTGTCTCGCCCGCTTTCACCGCAGCCGGGGCCTTCTTATCTGCTTCCGAACGCTGAGGAATGTCCTAGTATACCTCCAGCCCCCAGCTCTGGCTCCATGCCCAGACAGGCTGAGGAGGAAGAAGTCCCTCCAGCCCCCAGCTCTGGCTCCATGCCCAGGCAAACGGAGCAACTAGACCCCTTCCCCTCCTCCACAGCATGTGAGCCTGAGGGAGGTCAATTGCCAACAGCTGCCGACTGGAGTGACCCTCGCGTCAGAAGAATTGATAGGCGGAGGCAACAGAAGGAAGGGAGGGGCAGGCCTGGATAAGTGCTGAGTCATGGAGCCACACCCCATGGCCTATATAAAGGACCTGCTTTCTGGCATTCTCTGAGTCAGGCAAAGTCTAAACATATCTTGCTGAAGTCACTTTCTGGTCTCCTGCCTGCCTTGAGAACTTTGCTAGGACTTTGGCAGAGCTGCAGAGGCACACCTGATTCGGATTTCCCTGACCCAGCCGTCAGCGGAGGAGTGGGACACGACAGCAAGGAACTGATAAGGTCTGTTACTGCAGTTAACTCCTTGAAGGACTATTGCCTGGACTTTTCCATAGGTGAATGCAATTAATTCACAAGAAGTAAATAAAGAGGCGGTTTTTGTGACGTCTGTTTCTTGCTTCTGCTAAGGCTGGGTCAGAACAGCAGCAAGATCATTTAAGGCTTTGTCCCAACTACTGCAAGGGTGACACCAGGGGTGAAATACACTCAGGTTCAGACAAGATCGCCTGATCTGGTAGCGATGGCGGCAGGTGGTTCGGAGAACCGGTAGCAAAAATCCCTGCCCCCCCCCCAATGCCCAGCTGAGCTGCGCGATCATCAGAGATTTTTTTTTTTTACTTTTAAAAGCATTTTGTCTTTGGCCAAAAAAAGTGCTTTTAAAAGTAAAAAAAAAAAACCCCTCTGATGATCGCGCGGCTCAGCTGAAATTGTCAGAGCTTTTTAAAAGCATTTTTACAACCTTTTTGGCCGAACAGGTTGTAGAAAAATGCTTAGTAGTTTGATATCAGTTGAGTTGTTATCATCAGAGGCTTTTTTTTCTTTTAAAGGCAAAAAAAATGCTTTTAAAAGAAAAGAAAAGCCTCTGATGATCAGGCAACTCAGCTGGGATTGTCAGAGCCTTTTAAAAGCATTTTTTACAACCTTTTTGGCCAAAGAGGTTGTAGAAAAGATGCTTTTAAAACTAAAATTAAAAAAAAAAAAGTTGGCCACGCCCAACCAGTCACATTACCCCCCACAAGCCATGCCCACAGAACCGGTAGTAACAAATTTTACATTTCACCACTGGGTGACACCCTACCAGCATTTCCCAACCTCAGCAGCTTTAGGACACGTGAAATTTCAACTCTTGGAATTCCTCAGCCAATTAAAATCCACGTATAGCCAAAATTGGGAAACACTGCTGTCCAAAGAGATTCACACTTTCCCTTAAACCAGGGGTCTGCAAACTTGGCTGTTTTAAGACTTGTGGACTTCAACTCCCAGAGTTCCTCAGCCAGCAGCTGGCTGAGGAACTCTGGGAGTTGAAGTCCACAAGTCTTAAAACAGCCAAGTTTGCAGACCCCTGCCTTAACCCATTGAGCAGGAAAGTCAGGGCTGAGTGGCTTGTGCTGACCTGTTAAGGCCTTGGCAGAAATGGGGCCCAGGCGTTTGCCACCAGAGATGCCGTAGAGGTCGAACTGGTAACTGTGAGATGGAGTCAGGTTGGAGACCATCGCTCCACGGGAAGCCCCATCCACAGGCAAGCTCTGCAGAGCGCCATCTTCATATTGAATCAGGAAGGAGTCGAAGCTCCCAGTTGGGACACTCCAAGAAAGGAGGAGAGAATTGCTGGTGGTTTCGGAGATGGAGAGTTCTCCCAAGCTAGGTTGATTCTCCCCATCTTTGTCCTCTTTTTCTTCCTCCTCCTCCTCTAGTTCAGCTAAAAGAGAAAACAGGGGAGAGAAGAGAAGAGATTCCACCACTGTTAAGAATGTCCTCTTTGGATTTTTTTTCTACAAAGAACTAGTGGAAAGAAGGCATAGAAAAGAAAAGCAAAACAAGGACTGCTGTAAGAATCCTAAAATTGGAAAGGGCTTCAAGGAAAGCATAGATCTGGGGAAGGAGACGTTTATTGACCATCTAGA
The DNA here is from genome assembly GCF_028640845.1 of Ahaetulla prasina. NCBI lineage: Eukaryota > Metazoa > Chordata > Lepidosauria > Squamata > Colubridae > Ahaetulla > Ahaetulla prasina. The sequence continues at coordinate 10,652,781 of NC_080540.1, forward strand.
AAATTTCCAATAAAGGTGAGCTCACAAATCTCAGTTGTACTTGCTGAATAGGGTGATTCCTCTTTACAGATACCCCCAGAAACGTCTGTTATTTGGTACCTGAAGGACTCTACGCCATGTGGAAATCCACAGGATCCCAAATTCTAATCTCAGAAAGTTGCATTTATTTGTTCATTTCAATTGATTGATTGATTATGTGCTGTCAAATTGGTATCTACTATTATTGTAGTAGATCTACATACTGTAGATTATTTTTTGCCAGGTCAATAAAAAAAAGAATGGAAATGCACCATGATGGTCAAACAAGACATTACAGAGAAAGAGAAGGAGGAGGAGGAGGAGGAGGAGGAGGAGGAGGAGGAAAAGGAAAAGAAGGAGAAGGAGGAGAAGGAAAAAGAGAAGGAAAAGAAGGAGGAGGAAGAGGAGAAGGAGGAAGAGAAGAAGGAGGAAGAGGAGAAGAAGGAGAAGGAGGAGAAGGAGAATGAGGCGGAGAAGAAGAAGAAGAAGGAAAAGAAGGAGGGGGGAGGAGGAGGAGGAGGAGAAGGCAGAGAAGAAGGAAAAGGAAGAGGAGGAGAAGGAGGCAGAGAAGGAGGAGAAGGAAAAGAAGGAGAAGGAGACGGAGAAGGAGGAGGAGGAGGAGAAGAAGAAGAAAAAGAGCTAACCTGTGGTAGCTTCAGAAGAAATAGGACCAATACGTTTTTGACCAAAAATTCCATAAAGGTTGAACTTGTACTTGTGGGATGGAGCCAGATTCAAAACGGTGACTTCGTGTGAATCTCCCTCCACAGTCAGTGTTTGGGTTCTGCCCTCCTCATCTTTATATTGGAGCAGGAAGGAGTCAAAGCTCCCCGTGGAGATGGTCCAAGAGAGAAGAACAGAGTTGCTGGTGGCCTCAGAGATGGAGAGTTCTCCTAAAGAAGGCTTTGGTGTAGCTTCTTTCTTTGTGGTAGATGCTGGAAGCAGAAAGGGAAAACAGGAATGAATATAGTGACTGGTAAGTAATATGAATCAAAGCCAGCTGGGTGGCCTCCCTCTCTCTCAGCCTAGGAAGAAGGACAAAACACTTCTGAAATCTTGCCCAGAGGACTGCAGGGATGCTAGGAGTCAGTGCTGACTTAAAGGCACAAATTACACACATTCATTGTACATCTACATTTATCCCTTCTGTTGTCTTTCCTTCTCCTCCTTTTCCTTCTCCTCCTCCTCTTTAATATGACTCTGTACTACATCCTACAACATTTTGAATCTCCAAAGACCTATGCAAGGGCCCTCTTTATAGACTTCAGCTCAGCATTCAATACCATCATTCCAGACACGCTTAACTAAACTAAATTAGCTAGCTGTACCTGACCACACTTGTAAATGGATCATAAGCTAGCTAACAGACAGGAAGCAACAGGTGAAGCTAGGCAAAATCACATCAGATACCTGTACAATTAGCACAGGAGCCCCCCAGGGCTGTGCGCTCTCTCCACTTCTCCCTATACACCAATGACTGCATCTCAAAAGATCCCTCTGTTAAAGTACTGAAGTTTGCAGATGATACAACAGTGATTGGTCTCATTCCAGACAATGACGAATCTGCATACAGACGTGAGGTTGAACAACTAGCCTTGTGGTGCGACTGGGACAATCTTGAACTAAACACACTCAAAACTGTAGAAATGGTGGTAGATTTTAGGAAAAACCCTCCTATAATACCACCTCTTGCAATACTAGACAACACAGTAATCAACAGTAGAGACCTTCAAGTTTCTAGGTTCTATCATATCTCAAGACTTAAAATGGGCACCTAACATCAAAAACATCATCAAAAAAGCACAACAAACAATGTTCTTTCTGCGCCAACTCAGAAAGCTTAAACTGCCCAAGGAGCTGCTGATTCAGTTCTACAAAGGAATTATTGAGTCTGTCATCTGCACCTCTATAACTGTCTGGTTTGGTTCTGCAACCCAACAAGACAGACACAGACTTCAGAGGATAATTAGAACTGCAGAAAAAACAATTGCTACCAACCTGCCTTCCATTGAGGACCTGTATACTGCACGAGTCAAAAAGAGGGCTGTGAAAATATTTACAAATCCCTCACCTCCTGGACATAAATTGTTTCAACTTCTACTCTCAAAAGATGCTATAGGGCACTGCATACCAGAACAACTAGACACAAGGACAGTTTTTCCCCGAACCCCATCACTCTGCATTGTTTGTTGTGCTTTTTTGATGATGTTTTTGATGTTAGGTGCCCATTTTAAGTCTTGAGATATGATAGAACCTAGAAACTTGAAGGTCTCTACTGTTGATTACTGTGTTGTCTCTGTGAATAATTCCCTCAACACTGTCAAACTATTTACTAAGTCTGCACTACTATTATTCTTCTCATCCTATCTCCTCCCTCTTATAACTATAACCATGTTGCTTGCATTTTTATGATTTATATTGTTCTGTT